>NC_139033.1:80747365-81254548 GCF_964662115.1 Mustela nivalis | reverse complement strand
AGTCAACAAGAAAGGACACTTATTTGTTTAGTTTCTGAATTTACTTTAAAATAAGGTAGTTTTTAATCAAATTAAGGAAATATCCATCTATTCATACTTAACTAAATTTTAAATCAGAACATTAGTAAAAATGTCTCCTATGCATTCGTGGAGATGATCACGTATTTCCTTCGATCTTTTGACATATAGAATCAAATTAAGTTTCCCAAAATTTGAACTGCCTTGCTTCCCTGAAATATAAACCTTACCATGTCATAGTGTATTAGCAATGTAATACAATGTAAGTTTCTGTTACTATTTTCTTTAGCATTTTTGAACTGACATTCAGAAATGAGATTGATCAGGCATTTATTATGTTCTATCTTTGTCATGTTTTTGATGTAAATATTATGTTCATTTCAAAAAAGGTTTGGGAAGTTTTCCTTTTTCTGTGCACTGGAGTATTTTTAAGAGTATTACAATGATCTGTCCCTCTAATCATTAGAATGATTAGAATGAAAACTTTATTAGAATTTCCCTGTGATACCTTCTTAGCCTGGTGGCTTTTGGTAGGTTAGCTCTGTGACAGCATCCTTTATTTCTTCTATAATAACTTAGCTGTATAGATTTTATTGTTTTTATAATTTTATTTCCTCAAAATCATCTATTCTCAAACTTATTTGCATAGAATTCAGTAAAGAAGTCTTTCAAACTTTTGATTCATTCTTTATCTGTGATTATTTCCATTTAAAATACTTTTCAGGCTTGATTAGCTAAGCTAATCATTACCTATTCTGTTGCTACTTGTTTTAACATGGGAATCAAGAGGGCAACAAAGCCTTCAAAACCAAAAGAATGAAGTTCTGGTGTCAGAAATATATACCCTGTAGCACAGATAGAAAGCCACCTACCACCTTTGTCTCCTCATCAAGTAAGGCCTGAAAGGATCCATAGAAGAAAAGTGCCACCATCACCACCACCTCCAGGACCTTCACTCCCACAAACCCTTCAGTGTTCAAGGCATAGTCACATACCTGTCTGATTTTGTTCTAATAAAAAGTAAGCATATGGCATTACCCACTAGTAGGTTAACAATGGAAAAAGGCTTGATCAAAGGAAAACTACTCTCTGGGAGGAGTCAGGAGACCTGGTACTGGCTCTATCTGGTCAGGTCTCTGCTCTCCAGGGCCTCAGAACCTGCACACCCTTAACATGAGGAAGTCATATCAGCATACCATATGACTGAAGGTCTTTTCAGACTTCAAAGAAGGTCTTTTCAGACACCTCACAGACGAACAACTGCAAAGTGCAGAGGACTAGTATATATGTGATGTCCTGAGCAGACTGGTTGAATAGAAAACCAGAATGAATCACCTTAACAGTGGGGGTCTATTTCTTTCATGCAGGACCTTATTATCCTTTCAATCAATATACATTGTTTTGGGGAGAATGACCAATATAAAAGCAAGCCTGACTACAGATGTTGAGACAACAGCAAATGGTGACTGGGTCCACTTCTCCCTTCTTTGCCCCCTCCAGGGAAATGTGCCTTAGAGCCCTATTCTCTGTCCAGCAATTCCACTTCTGGGAAGTATCCTGAGGTGACAGTCACAGGTGTGCTCAAAGATTCATTTATAATCACAAAACACTGGACATAAACTGTAAGTCCACAGTTAAGGGGCTGGTCAAGTAAATCATGGTGCATTCACAGCCTGGGAACCTGGACAATCAGCAAGCCAATGCTTCAGAGGACTATTTATTAAAAAGGATGCAAGGTCAAGATACAGGAACAAGTGGGGAAAAGAAGACCAGAGATACAGATGCCAAAATGTTAACAGTGATTATATCTCAGAAACTGGATTACGGGTAATGTTTATGTCCTTCTTTGGGTTTTTACTATTCAACAGAGTGTATACAGAAGGCTTTTATAAAAGGGAAAAATGAAACAGAAAAAAATCAGTCCGACTTCTCTCCCTGGTGTCTTCAATGCCCCACCAACGAGGCAGAGCTGCCCATATGGACACACTGGCCCTTCAAAGGCGCCTTTGCCCTCTGACTTATCACGGGCTCCTCCCTGCCCACCTTCTGATGAGTCAAATGTGCCTAAGGGCTCTGGAGGAAGCACAGGGCTTTGAGGCTGGTGGGAAGCTGGGCTCAACTCCCCCATTTCCAGACTGGACCAAGAGCCCGTGAAGACCCTGATTATGAAAGTGTTAACTGCTGAAAGGAGAGAGGAAGACCTCCCCAGATAAGGCCACAGAAAGCTCGGTGAGTGAACAAGTACCCGGTGTCCAGCTGTGCTATGCAGAGAGGCGTGATTCTTCTGCGACCATCTGCTGTCCGAGTCTCAACTTGTTTCTTCAAAAGATTCTGGCAAAGGAGAGTGACATATGAATAGAAAAGTTTCTGCTAAGTATCTCCACGTATCAAAAAATAAGGCTTCCAAGGAAATGAATTTTAACTTCTCTTTCTATGGCCTTTCTGGTTCAACTAAACTAAGCTGCTGAATCAAAAACCAAGCATTTTTGTCAGGTGTGTGTTCAACTTCCTGCACAGTAAATCAGCAAGGACAGAAAAGCTCCCAGTTGAACTGGCTGCAGCACTTTGCTCTCCGTCACCAGCACTGCAGGCTGGCCAGGCTTTCTGGGCAGTGAGCAGGCCCCTTCAGCCCAGCAGTCATGGGGCTCACTGAAGGGATGAAGGAAACCTGCATCTGTAAGCCACTCTCTAAGCTGTGATCTGCAGATCTTCTCTCATCAGAGTCATTTCTTCCACTGAAGGCTCATAAAATCAAAGGTTCCCAGTCACACATTGTGTCTCAACTACCTAGGGAGGTTTGTTACCCTGCACAAGCTCATGAAGATGGTTTAAGCTCCCCAAGGGATCCCGACATTTCCTGCTCTGTTCCTGCCCCATGTTCACCCCCACTCCACAGTGAGACATGGGCTTCCAGAGAAAGAAGGGGGGAAACCATAGACATCTCCTCAGGACAGAACCTGAAACCTACCGTTCTCATGATTGAGAATTTCCTAGAAAGCTAAAAGTGAGGTTTTGTCAGTTCCAGCAAGAGATGACCTCCTTTAGAGCTCCTTGGGACAAAGAAGCTTTTGACAAAGTGCCTTAGGCTTCATTACTACCTCATGGAGCTGATGGCAATAGGGCTAAGTAGCCCCAAGCTGGCTAACCCCTAGGTCCTGTTCTAGGCACAGCATACACTTGCCTCCCCATCACCTGCATCTGTGCTCTGTTCAATGGACTGCATGCGCCCCTTCCCCTGTCCCCGGGTCTGGACCCACAGACCCACGTCATCAGTGCTATGGGGCTGAGACCCCACCTTCCTAATGTCTTCCAGACTTTCCCCGTTGACGACACCAGCAACTGAGGCAGCTGAGCTCGTCTCTCTGGCCGAGGCACTCTTCTGGTCCAGCTGCTGTTGCTGCTGCCTGCGTTGGTATTTGAGCATCTCTGGGTTCTCAATGACGGCTGTGGAGAGCTGGGCCTCAGTCATGATGGCCAAGCTCTTGCCATACGTGGACTGGTGAATGCGGCTCTGGGGGAAACAGAGAGAAGTGCAATAGACTAGTTGTGGGCAGCAAAGTGGTGGCTAGTGCGTACCAGTCGGTGAGCGGCATGTTAGGTCTCCTGATTCTCAGACTGGAAAGGGTCCTGGGCAGTGGTCAAATACCATTTTAGGTATGTCTTTTTTTTGTATCTTTTAGTTCTACCCCCAAAGGGTTTACATCATAGTGGGAGGTCCACATAGTAGCTTATGAGGGAGCCTCTACCAGTAATTGAACTTTGAAGGGGAGAGCCACCCACCTGCTTTGGGTTTTTATAAGGCTTCTTTCAGACAAATGAATACATTTCACTAAGTGTCATCAAAGATCCATCTATAGAAATGTCTGTTTTCTAAATCTATGGTCCATTAAGCAGGGCCTGTCCCAAAGTCCCTAAAGAGCGCATTGGCCTCCCTGTCCTGGGCAAAGCACAGAGGGAAGAAGGCCTACGGGCATGAGTTACGGTTCTGTTCTCAAATCTTAGGATCATGTCTGGTCTCTGCAAAGAGCCAAACTATTTTCTAAGGCTTAGTTACCTCATTGATAAAATGAGCCCTTCCTTGAAGGTTTTTGTATAATTCATACAAAATAATACATGCAAAATGCATGGCCCAGAGTCTGGAATGCAGTAAGTGCTAAGAAATGACTAATATTACTGTTATAGTTGATACTCCTTGGCAACTAGGTCTCTATAAGACAACGGGGAAAGTGACATGAGCAGGCACCCTTGGGTGTCACTCCTGCTATCTCCCAGGGTGAAAACTTTTCAGTGTGGAGCTAATTATAAGCTCAAGAAAAAATGCCAACTTATTCTTAGTTCTAGAACTGATTTCTGACATGAATAAGAGTCTCATGTTTAATCTATTCTGTAAAGAAGATAAGCATTATGAACTATAAAAGACAAATACCCAACACTATTTTAAGAAACAATGTGTCTGTGTATATCCTAAAAGGAGGGTCCAACTGAAGGGGCCTCTCAGAGCTATTTCCGTGGCCCGAGAGCAAGTGCAGCACTCAGGCCACTAGCTGAAGGTATAATGTTCTCTTACCTTCTCCTCCTCACTCAAGGGGTCTCCAAGCTCATCCTGGGAGAAATCTAAGAATGCCACAGAGCCGTCCATGGAGCACACCAAGATGCCCAGCCCGTTCAGAGTCCTGAAAGAGATGGCCATTAGCAGCCTGGAGAGCAAGTGCCTATGGGGCTTACCGACACCCCCAAGGGTGGACCGGGAGGATGACATGCAGGACTTTATGCAGATGCCAGAAACCCTTCATTACCTTCTGTGGCATTCCCTGGTAGGGTGAGGACAGGAGAGACAATCACGCCCTAGCAGGTTCTGGTATCTTTTAGTTCTAATTCTAAGCATATGTGCAAAGTATACTTCTTCTTTTGTAAGAATTTCATTTTTGTTTTTGAAATCACTTAAAAAAAAAAACATTAAGTATGTATCTAGATGAGGTCGTTGAAAAGCAAAAAATGTGTCTCCACATTTGTGCTAATCTGGTTCATGCAATGACAAAGTGAAGCAAAACCAGAATCATAGCACTCTCTGTTTTCCAAATACCAGTTTGCCTAAGAAGTATTTTCTACAGGCAAATGCCAACAAAGCAAGGAGCACAGCAGCAGACATTCTCCCAATGGCAGGGGCAGGTTGCCCTTTTCTGAATCATATGCAAACAGCACCCCAGGGGTCTGGTCCGGCTCCCACACCTTGGAGGGTTGAGGGGTGGGGAGAGTCCCTGGCTACCTGACCCTAATCACATCCAGAAGCCTCATGTTCCAACATATGGCTTCTCTTTTCCTAGCCTGTGCATTTTTTAAAAAGAATCCATCTTACCAGGAAATATCCATGATGGATTTGTCAAATAGTTCATGAATGACAACCAAAGGCCGTTTCAGACATGTGAGCTAGAAAAAAAGGAGGAGAGGTTAATGAAATGAATGAACACTGCTTTCTGTCCACTCAGCTCATCAATAGTCCTAGAAGCCTTGGTCTGAGTTTTTGTTGACATACAGGGCATACTGGACTCTATTCAAACAGCGACCAGCAAGATCCCAAGCCATGGAACCCAAAACTTGCCAAAACAGACATTTCAGTATGGCCCCTGTCTGAAGGGCTCACTGTGGTCTGCCAGGGGAGATGGATTTATACATAGACAACTAAGAATGGAGAAGGTGGTTCTAAAAAGGCCATGACCTGTGCAAAGGTCTACAAGCAGGGGTAGATGTCAAGGCCTGGGCTGAAAATGAGGCAGCAAAAGTAGCACCCAGGAGAGGAAAAGAGCCTCGGAGAGAAGCCAGGACATCTCAGCCCAAGGAGTTTGGTATGTATTAATGCAAAGCTCACTGTAACTGGCTACATACATCACATGGGCTCATTCTAAAAACTGTGTGCAGATAGTCCACCAACACCAAAACAGTTTAAGTTGCCTTGAATCCAGACCCACAGTTAACCACTATAACACTTGAGTTATTTTCTCCTGGTCTATGTTGTGCAAATATTTTATTCTTTGGCAGATGACTGTGCTTGCTTTTCATTTAATACATAATTAGTATGTCATCAAACACCGTAAAAACCTCTCTTTGATGACTGCACAACATTCACCACATGCATACTTGTATCTAGTCACTCAAAGGCTGGGCTGTGTGTCATCTCCACATCCCTACAGCTCACATGCTAATGTCTGACCACCCTGCTGACAGGTCTAGGGGCCACAGAGTGGTGGGCTTCTTCTGCATGGCTCCCATGCACCTTCTGCATGGCTCCCATCAGGTGCTCCTTTTGTGGGGGAAGAGCTGCTACAGCTACCCTAGTCCTGAGGAGAGGAAATCTGAGCTACCTGGAATCCACAAGAAGAATCTTGCCCCTCCCCTAATTCCATTTTCAGAAAAAAAAATAGCCCTGTCTCTTCTCTCAAAAATGTGCCTACAGACCACTCAGAAATCTGGAACCCATGTGAATACCTGACCTTAGCATTCCAAGAAAATGGGATCAGGAATGTTTTGGTCAAAGCAAGCCAGCAGGACCCCAGGAAGAACATGCCTGGAAGTGCCTATGATAGCACTAAGGTTCAGGTTCTGAAATGTCATGTGAATAAGAACGTCGATAAGAATGTCATGTGAAAAAAGAGCCACAGGGTACACAGAAATCCATTTCTGTGTGACAAACAACTGTAATAAAGGCAGCCTGAGGACAACCTTCAGCTCCACAACTATAAGTCCATTCTGCTTATGGGGAAATCAGTTAGGAACAAACTATTGATTGCTAAATCCAACAACAAACACAAATCTCAACAACATTAAATCAAGTGAAAGCAATACAACTACACAACTCGTTGATGTGCAGACATCACTGGAGTGGTTGCCTTGGCCAAAGGGGGTTGGGAAGTGGGGTCTTGACTGGGGGCAAGTGGGGGCAGGGATGAGGGGTTACAGGTTCGTGGTTAGACTGTATATATGTATGTCATACGTGTATGACAACACACTGAGGTGTATACTTTAGGTAAATACTTTTGCTGTAGGTTATTTTTTAAATTTTAGTTATTTATTTATTTGGCTTTAAGTTTTATATATAGACAGAAAGGTTTTCCAAAAGGAAGCAAACACAACATACCAACTGAGCGTATCCCAGAGTCTGGAAACGGAGTTGCTCAGACTAGGGCTCTGGGTAGCCTTTTCTACCTGGGCCCAAGCCTAGTCTTTAGTCCTCCCTTCTTCTTGGGGTAACCAGGGGGCCTGATCCCAGGTGTAGGGTGGAAGCACATACTGAGCACCACTAAAAGTGACTCTTCCAGGCCTCGGGGCTCCACCTCCTTCAACAGGCCCTTCTCATTCTCCCTGTAAGAGCCACAAAAGCTCTTAGGCGAGGGTTGGGGGGTTGGGGGGAGGGAGTCGGGGCTCACCCAGACGGAGAGAGAACGGTCCTTGCTGCCAACAGCACAGCAGCAATACGGGCAGCTGGGCTTTGCAGAACTCCCGTTCTTCTGCTTCTTTTTGAAGATTTTTGGGTTGAATTTCTAAAGCCAAATAACAAATGTTAAAGTAATTAAGCATCAAGCATACACCCCATGCCAGGTTCAGAAATATACCACAATACCATCCTGTCTGCGGGAAACCCACAATGACATTCTCCCAGCCCCAGGCACTCAGCATGCTTTACTTCATCTTCATCACTACCCAGAAGGCATTTTGCTGAGGTTGAAATGGAGTTTTAGGGAGGCCAGGAAATGTGGGCCAAGTTACCCAGTAAGTAAGTGGTGGGACAAGGATTTGAAGCTGGCTCCACCAAATCTCCATTTCTGGGCCTGTAGCCAGGTTGATGGCATGGGAGCTACTGAAATTGGCTCTGTGAATTCCTCCTGGCCTGAGAAAGGCCAGTTCCAGGACCTGGCTTTCGGTACAAAGTCTTGACAGAGGTTGGTGGGATTGTCAGATATCTACTCCATTAATCCTCTCCCTTCACTGTAGGTGATGCTTAGTCAAAACTATCTAGCAGATACTGATTAACCCTGAATAATCTTACTTGGCCAGGGATGACAGCTAAGTCATGCTAAAGTCTGTACCGGGGGCTATCCTCAGTGTAACCTGGGTGCTGCTTTTGGCAAGTACACTAAGAGCTCCTGCCACATTCCTGGACTGAAAGGGATAAGAACTCTAGACTCAGAACTGGAGACCCCAAGCCAGGACAACTGAGGAGAAGGGTGGCTCCCTGGAGCCTGGTATCAGCTGGCCTGGCCCATAGGGGTTCTAATTCCAGAGGGCAGGCATAAAGACCAGACAACATAGAACCTGGAGGTGTGTACCATGGTCTTGAGTCTTACCCTGAGTTGCCTGAGAGGCATCAATACCATGATCTCACAGAGCCACTCTTACAGTGCCTATTAGGACCACCTGACAGTCATGCGGAAGCATAGTACTATGCTGAAGCAGTGATTTTCAAACACTTTCATAACAAGGACCTGGGCTCAAACAAAGTCCTACATGGGTTCCAATACAAAAAAAATTAAAGCAGCAATATTTTATTAGTATAAAACATATATTCTAAGTCACAACATATAATATTTATTATTATTAAAAATTTATTTATTTGAGAGAGAAAAAAAAAAGAGTGAGCCAGTGTGTAGGGGGAAGGGGCAGGGGGAGAGGGAGAGAATCTCCAGCAGACTTCCCATTGATCACAGAGCCTAATGATGGGCTTGATCCCACAACCCATGAGATCATGACTTGAACTGAAATCACAAGTCAGATGCTTAACTGACTGAACCACCCAGGCACCACTATAATATTTATTATTAATTTAAACAATTGGAAAGATTAGCCCATTTTAAGTAACACAAAACTGAGATCAGGGTCCTGGCTGATTCTTCATCTTTTCTTTTCTTTTTTTTAAAGATTTTATTTATTTATTTGACAGAGAAGACACAGCGAGAGAGGGAACACAAGCAGGGGGAGTGGGAGAGGAAGAAGCAGGCTTCCTGCTGAGCAGGGAGCCCGATGTGGGGATCGATCCCAGGACCCTGGGGTCATGACCTGAGCCAAAGGCAGACACTTAACGACAGAGCCACAGGTGCCCCTGATCCTTCACTTTTTTTTTTTTTTTTTTAATATTTTTATTCTTATTTATTTGACAGACAAAGATCATAAGTAGGCAGACAGGCAGGCAGAGAGACGGGACGGGGAGAAGCAGGCTCCCTCCTGAGCAGAGAGCCTGATTCCGGGCTCGATCCCAAGACCCTGGGATCATGGCCTGAGCCGAAGGCAGAGGCTTAAACCCATTGAGCCACCCAGGCGCCCCTGCTTTTGTCAACCCTAGTCCACCAACCTATTTACTTTGTTTTGGTTGCCCAGTGCTGAGAAAACCCTCACTAAAAGTAGCCCGTATCTTCCAATACCCTTCATCCTCCATATCAAGATTGGGCAGGGCAGCCCCAGACTCAGGTGATCCACAGCATGGCCTCACAGCCACACCTGGCCATGGCTGGGGTATAGGCACACATGCTTAGCAGGCACATGCTACTGGAGCACTTGTCAGGACCACCATGCTTGAGTACACAGGACCTGACCCAAATATGGAAAAAAGCTAGTGTGGAGCTACAATGTTCCCAATCAAAGACTGATTTTGGTGAAACTCATTAAAATATGTGAGTATGTATTCTGTTTTGTAAAATGTGTTTAAAAATTATGAAACATAAGTAATCAAAATGAAACAAAAATGTGGCATGTGCTGACTCTCAAAGCCCACCACCTAAGCCCCACATGTGACCCAGCCTTGGAGCAAGACAGAACCCAGGTGGAGGCTAAGTACACTCACCACAACAGTCACAGCTTTCCGGTGCCCGACAAAGTCCATGTTGGTCTTCCAGCCCTCTCGTTCAATGATCTGGGCAGTGGGGCCAGAATTGTTCATGGCGTGGGCAGACACCAGGTAGTGCCCATCAGGTGACCAGCTGAGCCGCAACACATGGGTTGTCCCTCCACACTGAAAGAAACATGTGCACTTGGAAGGAGCTCAAGACCAACTGTGTGACCAAAACTCTGTCCTCAAGAATAGAGTCGAATTCTGATTTATAAATGTATGATGGCAGAGCATGTACACCAGCTTTTGGCTATGCTAACAGCTCTAACGCTCCAGTCCCTCCAGGTGTTTGACAAAAAAGGCTGTTAGGTGAGACTGGGAGCTGCAGCACCCTATACTCCCCTATGGGAGCTAAGCACAACATAGTGGCATCTAGACGATCAATAGCCACTTCTTCTGTCAGTTCTGTTTGGGCCAAATCTGTCTGGCCACTGACCTCTTTCTTCTGCCTAGCATGTTAACCTTACCACATGAGATCTGCTGAGCATTCACTTCAGTGGAGAAAGAGCTCTGTGGGGACGCCTGGGTGGCTCAGTTGGTTAAGCAGCTGCCTTCGGCTCGGGTCATGATCCCAGCGTCCTGGGATCGAGTCCCACATCGGGCTCCTTGCTCAGCAGGGATCCTGCTTCTCCCTCTGCCTCTGCCTGCCATTCTGTCTGCCTGTGCTCGCTCTCTCCCCCTCTCTTTCATAAATAAATAAAATCTTTAAAAAAAAAAAAAAAAAAAAAAAAAAAAAAAAAAAAAAAAAAGAAAGAGCTCTGTGGACCTTCAGGACCCTGTCTCTGTGATGCATTCAGTGACCATGAGCCGCTACATGCTTTCTCCAGCCTGCCTCAGCTGAAGACTGGTGGTGCTACTAACTAGCAAATGAGAAGAGCTTTGTAAAGCCCATATAAACCATTAAATCCATAGCAGAAAGATATTGTTCCCTGATCTGGACTAGGCCTGAAGCAAGGCATCCCTCCACATTATTATTCCTGCAAAGTGAGATGATATGGGCCAGAAAACAGCCTTCTAAAGCTCAAGGTCAGTCCAGGGCAGCCTGAATGACTTAGGAATTATGATCTTGGCCTCACAACCCTAGAGGAGGGTAGGATGATGCATGGCCTTGAGTACAGTGACACAGCTGCCTCAAGCCCATTCAGGCCCACCTGAGGCTAAGGAGTCCCACCAGCTCCCAACTGGGATTCCAAACATTCCTGTCCATCTCCATAGCTGCCCCAGGAACCCTGCTAGTGGGATACTGCTGCCTGGTTGCCGGATCCCTGAGGAGGAGCTCAAGAAGGCATTAGGGCCCACGTCCTCTGTACATGGAGGGCACGTACTCCTAAGGAGGGAAGGACTCAGCAGGGTTAATACCAGTGCTCATGTGGTACTGTTGGTTTGGGGAAAACTGCATTCATGATTTCCACTTTCCTTCTGCAGCCAGCCTTGACTTATGGGCAAATGTCTAGACCTCCTGCAAAACTTTGCTCATAGCCTTTCCTCTGATGCAATCAGTACTCCTTGGCTGTTCCCGTGCATTCTGGACAACTCCATCAACATACTCACAATGAATGTGAAAGTCTATCTTTCCCACCAGTTTCTAAGCTTCAAGGGAGAGACTCTATCTCAGTCCACTTTCATTTCCTTTATCCAGTACTACCCTTCTTATAGCAGGCACTTAAGAAATATCTAACAAATAAGGGAGACCCTGAACTGATTCCACATGAAACAAGAACTCAAATAAAAGGTAGGAAAATACTACCCAAGTCACTGCAGTCTGACATCCAGACATTCTGCATGAGGCACTGCTTCACTACCCGAGAGAGAAGTGGGCTGGCCTGCAGAGTACAAGTCAGTGAGTAAAGCCACAGCACAGTCAGGAAGAAATAAAAGAGAAGGCCTCCTCTACCTGTGTTGCACAATGCTATGGAGGCATCACTAAAGTTCTCTTCAGCTTTTTCTCACTTCAAAGTTGGACATTTCATACTGTCTGAGAAGTAAAAGATTTTCATCATCTGACTCTTTGGGCCAAGTGCCCACCCCAGAGAACTTTGTTGGTTCAATCACAATGTATGGACCCCAGCCAGCTTCTCGTCTGTGCATGGAGGCCAGGGAGGCTGCTGGACCAAACTCCCTGAGATGTCTTCTTACCTCATCAAAAGGCTTGGTGATGCTGGTCTCCAACTGCCAGTCCAGCGTTCTCCACACCTTTAGGCTACGGTCATCAGCTTGAGAGGCAATGTATTTACCAACAGGATCCCAAGTCAACCCCT
The DNA here is from genome assembly GCF_964662115.1 of Mustela nivalis. Classification (NCBI taxonomy): domain Eukaryota; kingdom Metazoa; phylum Chordata; class Mammalia; order Carnivora; family Mustelidae; genus Mustela; species Mustela nivalis. Next base: position 81,242,398 of record NC_139033.1, on the reverse strand, counting down.
TTACCAAGCCAGAATGGCCTCTCAGCGTAGCTAGAATTTCTGTGGAGGTAAAGAGGAGATTGGGAAAGCATTAGCTAAGGGAAAATGATGAGTCTATATAGAAACATGAGCTGCAATCCATGGGCTACGGAATGGCTAGCCAAGAGAAGGGATCTCAGGAGTCTACCTTGGCCAGCTCCCATCCCTGGGCATAAGCAAAGAGGCCCCTAATCTGATCCCTATCAAGCCAAAAGCAACTTGAAAGAAGGACTACACCCAGGAGCAGGCATTATGATTTCCCTTTAGCCACAGTTAATACTGAGCCTGCATAAGCCCCCTAAAGGGCAGGCAAGCAGGGATCCAGGTTTGGCCAGAGTCAAATTCTGCCCCTTTGACTTGTCTGTGGTTGCCAGCTCTACCAGTGGTTTCTCCATCTGGAGGCCATGCCCACCTGTGCTTTAACATCAATATTTGTGATTTGAACGTTCCTGGCAGCTAAAAGCAGGCCTAACAGCTCAGGGGATGGAGCACTGTAGTGAAAGTTCTTTGTAAGTCATCACAAAGGACAAAGGGGTATGAGATAGCATGTCCTAGAGATCTGTAATCTAAATGCCACCCCAACTCTCAATCTGGCCCTCTGTGACCACAATGAAAATGCCCCTCCCCCATCCTGCCCACATCTTGGTGGCTTATAGAGAAAATTGACTTGGGTCAAGTTCATGGAGGATGCTTTTTAGCCCATGAACAAAACATATTCTAGATACCAAAGAGGAATAAAAGTATCTTACTAGTTATCAACTACAGTGATATGCTAGGTTATACCATCTGTTTTGACTTTACACACATTAATAAGAAATACCAATCTTTTGCAAAACTGGATTTGTTAGCCTATCTCTGTTTAAGAGCTTCAGAGAGGAGATGGCAACTGAGTGGAGGCCAGAGCCCAGTGGGGTGGGGAGGGTAGGGAGGCATATCCTCAAGAGCATGTGTGTAGTGGGGAATGCCAGGTACCAAGCACATGCAACGCCACCCTATCACCCTCGTGATCTGTGGCACATCCACGCTAGCCCTCAGTTACTATTTTTCTTTAACATAAACCTCTTTTAAAACCTTAAACAAATGTCACTGATGAAGAGAAAAAGAACGGAGTTGCTGACGAGATGCATCAATCCCCATTCACTGCGACATACTTGTCACTGCCAGCCTTAGGAGACAGAGAGCCCACCCTGCTCCAGATGATCAGCCCATTTATGCTGCCACCCAGTCAGAGGTCCAGACCTGGGAACTTCACAGCATTCCAGATGACGACAGTGTTATCCACGCTGCATGAGGCCAGCCACGCGTCATGGGGAGACCATGCTACATCCATCACATCTGGAAGACAGAGGGCTGGCGGTGAGCCTCTTATGTGGTGTGCAGACTCAGCGAGGGGGGCACTCGGCAACACCTGTCTGCCAGGTTGGCCGGCAGCCCCTAGCCTCTCATGTTTGAGGAAACTTGACTTGCAATCATCATAACTAAACTCCTTCTTAAAAACCAGTCTGTAAAACTTCCCCACTAAGGTTTATGAACTGGTCATGACATTTGAGGCATCTGAGTGACCTCCCTCACCCCTCACAAAGGAGATAACTGAGGACATGGCTGACAACTTGGGGCCACGTATAAGAACTCTGGCTCTGACACCTGCTGGGACTGTGGCCTCAGGCTCGCTAAAGCTTGCTTCTCTGATCCCAACTGGGCCTTTCTGAGAGCCCTTTGAGCTCTACAGGCACTGCACCTGGCATAATGGCTAGCACAGAGCCAGAGTACAATAGCTGCCCAATAAGTGGGAGGCCATCTTCAGGCCCTTCTCCTCACAAACTGGATCTCATCTCCAAGACCCCACCAGAATATCCCTTCCCTAGAGAACCCCTAAACACAATCACTCATGTTAATTCTTTGTGACTGTTTTCCTATCTATAAAATGCAGATTTAAAAACAAAACAAAAAAAAAACCACAACCCTATGCTCAAAGGGTTATTATGAGGATTAAATGTGGGAAATTGCTGTAGCACGGTGCCAGGCACACACCAAGGCATCGATAAAGGTCAGCTGTGACGGTGACGATGACCGGGCCCATCTCGCCGTGCAGGTATGATTTTTCTAACCTCTGTGCCTGGTGCAGTGCTAGGTGTACAGAAGAATGGCTGGTGAGGTGAAGAAACAGAAACACAGCAGCAAGTTAATAGCTATCTAGTCCTCTCCTCATAGGATTTTTAAAAAGGTGTAAGCAAAATACTCAAAACTTCTATTTTTTTTTTCTATTTTTTACAGTCTTCAGGGACAGCTTTACGAATTTTTTCCACAAGGTACTGCAATTTGTATTTCACACTGCATATGCATTAGTGTACTGCATTTAGTATCCTCACAGCCTATGTGATCCTAAGGGCTCCTCTTATTTAGTTCTACATTCCATGTCTTTGAGAGTATTCACTATCATAAACAGACCTGATTCAACTACTGACTATCAACTAATGAACTATTAACTGAGTCCCAGGTTTCATGCTAATGAGCACATGGGTGTACGCCATTCTCCACACTCTGGTTTATTTCTTGTGCCTGCCAGCCCAAAGTGGACTCTAGGCAGAATGCCTGAAGACTTTCCTAAGTCTGGACTCTCTTAACCCTGTAGACAGCTTTTCAGAAACCTCCATGACTTTACACTTTTATAAGTAGAAATGTCCATTTCAAAATCCTCTTATTATCTTGAGGATTACGATTTTCCCTTCTAACTTATTAAGCACATTTTTTATAAAAATATAAAGTTAAAAAACTTTACTAATAAAAGTGAAGATTTTTTCTATCTGTCTAGGGTTGTCTTCTTGGGCTACTTTGCTCCCATCTTCTGTCTGTTGGGAGGCCTTTTATGCAGCGGGTCTAACAAACACCAATGCAATGCCTACAAAAATGAAGAATAAAAACCTCCTCTAAGAGCTTAGAGGCCAAGAGGGGCAGACATGTAAACATCAGAATTTCACCGTGGTACCTAAGTCCTAGAGCCGAGAAGTGGTCAGCTGGGAGGGAATTCCGGAAGGGAGATGTGATTTGCCTAGCAATTTCCATGGACTATTGATAATACAGGCATTAGCTGCAAATTCTAACAGTTTATCTTCCTATACTGTAAGAGATTGATATAGTAAAGTCTGTGATTCTCCTTTGTGATGTCTTTTATTGCCTATTAACCTTAAAAAACATTCCCTCTGATAGCGGTCTGATGACTATTCAGTTCTGTTTTCTTCTGCTTTAACTATTTAGAATGTTTCTCTCTTTAACATATGGAATTTATTTCAGTACATGCTGTATTTAGGGAGGCTCTACCTTACTCTTTCCTCATCTACAAACCATATAATGGTTATTCTATCACAAGTGGGGAACAATTCTTTCTTCCCATAACTGATAATTGGTGCCTCCTTCACAATAATACACCAAGGTCCTAGGTACATGTAGTCTACTTCAATGTTGTAGTTTTGCCCCCAAACTCATGACATTTTAATCATTGCAGCTTTGAATGATTTCTTCTGTAACCTTCCTTACTCTTCCAAGTGCCCTTTGGAGTCACTGGTGAATTACATAATAAAGCCACTTATGGACAAATTTTCCACTAATATTCTCCCTTAACCCCAGTTTTGGAGCTTCTGTCTTCAGACCATACCATTCCCACTCTTTCTCTTTGCACATCTACATACATCTGAGACTCTCCTGCATTTGACGTGCTTTCTGGTCACTGTCATTCCGGATACTCTCATCATGATTCTTGGTGATTCTAGGAGGATGATCTGTTTAATACCCAAAGCTCCTGGATCCTTAAACTCTGCTTCCTCCTCCAGTAACCTTGGCTTCTGCTACCTCAGGCATTCATTCCCAGTCATGCCCAGAGATTCTCCCAAACAACAAACTGTAATTCCTCCTTGGTTTGAATGCCAACCCTCCCATACTCCTACCATCAACTGGTGCTTCCGGCTCCCTCTCAACTCCAACGGAGTTTCCAGGTGCTATGGGCCTTCTCCTATCTCCCTATTTGGCTTAGAGTCTACCATACCCTCCACTCTTCTGTGTTTTCACAGGTGCCCAAAACCCAGCCTGGTTCAGTCTAGCTCTGTCCTCCCTTGGGTCTTTCTTGAGGACCCTCTATGAGGCTTCCACTGAATTGCACAGCCTGAACAGCACTAGCCAAGGCCATGGGTGGTCTCCATGTCATCAAGTCCAATGGTCAGTATCCTCAGTTCTCACCTGATCTCAAGACAACATTGGATGCACTGCTGGATTGCTTCTCCTTCAAACGCTCTATCTTAATTGGCCTCCTCTCCATCTCAGCCACTTTTCACTGACTGGTTCCTTATCACCTCCAAATCACCCCATCACCCCAGCCTCCACCCTTGGCCTCCAGTCCCACATATACTTGTCCCCTATACTCAACTCTCACATATCAAAATGCCTATGCAGCAGGGCTAATTACATCCCTGCTAGGCAATGCAAACTGAACATGCCCCAAAGCCAATTCTTAAACATTTCCCTCAGCAAATATTCTGTCCCACCTACACACCTGCCATCATGTAATGGCAACTGCATTCTTGACACCCTCCAGACCACAGTCTGGTAAACTGTCCTGATTTCCTTTGCTTATCTCACACCCCATATCCCATCCACCAGGAACTCTCCATCTGACCATCGCTCCTCCTGACCTCCACTGCTATGACCCAGGTCCACTGAGATTACGCCAGCAGCCTCCTCAGTGCTCTCTCCAGTGCTGCCTGTAGTCCATGCAGCTGCCACAGGCCTCCTCACTCCTCTATTCAAAAATCCTACTGAGTTTTCCCATTTCACTCAGAGAAGAGCCCCTCACAGTGGCCATGTCCTAGCTATTCCTTTAGCCTGGAAGGCTCTTTAGATGTGTACTCAGTGGTCCCCTCACCTCCCCTGGTCTCCTGTTGGATGTCTCCTTCTCAGTGAGGCCTCCTGGAAAACTCATCTCATTTTGCTTCTCGGCACTTATCTTCTAGTTGCTGATGTGGCTAGTTGTCTGTCTCTCTTATAAGAATGTAAACTTCCTGAGGGTAGAACAGCACCCAGAACGTGGCAGGTGCTTAATAAATATTTGTTAAATGAATTTGGGAAAAAAATACTGTCTTTATTTTTTTTTTTTGATCTTTCCACTTATGAAGTGGCCATTTTAGCTCTCTCAAAAAAGGTTTGTGTTGTAAGATTTACAGATCTCACACATTTCTTGGTAAAAATATTCCTGAATATTTACAATTTTTCTTCCTGTTGTTTAAGAGTTCTCTTTGTATCACTGGATATTCTAATCGGCTATTACTAACGAAAGGTAAATAATTTAAAGTTTTCTTACATGAGACCAACTCAATGACTCATTATTAGCTCAAGGTAATTTCAATGCTTTTTAAGCTCTAATAGCTGCGTGCTACAATATTTGTCATTGGTTTGAAAAAGACATTTCATGTTAAGGAAATAGCTTCCTATGGCTATTTAAAACATATTTTTATTACAAATTTATGCTAAATTATCTAATATCCCTTTCAGAAAACCTCCTTAAATGACTGTTTTTGTTTTTGTTTCTTAAAGTAGGCTCCAAGTTCAACTTGGGGCTTGAACTCAGGATCCTGAGACTGAGTCATATGCTCTACCAACTGAGCCAACCAGGCACTCCAAGAGTCTTTTCTCATTTAATCTCCTAGTATGTTGTTATAGTAATACACAAAATTCTTCCATTATAAATCATATTTCGTCAAAATGAATTAGTGTTTTCAAAAGTTATCAAATTCACAAGCATTATGTTTCTGATTTTTCTTTTTTTCATATTCGTCTAAGCTTTTCTTTTACAATTTTTTTTTTTTTTTTTAGGTTTTTAGAACCCAGGGTGACAGCTTCCTTTGAAGAATAAATATTTCCAGGGGCGCCTGAGTGGCTTGGTTGTTAGGGGTCTGCCTTCAACTCAGGTCGTGATCTCAGGGTCCTGGAATCGAGTCCCACATCAGGCTTCCTGTATCAGGGAGCCTGTAATTCCCTCTGCTTCCCACTCCTCCTACTTGTGCTTTCTCTCTGTCTCTCTCTCCCCCCAACAAATAAATAAAATCTTAAGAAGAATGAAGTACCTAAAAAAATTCTTAAAAAAAAAAAAAAAAAAAAGAATAAATATTTCTACAACCCAGAATAATTTTTCTTAAAAGCTTGAAAAAAAAAAAAAACCCGCATCAACAAATCAAAAAATAAATTAGGATCAGGAAGCATTTATGAGGACTCCAATTTTTTCAGTAGTTACTACTTTAAGTTTTCCTAACTTATGGTATCAATTCTGAAAATTTGTATTTTCTAGAAAATTTTACTTCCCTTAGCATTTTTTTTTTTTTAGTTTAATGAATATTATGTTGTACTCCATGGTAACTTTTCCCTCTAGGTTAAATGTTTTTCTAGCCCCATTACCTGTAATTTCTTCTAGGTTTTTTTCTTCCTACCCTCACTCCCCAATTAAATATGCCAACGTATATGTTTTTCACACTCTCCTTTCAAAGACCCAGTAATTTCTATTTATTTATTTATTTTTGCATTTTCACTGATTTTTCTTCTTTAAGAGTTCTGCCCATAACTGCTATCAGGACCACTGAATAAGAAATGGATGTCCCTGCTGAAAGTGGGCAACCCTACTTCCTGATAAAGGAGAACCCTGGGATGGTGGGTATGGAGAGAAGTTGAAGTTATGGTTCAGCCCAAGTCTCAGGGTAGGGAACCCAACAAAGGCCTCATTGAGGCCCCATCCCACACCTGAACACCTGCATGGATACTTTCTCCAAGTTCCAGAGGAGTCCACTTAGACTCTGCTTTGAGTAACTGTGAGTAAGCAAGGTTAAGTTACACATTTTTATGGTAATCAACAAGTATACAATACTACTCTGCCAGCTTTCAAAAATGTGGACTTAATCTATGGTCACTAAGAGGTGGGTCTGTTCACCTTTAAAGTGTATGTAGAGTATTTGCAGAGCATATACTGTCAGTGGATTACAGTTGATGCCTTCCAAACCACTCACTCTTGCCCCATCTTCTCCCAGAGCTCCAGGCTCAATTCCAAATCTTGTGACATTCTTCCCTGCCCCCACTCCCCAGACTCAGCACATCTCACACTGAATTGGTGTCCATCCTCATAAGCCCACTATCCATACAGTGTGAGAGAGGACAACACCGGCTATGCAGACACCAGCTAGGAATCTCCTTCATCCCTCCCCTGCTTTGTCCTAAGAATTTCCCAAGTCAGTCTCCCTCTCCATCCCAATTATCCCAGGCCTGGTTCAGGCCCTTACAGTTTTCATCTGAACCACTGAAACAAGCTCCTTTTCTACACACCTATCAGAATGATCTCCCTCTCACACCTCAAATCTTTTAAAGGCTCCCTATCTCTTCCACAATAAAGGCCACCTTCATTTACAGGGAACACAAACCTTCTATGACCTGGCCCCTGAACTTAGCCAGCTCCACTCTGTACTGCTCCTTACTTTGTATGTAAAGATCTAGCTGTGGTGAAATGCTGCTGACCCACCATGTGCACCAGGCCTTTCTGGCTTCTGCTCTCCCTGTCTGGGAAATGCTTCAGGCCATTCTTGGGCTAGACCACAGGCTTTCCAAGGTATAGTCACTCTAGCATCCTGGCATCTAAATGTACAGCACATGGCTTTTAACTACTCTTGAATGACATTCCTCTTCTTCAGTTCAAATTTGTAAAATGTGTCCCTTTCCATTTCAAGTCCATTAAACACTTTTCAAATATACTCAAGGTCAGGTAAAAAACTTTTCATCGGGCCCCTTTTCATGTGTGCTGGTTTCTGTGGAATAAATAAAGTGTGCTTACAGACTTAGTGATCCATTGATGAAGGTAGTGATTCAGTTCACCAGGATAAACGGCAGAACGTGGGGAGTTCTACATTGAAGATATAAACATATACCCAATGAGGGCAGGAGTGGGGACACTGAATGCAGCTGGAGGCAGGCAGAGGGACAGTGACTGCACAGACCTTGAGGGACAGGCAGGGTGTGACCGGTGGTGATGGGGAGGGATGACCCAGATGCAAGGCTGCTATAAGGACCGAAACAGTCCACCAGGCCATGGAGGTGCTGCTGCTGACTGCAGACAGCTGCCAGGGCTGCCCATCCCAAAAGGCAGCCCCACTCACCGCCTGAGTGACTCCGGAGGATAGAGACACATCGCCACTGCTCCACATTGGCAAGCTTACCACTGGAGCCGAACACGGTGCTGGGGCCGATGTACCTGTGTGAAAGAGGAGTCAGAAAGGCACTCCAAGCATACTCGAGGCACGGCACAGAGATGTCACTGCAGCATGGCTTATCATGGCAGACAGAACAAAGCAAACCAGACAATGGCTAGAAAGCATCAAATTGTTGAACAAAAGGGACTGATTAGGTAAGTTATGTTCCATGCACTTAATGAAATACTACATAGCCATCACAAATCTTGTGGTAAGAGACTATCCACTGTATGGGGAAATGTTCACCAAATATAATTAAATGAAAGAAGCAGGCCACAGGACATCCTATACAATATGAAGATATCACTATGTAAAGAAAAAAAATACATGTAATATCGATATCATCTATGCATGGAAAATGGATCAGAAAGACACACATGAAAAATACCAAAATATTAATCATGGCTTTTTTGGATGGTGATTTTCACATACTTTTTCAGATTCCCAAATTATCTACTAAATTCATTATTTACATTGACTAAAGCAACAAAGCCAACAGTCTTTTTAAAACTCTCTTGCAAAGCAGTCAAAGCCCGGGTACTAACTGCTTGCCATGCAAGCAGTCAGGTAGGTCCCCATGGAGGTGGTGCTGATACCACTGATGCACAGAGCCTCTGTTAACACACTCTGCTCCCACAGAACTCTTTATCAACTCACAGAAGGAGCTCACTAAGTGGGCCAAAGGAAATAGCACGCCTCTGCTCTCATGGCCACGGCCAAAGGGCCACTCTGGCTAAGCAGTGGGGTAGGGTCTGGTTCCCTAGTCTGACTAGCTCCCAGAGTCACCTGGGGAGCTGGTTATGGAACAGAGTCCCAGGACGCACCCCGAGACACTCTGCCTAGGTTTAAAGAAAAAGTTTTCTACGTGATGGTTAGTTTATTATGGGTACAGAGCAGGCACTTTCAAAGGGGGCTCCTTAGAGTCCCAGGGTGGGGCAGATAGAGAATGAGGTGAGTGGCAAAAAGGGCAGGCTCCAGATACCACCCCCCCCATTCCATCAGAGCACTTTGACTTTAACCTATTCTGTATGTTGGGAAATTTCATTTGAAGAGCAAAATAAACAAAGTTACCAATGTCAGCAATGGAAAGGATTAAATATTCCTTTTCAGGTGGAAATGCTGCAGGCCTGGGAGGGGGCGACTGAATAGGTCTCCAGGCAGGTGGGTGGCTTCTCAAAGCCCTAGTCAGGCCCCAGAGGCTCCAGGCCTATGTGTGCTTCCTGCTACTCAGGAAGTTTGGAGCTCTAGGGACTTCAGTGCCAGAATGGGGAAAGGTGACTGTGATTAAGACCAGCAAAGAAGCTTCTAAAAATAAAATGTGAAGAAAGGAAAATGATGCTTACGTAGCCCGCTTCCACACCATAATCAGTTTGTCATCTCCCCCAGAAGCTAAATACATCCCACTGTTTGACCACCGCACACAGTTCACACATGCTGGGAAGAAAAAAAAATAGGGTGATGAAAATCCAATAGTCATGCCCAATTTGCTTTATGCAGAGTCTGGCAAGATGCAAAGGGTTTATAAAACCTATTCTCTCTCAACTATTCAAGGCATCCACTGTGGGTGAGTCCCAGAAGAACAATCCAGATTAAATACTATCCTACTTGTACTATACTTGTACTGAAATAACAAATGATCAGAACAGAGTTTGGCGAGGGGAAGTCTACATAACCTGAGAAGTGTTAGTGCTGGATGAAACAATCAACAGGAGGTGGATTTCCATGAAAACTTGTAACTAAATCTCTATTTCAAAAGGGCTATCTCATGATGAGATGTGTTCCTGAGCAGGGAGAATTCCTGAAATGAGGGCATGTACTAAAAAGGCTGAGATGCCCTTCACAAAACTTTCAGGGGAGCAGCTTGTTAGAGCATAAAACTCTGACTTCATCCCATCTGTGGCCTTTTTAAATTTGGATTTTCCAAACTTGTCAGCACTGCAGGTTGACTGGTTCTGCACTTATAAATTAAGACCAGGAGAAATGCCTCCTAGGCCCCTGATGGGTGAGAGCGTCTGGGAGCACTCACAGCTCGGCCTTTGGGAACCCTGCAATACAAGGAACACTATCCAAGTTGTAGCCCACACATGGCCTGCGAATGACTTATGCTCCAAGTCAGAGGGCACTGAGGCACGTTGGGAGAGCAAGAACACAAAGAGCTAAGGAAGGGGACATAGCTGTTAATGGAGCATCTCAGGGAAGGCAGCTAGGTTGGAAATCAGAGCCAGATACAGTCACCCTGATGGTCAGAAGCAGGAAACTACGGCACTAAATATAGGAAAGGAAACCACAACACTGTCCAACCATCAAAAGGATCCTGGCAGAGGGTCTCAGAGTGACACTGTGGCAATCTGAGACATTTTGGTGAGTTGTCTTTAAGATACCCTTCCCCAGAACCCTACTGCTTCCAGGTCGCTGGCCCCAAAGCCCCATGGAATCAGGCAGTAACGACTCATGAGCAGGAAATCACCAGAGGTACCTGCAGACTGTCCAAAGATGGTTCTGTGGGCGGGCCGAGTCTTCTGCCGAATAACTCACCCAGGTGTGCAGCCAACATCTGTGCCTTCAGACAGCAGGCCGAGGGGAGTTACCGCCGCACGGGGCCTTATCTTTCTAATTACAAACACATGTGCTAACCTTGGGCACTCTGCCAACACGCAAAGCCTGCAAAGGGCCACTCTGTAATACCTAAGTGATTGTCCATCTGGCAAAGCATCTTGGGAATATTTTCATCCTTCTCGTCATCCTCCTGGAGGACTGGAGACATATTCCAGATCACAACCTTCCCAGAATCCTGTCCTGGAATGAAGGAGCAGAAAAAATTCAATGTGCAAGAAGTAGAAATTTGATATTAACTCTGAGACACAGTCTTTACTTAGCTTTCATAAATCATAATGGACAAGATTGGAGGAGACTAAATTTGCATCATTAATTTAAGTTACAGAAAAGAAATGAAGAAAGATTAAGTGCTGAAGGGGGTCAAAAAGCATATGGATTTAGTAGTAGCGGGAAGCCAACCTGACTTTGAAAAGAACTCTGGACTAGAAATTAGGAGGGGACTGAGCTCTACTCTGTCCTCTCCAACAGATCCCTCAGGAGCCCCTAGAAGGTCCTCATCCCTGCCCACAAACCAGACTTCTCATCTGTAAGTTGAAGAGCTGGAAAAACTGATGTCCCAGGACCCTTTCAGGTTTGTGCATGGGAACCCTAGCAATCAGGGCAACAGCACATTCCTGCCAGTACTTTGATCCCTTTTCAGGTGCTGCCTGGAGTCAAGGGCCGCTCCTAGAGCTGACTGGATGCTTTGAGACCCACGTCTGAATGAAATGTGCCCTGTATACAGGAAAAAGCCTCATTATCTTCTTATCTGCCCTTTGCTGTCACCTATAGATGGGAGAGCAACCAAAAGAGGGCATTTATGGATCCTGGATCATAAGGTGATATAAAACCCAGCTAAAAAATTTTTTATCTATGGGGGTGCCTGGGTGGTTCAGTGGGTTAAAGCCTCTGCCTTTGGCTCAGTTCATGATCCCAGGGTCCTGGGATTGAGCCCCACATCGGGCTCTCTGCTCGGCAGGGAGCCTGCTTCCTTTCCTCTCTCTCTGCCTGCCTTTCTGCCTACTTGTGATCTCTCTTTGTCAAATAAATAAAATAGAAATCTTTAAAAAAAAATTAAAAAAAAATCTATGCATTTTGGCAATGATCTTTTCTTTTCTTTTGCAATGATTTTTCTTTCTAAGCTTTTCACCTACTGATAACTGATGAAAGTCTGGCCCCTCATTTAACTACTACAGAGGAAGAAACACCAATAAATGCCTACAAATGGACATGTCAGAATTGTCATAAGGCATACCTGAAACTGCCTATTGGCCAGTATATAAAAATATTTCCTAAACAGCTCTTCTTGATACTACATACTGAGAAGCGTAGGAAGGTATGTCTCTTCCTATGGATGAGGAAAAAAACCCTGTCCCCCAGCTTAATGCAGTAGTCATAGATGACATCAGTGGGTACCTTCCAGGTACAGTCCGTAATGTGCCGGAAGGAGATCAAGGGTCCCCTGCATACCCTTGCAGCAGGAAGCTCATAGACAACCCACCCTGTAGCACCTGGCCCAAGGGCCTAGAACTCACAGAAGCACTCTTCAGGTGCTGTCTAGGAAGGCCTTGGCCAGAGGAAGACACTGCTCTACAGTGAAGCTGTCAGGGGCTAAGATCTGTGGGAATGCCACCTTGTTCCACCATATATACATCTTGGTGTCCTGGCCTGAAAAATGACTGTCTTTCCAAGCAGCACTGTTACTGTGACACTGTAACACCGATGAAGCATGCTAATAATACTATGGGCTGTATTTTCAAATGGCGCAGGCGTTTTTACTTGCCCACAGCATACTTCTTCTCTAACTTAGCTGAATTCCTCTGAGCCCAGAAAAGGCCTTATAACTACATGACTAACTCAGTAGTTTTAGTTTAACCACTTCTTCCCCTTTTTCAGATGAGAAAGTACTGCCAGAACAAAGATGAGGACCCAACCTTGGCCTCAGGGGCTGGGGATCTATCCATGAGACCACCTGCCACTTGCCACCTTCAATAAACTGGGATTTGGGGATTCAAAATGATTTGAATATTAACCCAATAAACAGGAATTAGAAAGATACACCCACTACTGAAATATTTATATGGAGCAAGCACACTAGAGCAAAAAATAAGGGTTTTGAGATAACAGATTATAATTGTACATTTTAAATGGAGTCCTATCTATATCTAAAAAAAGAAAGTATTCTATCTTCAGCTCAGTGGGCAACCAGGAGAAGCAGAGCAAGGTGTTAGGACCGTGTGTGCTCCTTCTGTTACTCTGTGAACGTACCTTGTCCTCCAGTTGCGAACTTGGTCCCGTCAGGGTGAATATCAACTGAAAAAATTGGCTTTCCTGGAAACAAAGGGAAAAAACACACACACAACATCTATCTTGGCTTGTATTCACTGGAGAATAGCAGCAAAGTCAAAATTTTTGAAACAGTGGTTATTTGAGTAATATCTCTAATCGCTGCTCCTAGGAAAAAATAATAGGCTGCCGATAAATTCCTTCTAAGAGTGGAATGATCTAACAGTTTTAGTTAAAGTAGAAACTGCTGGAAGACTCTCCAAGTGACATTAAATAGCTGAGTCTCAAAGGGGAACAAAGTGTTCTGTCATTAGAACTGAGTCCAAAGATTGCTTGAGCATTTGCACAGAGGTCCAATAGACAGTAGCTGGCCACATTCTGGGGACACACATTTGTTAAAGCTATGATCTGTTTATGACAGCAGCTCTGACTTACAGAGCTACATCTTCAGCTACCTCTCCATCCCATGGACCTGCACTTGGCTGGCAGCCTAGACACAAGAACCCTGGCATTTCTGCCTTGCTGACAGCTGGGTAGGACCAGTAGCTGACCAAGACCACAGTTATCACTTCCCTCATCCTTCTGCTTCCAAAAGCCCTCCTATATATTTGTGTTGCATCGAAGTCTGTGGAGAGTCAGCTTTCTTGGCCTCTCCTATGGCTGAACTTCCTTCATAGGATGTGCTCTGTTCAACTGGATGCTCAGTCCCTCCAGGGGGAAGAACTGTAGCTACTATCTCCTGGAGTCCCCACAGGGTGCAGACCCACACCAAGGGCCCATGAAGTGGTGTGGCTAGCTTGGTGGACCAGACTGATAAGGCGTCATGACAGCTTGAAACCCAGCAGACTGAAGTGTTGCTGGGGCCTGGTCCCTGTGGCATTTGTCGGGCTAACCAGTCTGCTTCCATGCTAAGAGTGGCATGTCAATTGTTGTCAAGTTTATCACCATATCCTCAGCTTCTAGCAAAGGCCTGATAAGTGGTGGCTCAGTAACATTTATTCAGTGACAAATCAGATGCATGACAATAGACTGAACGACAGCAATCACTAATACAGACAAGGTGCTGCTGCCAAGGAATCTCTTGGTTGAGGATGCTGTCTCCGTTACCTAAGGAGTTGGCATGGACACCAGAAGGAGGGCTACCAGCTCTAGAATCACATGATGGCAAGTGGAGACAGGGCAGGGTGGGGCAGGAGCAGGCAATGGCGCCTAAAAGCCGAATGTCTTGCCAGGGTTACTGTCCAAATACGGAAAATCAAATACTGGTACCCAAAAAGGCAATGGCCAGTGTGGGCCCCAAGGAATAGAAGCTCACTTTATCTTCTTCCACAGAGCCAAACCCCTAACAGGCAAACCAAGCCTGAGCTTCCACAGACAAGGAGAAGTGTGCTCTCCTTCCTGTCATTACACAGTAGGGTGAAACAGCTGTGTAAGGACACTAGCAAGCAGGTGTCCCAAATGAAAGGGCCCTATTTTGTCTCAGAGAACAAGCAGAAGCCCAAACAAAGTTGGAAATTGCATCACATACTATTTCATCTCTATTACTTACTGAAATTCAAAACAACAAAGGCTACTATAGCAGGACCCTGCCATGCTGGCAGCTCTAGCCAGGTTCCCCAGACCCTCAGTCACCTCCAGGTCCACACCTAAGAGCCAGAGCTCTACAGTGACAGATCAAGTTTAGCCAAACTGCTACTGATTGCCTTCCTCCAGGACTCTGTCCCCCCATAGGTAGTCCATCTGCTCTGTGATGTGTTGAATAGGAACAAAACCGCTTTGGTCTTTTGTTCTCTTTGGTTATGAATAAATTTGCACCAGTAGCCCTGTTAGCAAGTTAGTTTTCAAAAACTTATTTGTGTTGGAAAAGTGAAAATGTAATTGCTGGGGAGCCAAGACTGACTTATTTTGTGAACCAGAACTCCTTTACTGTAGAAGCAGGCAGGAAAGGCTGAGAGGGGCTGGTGTGGCAACTTGCAAACCCAATGACTACATTTCAATTCACAATCTTTGTAAGAAAATGATGTTTCAACCTGAATCTTGACATTAAAGTATATGTTTACAAAATTGCCAGTTAGATAAGTATGTAAGACGATTAAATAGAAAAAAGACATTCACAGACATTTTCTTCCATGTTATTTGAATGTGTTGTTTCTGGTGGACATGTTAAACATTTCACTGTTTTTTAGTAGATCAAAAATAAATGACAACTAGTGCAAAAAAAAAAAAAAAAAAAAAAGGAGCACAAACATACGGGAAATTCAGCCCTGGTCTGCCCTGAGCATTCACTCCGAGGATTCCCAAGACAAGCCCCAACACAGCTTGGCACTCAGCCTGGAAGGAGCCAAACCAGCAGTGGAGCATACTTACAAGGACCCGAGGAGAGAGAGCTATTGCTATTCTTCCACAGTCCAGATGGGCAGACCCTAACTAGCCCCATCTTCGCCTTCAAGATAAGAATACAGAAAACTATATACAGTAGGTAAAAAGAAGGTAGGGACTGAGAATACGGGTAAGAAAGACTGGAAGTGTTAACACTGGTGTTCCTATGCCTATGCACTCAGACTTACACTGGCGCACCATGCCCTTGCTGGGTCAGGCGGTTGTCTCGTGTGTTAAGCCAGAGAGCCTGACACACTGCTGCTGAGAATGTGCCATACTTTCCCAGAGGCTGAGGTCCTAGGAGGGAAGCAGTAGCAAGAAAGTGGGTTTTTTGACCATCTGGGGCACGACAAGTGCCTGACAAGGAAGCCTCAAGAAAAAAGAAAGGACAATTAGGGCTATGAGCTGTGTAGACCATGGCGTCTAGTGCTGAGAATGAGTTGGGACAGCCCCCGTAGGTGCCAGCCAGCTACTCCTTCCGGGAGAGGCAGAGCCACAGTGGGGTAAGCCCTGTGGAGCTCTCCTTCCCAGTTCATGACACACTCTACTAAGCGTCTGATGTGGCCCCTCAAGCCATGCAGGCAGCACAGTCCCGGGTATTCTCTAAATCTCACACTACCTGGTGAAATGGATGGTTCTGACATCCTGATTTGACAGAGGGGGAAACCGAGGCACAAAACTTAGGGAAGTTGCCCAAGGTCATGCAGCTTGAGGGGGCACACTGGATGCTCAGCTTTAAGTATATAATGTGCTGCCCCTTCAGATGAAGCTGGGAAGGGACATGCCTGGACATGCTGGGAGGCCTTTGATGACACTGCCTGGAGGGAAAAGATTCAAAGCCCACAGGTGAAAGGTAAAGTAGGGAGTCAGAGGAAGAGTGAGAGCTGTGCACACATGTGCAACTTGTCCTGATGACCTGGACATGGCCTTGGACTTGCTATACTGAGCTTCGATCACCCCAGATACCTCAGTCCCAAGGCCTGGGGAGACTGCTGCCTGGCTAGGCTCTGGTGAAACACATCTCTCAGGACTCCTGCCTTTGCAAGCTTCCCTTTCCTTGAATTTGGATTGGCTCTGTGATCTGTTTTAACTAAGAGAATGTGACTGAAGTGATGCTGCTCCACTTCTGAGATTAAGCCTAAAGAAGGTCCAGCAGTTCAACTTTTGCCCTCTGGAGGAAGCCAGAGCCCTATGGCATTTGTCTGGCTCCAGTGATCAGGTGGTTGCCATGTAAGAAGTCCACGTACCCTGAGGCCACTGTGCTGAGACTCCCCCCAAGCTGGCCAAAGAATCCAGGGTCAAAGGGTCAAAGAACCCAGACAACAGTGAGAATGAGAGCCCTGAAACAGGACCCAGGGTGAACTGTTCTGGCCCCAAACTATTCCAGCCATTCCAGCAGATACAGTGCAAAACTAAGATGAGCTGTCCCTGCTGAGCCTGGCCAGGTTTCACAATCACAAACAAATAATAAAATAGCTACTGTTTTAAGCCAGCAAGGTTAGGGGTAGTTTGTTATGCTAATTAATTCAGTTTCCTGTCTAGGGCAACTGGAGCTACATATTTGTCATTTTCACCAAAAAGGTTCTAGCTGACTCAGCTAGAGTCTTGAGAAGGCCATCCATCAGTGGGGAGCAGGCACCTGGCCACAGGAGGGCTTTTCAGTTCCGTAAGTCTGTGAGACATTGTATTATATGCCCCTCAAGAAGCACATCGAAATGACTTATATGCAAGTCAGAAACAAACCTGACTCCACAAGAGCACACAGAGCAGAGCCTAGGTAAGCAGAGAAGCATCGCTGCACAGGTAGCCATCACAGCCCAAGTCTTCCCCACCACACCCACTCATAGCATCGATGGGATCTTTTCTCATCCACCCACCTTTGTGGTTGTCTATGAGCCTGCTATGGGACTAAGCTGAGGAAAGGTAAAGCCAATAAAGGTTCAGCCCTGCCCTTAGGAAGCTCCCAGGGATGGGTCTCTGCACAGGTGGAAAGCTACCTAACTCACCCTGGGCTTTCTACAAAAATCACAACTGAAGTGAGTCCCAAAGTCTGAGGAGGAGTCAGCCAGAAGAGTAGGGAAGGGAATTTCAGGCAGAGGGGACATGGCATAGAATATAGAATAATTCTGACAAGCTGCTGCAGAATGTGGGGAGAGGAGGCTTGGAAGATGGGTAGGGCCTAGCAAGACACTGCTGAGGAACACAGACCTTCCTTTACAGCTACCTCTGAAGCAAGGGAATGCTAAGGTCAGATTCACATTTCAGCACCACATAGCTGCGTGGAGCATGGGCTTTTGGTAAGACCAGAGGGGGCCTCAAGGCTCCAGAAGAAGGCAGAAACAAGGGCAGGGAACAGTCCTGGGTGTGAACAATGAACATGCCTCGGTAGAATTCTTAGCCATGCCACTCAACAACTATGCAGCCTTGAATAAGTTACTGAATGCCTCCAAATACCAGTTTTCCAATCTGAATGGTGTGGAAGACACAGTCACCCTTACAAGTACCTTCTCAGAGAGATTAAGATGCTGTGCCACATTGCCTCGAAGATGCACACATTTCACATGTGAACATTTCTAAGATCACAATGTGCTTTGGTGAAAGGTGTGACTGGGGTAATGTTTCCTTCTGTAGAGATGCACCACAGAGTTGATGAAATATGGCTACTCAAAGCCACCAGCATGGTATTGACTCCCTACTTCTTTCCAGCACTAGACTCTTCAGTCTAAGGAATATAGCGGTTCACATACCCACAGTAGGAACAGACCTCTTTTTTTCTAAAAGGCTCTTTGAGGCAGAGTAGAGGAAAAGGATCTATGGTCTGATTAGTTAGAGAACTTTTCCTGTGGCACAATGTTAAAGATGAATTCCTAACTGCTTCCTGCATTCCACCTTTCTTTGTACAAAAACAAGGACAAGGGTGCCTGGGTGGCTCCAGTCACGATCTCAGGGTCCTGGGATCGAGGCCTGCATTAGGATTCCTGCTCAGTGTGGAGCCTGCTTCTCCTCCCTCTGACCCTTCCTCTGCTTCTGTTGTTTCTCTGTCAAATAAATAAATAAAATCTTAATTTTTGTTTTTTAAAAATAGAGACAAAAGAAAAATTAATCCACTCCCTGGGCCCTAGAGCCACCAGGCAATTTCACATCCTCGAATGAAGTGGCATGTTTTCCCTGAACACCTACCAAAGCCCATTCTCCTTGGGGACCTGCCTTTAGGTGACCCCTCTTGGACCACACAGAGCACCCTCCTGTCACTCTCTCCCCGGAACTGTGATAGTTGGCCATATTCCCTGCCTGGGGGTTGCTGATCTGACAACTGCAGCATGAATGCTCTCTCTGGCAGGAATAAAAATTAAGGTACAGAAGCTGAATTTTGACAGGGCGTGGTCAGACAGCATCCTCCTCCTTGGTATCTGGGTAAAAGACTCCTGGAGGAGGCCCAAATGTGGAACTTAGTCTGAACAGAGAAGACTGGCCAAAGAGAAGCAGGGAGGGCCCAAACAAGAATGGCTAGCACTCTCAGTGGCCTTCAGATCTTTGGTTGTGCTCCTGTCTTTGAGTCTTTATGCTCTTGAAAGCTCACTGGACAGATCCAACTGAACATCTGTGGAATGGAAGCTCAGGGGAACCTGGGCCCTTTGCCCACTGTACATTGTTCCTGGAAGGGCTTATCCTATACACCCCATTAACACTCACTTTTAACAAATGTTGGTGAACTTGTAACAAAATATGAAACATGGGAAAATGTTTAAAACATTTATTA
Organism: Mustela nivalis; assembly: GCF_964662115.1. NCBI lineage: Eukaryota > Metazoa > Chordata > Mammalia > Carnivora > Mustelidae > Mustela > Mustela nivalis. The sequence goes on along the minus strand of NC_139033.1, from coordinate 81,223,090 downwards.
AGTGAAAAAAATTACAAAAGAATATTAAAATATAAGGTGGGTGCAAAGGACATGATCTTCTATGCAGAAAACCTTAAAGAGTCCAGAAGATAAATTTAGTAAAATTGAATGACACAAAATCAGCAAACATTAGTTGCATTTCTGTACATCAAGTGAAAAATCTAAAAAAGAAACCAAGAAAACAATTCTATTTAAAATAGAATAAAAAAATACTTAGAAATAATAAATGTAACCAAGAAGGCTAAAGACACTAAAGACTAGAAAACACTGCTGAAAGAAATGAAAGACACAAATAAAAGGAAAAAGTCTTGTCTTCATAAACTGGAAAACTTAATACTGTTAAGATGTCAACAATATCCAAAGCTCTACAGATTTAATGCAATCCCTATCAAAACTACAGTGATTGGATGCTTGGCTGGCTCAGTCAGTACCAAGTATGCAAATCTTGATTTCAGGGTTCTGAGTTCCAGCACTGTGTTAGGGGTAGAGTTCACTTGAAACAAAACAAAACAAAACAAAACAAAACAAAAACCAGCAATGGCATTTTTTGCAGAAATAGAAAACCCATCCTATAATTTCTTATGGAATCTCATGGGACACTGAATAGCTAAAAGAATCTTGAAAAGTAACAAAGTTGAAGTCTTACACTTCCTGATCTCAAAACTAACTACAAAACTACAGTAATCAAAACAGTGTGTACTGGCGTAAGACAGACATATAGACCAGCATAGCAGAATAGAGAGCACAGAAACAGACATTTCTCCAAAGAAGATATACAAATGGCCAATAAGCCTGTAAAAAGATGCTCAACATCATTAGCTACCACAAAAATGCAAATCAAAACCAGAATGAGATTATGACCTTACATCTGTTAGGTTGGCTACAATTAGAGAGAGAGAGAGAAACAAGTACTGGTGAGGATGTGGAGAAAATGGAATCTTGTGCACCAATGGTGGGAGGGTAAAATGTCACAGCTGCTATCAAAAACAGTATGGGCATTCCTTAAAAAAATGAAAAACAGAATTTCCCGTGGTCCAGCAATTCCACTTCCAGGCATATATCCAAAAGAACTGAAAGCAAGGTCTTGAAGAGATATTGTACACCCATGTTATAGCAGCATTAGTCACAACAGCCAAGAGTAGAAGCAATATAAGTGTCCACTGACGGATGCATGGATAAGCAAACTGTGGTATATATATAATATATACAACAGAATATCATTCAGCCTTAGAAAGGAAAGAGATTCTGATGCATTCTACAACATGGATGAACCCTGAAAATGTTGTAATTAACATAAGCTAGTCACAAATAATACATGGTGCCACTTAAATGAGGTCTGTAGAGCAGTCAAATTTATGAAGACAGAAAGTAGAGTGGTGGTTGCCAGGAGCTGGGGGTAGGGAGAATGAAGAGTTGTTGCTTAAGGTGTATATAGTTTAGTTTCACAAAATGACTAAGTTCTGAAGACTGGTTCCACAATAGTGACTTCTCAGTATGCGGATACACTCATAACATTACTGATTTATACACTTGAGAGACGGTTAAAATGGTAAATTTTGTGTATTTGTATATTTTAACATAACTTAAAAAACTTAAAAGAATGCTAACTAAAACCAAACCTAACCAATCTATCTATATATATCTATATAACTCTACTCACCTACCAACCTACCTACCTACCTATCTATAAGGTACAGAGGCGTGGAAGGGTTATAAAAGGATTAATTAGAACTGCTCGGTGTCTTGACTATGGTGGTGGATACATGAACCTATACAAGTGAAAAATTGTATAGAACTAAACACCAGGGGGGCGCCTGTGTGGCTTAGTCAGTTAAGCCACTGACTCTTGATTTTGGCTTAGGTCCCGATCTTAGGATCCTCCAATCAAGCCCTGTGTCAGGCTCCGTGCTCAGCATGAAACCACTGCTCCTTCTCCTGCTCTCCCAAATAAATAAAATCTAAAACCAACCAACCAAACAAAAAACTCAGAAACCCAAACAAACCCTAAACACATACCCAAACACAAATGAGTATAAATACAAGTGGAGAAGTCTGAGTAAGACAGATGGATTGTTTCAATATCAATGTCAATGTAATATTATGTTGCTGTTTTATAAAATGTTACCAGTGGGAGAAACTGGGAAAAAAGTACAAAAAACCTCTTAGTATTGTTTCATTCCACTATGTGTAATCTACAACTATCTCAATAATAAACAAATAACTACACACATATACATGGTCTAACTATGTCTCTGTATAGTAATATATAATAAAAGCAAATATCAAAACATCAGTGGCTGTCTATAAAACTGACTCCTTATGCAGGTGGTAACATGCAAATCTGCAACTAGCCATCTCTCTGGAGAGATTTGCACCTAAGCACTCTTAACGAGCAGCTCACTTCTCTATCCAGCCATGTGTAGACATTTCACCTTCAATTTCTTTACAATGGAACTCCTGATCTTCTGGCCTACCCATCATCTGCTCCACCCATCATCTCCCCATCAGCAAAGATCATACTGGGGACAGGGGAAGCCAAGAGGCCCAACATAAAAGCCTCACTCCCCATGACTTTTCTGGTCTCATTTTCTGCCTCCTCCCCCAAACACTGGCCCCATGCCCTGCCTTCCCTCTGTTCCTAGACTGCACAGGAGTGTTTCTATCCTGTGCCTTGCACTGGTTCCTTCCCAGATACACATTCTTTTCTCACCTCCTTTTAGTCTTTGCTCAAATGTCGCCCTCTCACTGAGGCCTGCCCTAACAACCCTACCTGAAAGTACTACTTCCTCAACTTGGCACAACCAATCCTAATTCTCATCTACTTTTGTCTTAGCAATTTCTTACACACTGTATAATTTCCTTTATTGCATGTCTGTCTACCCCAACCATCAGAATGTAAACTCCAGGAGCTCAGGAATTTTTGCCTGTTTTAGTCACAGAGTCACCGTGGTACCTAGAGCTGTGGCTTGGCAAACAGTAGGCACTCAATAAATACTTATTATTAATGGCTGGAGAAAGACTGCAGCAGAGACCTAAAATTCAAAACACCTTCATTGTCACTAGGATCCCAATCTTTGAAAGACAGGCTCCTCATCTCCTGAAGTGAGGACTCAGATATTTCCAAACACCTGCAAGTGAGAGGCATGGCCCTGGCCTGTCACAAAGCCATCTGCTGCTGGTATCTCTACCAATTTCAACCACAAAGACTTCTTAAGCAAGCCCTACCAGGATGACATCTCATAGATATAAGGTGGCTGAAAGATTCAAAACACAGCACAGGAAGGAAGCTGTAGCAATCATGCAATTATTTTGTTTTGTTTTGTTCTGTGTGTGTGTGTGTGTGTGTGTGTGTGTATGTGCATGTGTGTGCTGCCACAAACTAAAGTAAAAGAAAGTCACAGGTATATCATTTATGAATCTTAATCACTTCTCTTGCAGCATGTGCCAATGTGTAACCTAGAAAGTTTTGGTAACAGTCACTATTTCTTCATACTTTTTTTAAAAAAAGATTTTATTTATTTATTTGTCAGAGGGAGAGAGAGGGAGAGAGAGAGCACAAGCAGGCAGAGTGTCAGACAGAGGCAGAGAGAGAAGCAGGCTCCCCGTTGAGCAAAGAGCCCAACGTGGGACTTGATCCCAGGACCCTGAGATCATGACCTGAGCTGAGGCAGCAGCTTAAATGACTGAGCCACCCTGGCTTCTCTTCCCCTTTACTTTTACAGAACAGAGATATTCTTTACAAGTTATCTGCAAAATGGATTTCTCCAAACATCATCATCTCTTCTATACAGCTCCACTCAAAAATTAAGAGCAATTAAAAACATTTCTTTGCGGGCAGGGAATGTTAGTTAGCTGTTTAACAATTAAGAAAATAACACTACAGTTAATAACACTGTATCCCATACTTGAAAGTTACTAAGAGAGTAAATTTTAAAAGCTTTCCTCTCAATAAAAAAAAACCTGTAACTATGTACAGTGACAGATGTTAATTAGACTTACTATGGTGATTATTTTGTGATACATACAAATATGCAATCATTATGCTATACACATGAAACATTAATGCTATATATTATACCTCAATTTAAAAAAGGGGGGGTGGCGGAGAAAATAACGTACAGTCTTATTTAAGTAGAAAATACAAAGCAACATTTTACCCATTTGTTATATGTGCAATGCGAAGTCTGGAGGGAGGCTATACAATAAAACCACTGAATGTGCTACAGTATTAGGGATTTGGCTAAGGTCTTAAAGAACGTAGATACTTTTACATTGTAATATGTACACTAAACAAAATGTGTGTTTTTAAAAGCACCACGTTATCCATTTATTTTTTTCCAAATGGTCTCAAAGACTATATAAGGAAAGTTTTAGCATTTTCTAATTTTCCCTAAATTGAACAGGTATTCCTATAATATCAGAAATAATTTTAAGTTCCTAATCACAAAATGCTTCATTATCCATATCCACTCATACACCATTAGACAGATGTATCCTAGTATAATTATATATGGCAATGGTCTCTGGCCAAAATGTAGGTGTTTGTCCTATTCCTTAAAAATAGCTCTAGAATGGAGTTCTAGTATTTTCAAAAGGGAGAAGGTGAAGAAGCCATTTATCAAATGGGACCCTGGGGGAAGCCCTGTGTGGTGGCCTCATTTAGGCAACTTTGTCTAATTGAATCCTGGCTCTTCTGCTCCGTCTACTCTATTCTCTTACTGATCTCAGTGGACAACAACTCTGCCCTTCACTCCCATGGGAGCCACCCCATCTTACACCCCACATTCTACCCTGGTGACTCTACCTTCACAGTATGTCTGTAACTCACACTTCCTAGAGAGGTGCGAATGTTTGTATTTTGAGTTGGGAATGAATAAGAGTGTGTATCTGTTTGCTGAAATTCATTAAATTGTATACAAACTGTGCATTTTGCTATGTAAATTATACTTAAATATGTCTATAATTTACATATTTTATATAATTATAATATACAATTACTGTATAAAATAACACACGTAAGTTATATCTAAAAAAATAATATGTGTATCCTCACATAGAGTCCAGTCATTTCTCATCAGCACTATTACCTCCATCACTACCCTGGTCCAAACCACAGTCATCTCTTACCTGGATCACTGTGACTGCCTTTTAATGGGTCTCCCAGCTCTCTCCCTTGCCCCCAAACCCATCCTAGTCCCAGTGCAGAAGTCAGGAAGATCTTTAGCAGTCACATCAGAACACTGTTACTCCTCTACTCACGTGGCACTAGGAACAGAAGTCCTGCAGCCAAAAGGTCCTCCCAGTCCATCCACAGCTCTCTCCAGCCTCACCTCTTAGTGCTCTTGTCCATCTGCTGCTCCAGCCTCACTCCAATCACAAGATATTGGTACTATTCCTCAAACCCGCCAGGCAAGTTCTGGCTGTTCTCTCTGCCTGTAATGCTCCTCCCTCAGACAGCTGCCTTTCTCCACCATGCCTGTCATGGATGCTGTGGTACCAGGCCAGGTCCCCTCCCTCCAGGAATGAAGCTCCTGCCCCCAACTGTGGGAGTGTTGGCAGCCTGTGTAAACTTCCAGCTGAGGTCTTCTCCACAGAGGACCTACCCTTAGTGGAAGAACTGCTTTGACTAAGATCAGGTCCCTTCCCCAGGACAGCCTGCACCCAATGATTGTAGATGTGCATTAGAAAGCTCTGGTTCTTCACCCCAATTCCGAACAATTCATAAGGACTAGCTGCAGAGCCCCTGACAGGGTGGGCAGCAGCTTCTGCTACACTGTACTACAGCTCAACTTCTTCCCGTCCAGCCCTGTTTCCAGCACTCCCCGATAATTCTTTCTTCCTCCATCTCCCTGTCCGCTTGGACAGGACACCCCCAGCAGACAGCCCTCCCAGTCTTACTGGCTAGAATGCATCACATGCTGCTCCTCAAAAGATTCTGCTATGCTACTTCATTCACTGCTACATTTCTAGCATTCAGCCCCTGGCACACAATTTGTACTCATTATTTGTTGATTGGATGAGTGCCTCTGTGCAAGACCCTCTATCTGATGGACGATGCAGCAGACCTGGAGTCCGTTCCTATGATGGTCTATTCCTGGCCCTCAAATGAGACTCACTGCCTCTTCTATCTGTCCCTCATTACGGTGGCTCTGACCAGGGCAACGTCCCTGTGACTTGGTCTGTCCTAGGTGGGTTAATATAAAAAACAACAAGTCTTGACCTAAATGGGTTTTCCTTTTGCCAGAGGTGTTCTAAAATACCTGCTGTTTGTTTCATCTACTCCCTTTCCTAAAATGCTCCCAACCCTCCCCAGGCCTTTGCTTCGGACACTTCCACAGTGGCAGCACCTTCTCTACTACCACAATCCACTTCCCATCAAGGCTCAGCCCCAGGGTACACCCACAAACTAGACTTTTGTCCCTACGGCTATATTGGCTCACTTGTGTAGCCCTGGTTTCCACCTGCCCTGTATTCTAGAATGTGGTCTATAGATCCTCTCCCACCTACACACAAAGGAGTAGCCTTATTTACCTATGATCAGCACAGACCTTCTCTCCAAAAGGGTTCAAAGTTTTGTCCATAAATAGGTGAAAGACCCACATGTGTATTATGTAAGGCAAAATCCCACCCGTTTTCTTCTGAATCTTCAGATGCATTCTGGTTATTTATTTATTTATTAATTTATTAAACAATCAACCTACTGTCTTTAGGCCTCACTCAGTGAGAGACAGCCTGGAGAGAGCTCAGATTCCCTGAGCCTTCACAGGTAGCAGATGCAGCAGCAGGCATTACTGGCTTCATTTAACAAATCAGGAAATGAGATTAAACAAACAAACAAACAAAAAACAACAACAAAAAACCCTTCTGTAACACATATTTGGTGAGCAGCAGAGGACGGAAATTCAAGAATAAGACTATCTGACTCCCAAATAAACAGCACTAATTCTCGTCCTCAAGAAGTTTATAATCTAGTTGGAACCATGAGACAAATAAATGAAAAAAGGCAAATAACGATAAAGATGTTCTTACATACAGCAGGGTTTCTCAACCTCAACACCACTGGCCTTTTGGGCCAGATGATTCTTTACTGTGAGGGAATGTCCTGTGTGCTCCAGTGTGCAGCAGCAGTCCTGCCCTCTACCTACTAGCTGCCAGTAGTGTCCCCCTTCAGTTGTGAAAACAAAATGTGTTTCCAGACACTGGCCTGTTAGAGAACCTTTGATGTAGACACATTGCAAGGCTTATCTTAATGACCAACGCAATCATAAAATATCACTATTAGGATCCTCCTAGCCTGTTCTCAGAGATAGGTCTGCAGTGCCCCTTTAGCAGCTGTGCAGGGCCTTTCCACACCGGCTGCTGACTTCATTATTCTACCACCCTGCCTGCATTTCCCCTTCAAGCATACTTATTTATTTTCATCGGTGTATGTCTCAGACGATGTCTTGAAATCCTTTCTGGAAGGACACAGGGTAGGGGGAAATATAATCCAATTACAGGGCAGGAGGAAAAACACAAATCATAAAGCAAATATGATTAACTGACAAATTACCCCAGTACTGAAAATTTGCCAAATGCCTTTATACAACAATGCCATCAAAGTGTGAGCCAGAGGCCAAGGGAGGACAAGAATTCTTTCAGTTCTGTCTCTTTTGGTTAGAATGGGTTTCCCTGAAGAGCTGAGCATGAACACTGCCCAGGAGTGAAGACTTCCAGAAACTCTCAGGAGCAAAGGCCCAGCGATGGGAAGAACCACGAGTCTCAATGAAGTTTTCTAAACATATAAATTACATTTTTCTACAACCCCAAACCTAATCATCCACTTTCCGACCAATATGTGGCTATAACCTAACTTAGAAAAGAACCTCCAAGCCTAAAATAAAATCAAATATATAAGAAATACTGTATCCAAGAACACAGAGTAAAATAGGTGTAGGTGTTAACAGTGGCTGGCACATACTTCCATATACATGATAAATATTATCATGTATCTCTTATTGTATATATTCAGATAGCTTTCTTATATTTGGGTACAGGGTGAAAACACAGGAACAAATCTTTATATTTCCTCAACTTTACCTAGAAGTGGAATCACAAGCCTAAGAATTTACAGCTAATACATGATAGCATCTTGAATCCAGTTTGATTCCATGTTCAAGGCTCATTTCACTGTTATACAACAACTTCAAAATTTGTTAACTTACGGGATCACCTTAGAGCAGTGATTCTCAACTGGGGCTGATTCTGGCCACCGGGGCTCTGCTACATTTGGTTCACTGGTATATTTCCAGCACTCAGCCCCTGGCACACAATCTGTACTCATTATTTGTTGAATGGAAGAATTCACTGAGTGCCCCTCTATGCAGGACCCTCTGATGGATGATGCAGCAGATCTGGAGTCCATTACTATGATGGTCTATTTGGTTGTCACAGCTGGGTGTGTGTGTGGGGGTGGTGATAATGGCATCCCAATGGGTTAAGGCCAAAGATGCTAACATCCTACAACACACAGTATGGTCCCCACAACAATTAGGTGGTTCAAAATGTCAAGAGTGCTAAGGTTGAGAAACCCTACCTTAGAGGAAAGGTCTTACCACTATTATTAGCCAGGAAAATGGAGACCGAAAGTATGCTTACATCCCAACAGATATTTCTTCCTTTGCCTTTAACCTGCTTTATTCTAGCTGTCCTCTCCACCATGGCTGAATGGACACTGCTACCACAGGGAAAATACTAGGCTCTCTGCTCCTTCCCTCTTTGGACTCCCAGACACCAGAAAAAGCATGTTCAAGCCACATAACAAGTCAGGAGATATGAATGCAGAGTCAGGAAGCCAGGAAGTGCAATGATGCACTCTCCACAGCACCATGGTCTTCTGGGTTTGTTAGTCCAAAGTAAGCATGATTTTACTGGCCACCACCCACAACTCTGGTTTCTGGCTAAGCAGCTCCTGCTCCCAGCAGCTCCTACTATTTACCAGTCTTTAAAAGACCACTCAGTAGTGATCCAGATTATTATCATGTCCTTCAGGACAGTGGTAATTAACCCCGACAGTCCTTCTGAACACTTGAAAAGACAGAGACTGATTTCAGAAGATTTTAAAAGAAAGGAAACTTAACTCCTATCCTGCCAGAGTTTCAATTCCTTTTATTACTACCTTTTAGATTTCTAGAGCACTTTATAGCCTGGGGAGCATTTCTGTGTCTACCTATGCAACCAAAGATCACAACTGTACTGTGAAGAAACCAGAGCAAATTATTATCCTATTCCATTCTAGGACCATGGAGGGAGATACTGCGGCAAGAGGCCAGGGCCCGGTGCTCTGTCCACTCTGCCAGGTTGGAATGTTTGGCTGCTGGCCTGGTTGCAGACTCTCGCTCATTTGTACCTAGATAATCGCTTAAGCATCTTGACACACATAATGCTTACACAGCATAAAACTTGTGTCCTACAAAGGAGTTTATCATAAAGTTAGAAATTATATGGCAAGAAACAGAAGAAAGACTAAAGAAGGGTAGATTATACACAAAAATTGATCTATGGGGTGATCTCGGGGTCCTGGGATCACGCCCCTTCTTGGGCTCTGTGCTCAGCAGGGAGTCTGCTGGAGGATCCTCTCTCCCTCTGGCTGCCCGCCTACCCCAGCTTGGCCTCTCTCACTCCTGCTCTAAAATAAATAAGTAAATCTTTAAAAAAATGATCCAGGGACGCCTGGGTGGCTCAGTGGGTTAAGCCTCTGCCTTCAGCTCAGGTCATGATCTCAGGGTCCTGGGATGGAGCCCTGCATCAGGCTCTCTGCTCAGCAGGGAACCTGCTTCCTCCTCTATCTCTGCCTGCCTCTCTACCAACTTATGATCTTTCTGTCAAATAAACAAATAAATAAAATCTTTTTAAAACAAATAAATAATCCAGACAAAGCATTTTAAAACAAAAATTCCTTTAGATCTTCACTTACACTTACTTCCCTTCCTGACTCATGAGCACCATAATTTATAATCACTGAACATCTGCTCAATTCTCCAGGGAAAGATCTACAAACTACACATCAGGGAATGCTCTTGGAGATCAGCACTTGGAAAAACCCAACTAAAGTTCACCACTTTTGCTTTCATGCACAGTAAGTCTAGTTGTGTCTTTGTAAATTATGCAAACCTCAGCTTACCTGTTGCAACCAGTATTTACCATATACCCTTTGTGTGAAGGTACTGTTGAATGTGGTAGGGAATACAGAGGGGACTGTGGCAGTCCCCTGCCCTGAGAGATCACATGGAAAGTACACACACAGGGACTGGGCACATCTAGTGGAATAAAACAGGAAGAATGTCAACAACAACGAATAAGGTAACCTCATCTGGACCCTGAAAAATGAGAGAGATGTCATATAAGAAGACAGAAGGAGAAAATACTTCTGACTGAAAGAACATAGATGTTCAGTTCAGTTGTGGTAGTGTACAGCATCACGGGCTTAAGTTCAAAACTAAAAAGCTTCACATGTATAAAAAAGGGGCCTTACTTGCTCTCAAAGAAAACACTAGCTCCCTCTAGTCGCCTTGCAAAGCAGATATGAGGAACAAGACAGAATCAGGGTGACCCTTTTCCTGTCAGCACAGACAGGCTGGAATCAGGGATACAGGCCCTAGGCTGGAGGAGTGCTCCTTGGGCTTCAGTGCTGTCAGCAAGAGGATGGGGGTCTCTCCCCGCTCACCTCTCCCGGGAACAAAGACCAACTCCTGCAGCACTTGTGCCAACAGAGTACAATTATGACAAACTGCTCTACCAGTTTTGGGGGCTTATCTGCACTCAACCAGAGGACTAGGAGAGTCTGTTCCCCCAGGGTGCGCTCTGGGACCACCGCCACGGGCTTAAGGAAGGCCCTATCCTAGATCACCGCTTGCCCTACAGGCTCCAACCCAAGCCACCCTGATGTCTCAGCTCAGCATAAACGTGGTTCGTTCAGCTGGGGGACCTTGGGGACCAAGCCATAGTCCCCCAAATGGGGGCACTGTCACCAGATTCAGGTCTCTGGCAGGAGCAGTAACAGTCCCACCAGCTGGGCAGAAACATGCAGATTGCAGGTGTTCACCCCGCCACTGAAAAGCCACAGAGGGGACTGGGCCCCAGTTTCACTGGACCATCTGAGCACATCCTGGCTGCTGTAGACGAGTGGCAGGAGCTGGCTGGCGACCAGGGCCGCTCCCCGGAGGCAGGCGCGGCTCCTCCACGGACCACGGGTGGGCGACCGAGGGCTCAGTGCAAGCGCCGGGAGTGAGGGCGGATTCGCTGAGGACAAGCGGAGCACGTGCCCGTGCTCGCCGGCTTCCTCGGGCGGAGGACAAAGTCCGCGCCCGCCGACCCTGCAGTTTGGGCACCGGGCACCGGGCGCGTCGGGGGCGAGAAGGGCAGGGCCTGCGCGCGGCTCAGACCCCGCTCCAGACCCCGCCTCGACCCCCGACTCGGCCTTTCGCGAACCCGGCGCGCACTCACCATTGTGGTTGACCCAGGTCGGCTTCAGGAGCTTCATTGTTCGGCCGCCGCCGCCGCCGCCGGGCTGAGGCGAGAGCCGCGTCCCTCAGCGCGCCCGGGCCATGGAGCCACCGCCGCTGCTTCCTCCCGCGCCGCCCTCCGGCCGCTGCCCGCCCCGCGCCCTCAGCGCCGCCGCGCCATTGCCGGCCCGCGCCCCCCTCCGCCGCCACAGCCGCCCCCCGCGCTCGGCCGCCGCCGCCGCCGCCACAGCCGCATCCCCTGCGCCGCTCCTCCTCCGGCGGCTCCCGGGCAACGCCGGAAGTCACGGCGCGCACCTGCCAAATCGCCCCGGCGGGAAACCGCTCCCCATGCGGACGGGGCCGGCCGGGCTTCTTCGCGGGCAGGGGCAGGGCAGTGTGACCCCACTTGGAGCCCGCCTGGGGCGCGGTCGCCGACGAGAGGCTCGACTAGGAGGGAGGCTGGCGAGCTGGGCCTCGAGTTGTAGCCCGGGCCGGCGAAGCCAGGAAGGGTCGGGATGGCGTGAACGGCTCTCTCACCAGCTCTACCTCGCTGGTGCGGAGTCCGACTAATTAGCTAGCTTCCGTCATTCATCAATACGCGTGTGTTGGGCACCTCGCGAGCGCCAGGCCACGTGCCGGAGCCGGGATGCTGTGGCCGGCAGTGGCCGGGGCCCCGCAGTTCGGACGAATGCCGGGAGGGAGCTAGCCCTGAGGGCTGGGACGGGGGGCTGATCGAGGGGGAGACCGAGACGAGTGCGTTTAGGAAGATCGGGACCATTCAGAGACGTAGGCACTTGTACCCGGAAAGACGCCCTCTCGGTCACTCTGGCTGCACTGCGGGGTCTCAGCCCTCGCAGGGACACAAGCCGACGACCTAGAGCAACCGCTAATGCAGTTGTACTCTCAGCAGGGAAGAGCTCGCAGCCACCCGCAGACACGGAAGGGAGGACGCAGAGCTACGTGCAAGGAGCTCGGGGCGTGCCCGCGCGGCGCCGGGGCGTACGGGGCGGGGCCACGTCGGGGGCGTTCCAGGTTCAGCCCAGCCCTCAGTAGCCGGAACGCGGGAACGCGGAGCGACAGGAAGGCCGGAACTTTGAGAGGGGCACTGCGGGACGGACCGCCAAGGGGCGCGCGCCCGGAAGCAGCGGGTTGACTGTCGGAGGGGCGATGGCACTCGCGGCGCTAGGGGTTTCCGCTCGCGCTCTGCGCTCACGGAGTTGGTGAGTGCGGACCACAGCAGGGTAGTGGGGTCCCTCGCCTGTGCTCTCTCGCCGACCGCCGTTGACCACTTTATCTCAGGGAAGGCTAGCTGATCGCGCTTCTTCCTGTAGATGAAAATCCAAGGACCCTGGCGAGCAGGGACTCTGCCCAAGTGCTCTCTGGTGTGAACGGGGGATTTTGGCAAGTCTCCCACGTTGACTTGTCACATCCAGCAGTTACCAGGGCCCCAGGTTTTAAGGGTAGCATATTTTTTTGCTCTTTTCCTGTTTAGTGAGGAGAGTCAGATATTTATATATCCTTTTGTCTTTTTCAGGCTCCTGGGAACTTGGCAGACACAGATTAGAGATACCCACCAGCGAGCTTCTTTATTATCCTTCTGGGAACTAATTCCCATGAGGTAAATTACCCTGGGCCCGACCCTTTGGGGGTGTCTGCAGGAGACTGATGTGCATATGAGCAGAACAAGACTACAGGGCATTTGGTTTGCAAAATTATTTGCCTGGAAAATATCTTGGTTAAATTTACTATTTTTTAAAGATTTTGTTTATTTGACAGAGACACAGCGAGAGAGGGAACACAAGCAGGGGGAGTGAGAGAGGGAGAGGGGCTTCCCCTGACCAGGGAGCCTAATGCTGGGCTCAATCCCAGGACCCTGGGATCATGACCTGAGCTGAAGGCAGATGCTTAACGACTGAGCCACCTAGGTGCCTCTCTTGGCTAAATATAGGTAGATGCTTTTCTGTTTTTCAGCATTCTGTATGTGGAATACTGCTGCCTGTAATCAGAAAACAAAAATTAAATATAAAAATGGATTAAATAAAAATTAGTTTTAAAGGGATTGTTGTACGTTTTAAAAGACACAGCACAGATATCTGATTTCCCAGAGAGGTCTAGGGAGGCATGAGGATTAGCTTTTCCACCTAGGAGTCTGGATGCTTTCTAGGGACTTGATTCACAAGGCTCAGTCTTGATGCTAGAGGATTTATTTATTTTCTTTCTTAAGATTTTATCTGAGAGAGCCAGTGAGCCCAAACCGGGGGAGGGGCTGAGGAAGAGGGAGAAGCAGACACCCTACTGAGCAGGAAGGGTCCCCTGGCTGGCTGTGAGGCTGGAGCCCAGAACCTGGGGATCATGACCTGAGTGGAAGGCAGATGGTTAACCTACTGAACCACCCAGGGGACCCAGAGGATTTACTTATTTTTAATAGTATATTATCCCCATAGGAGATCTGTTCCTGAGTGTACATTGGACTTTTGTGAATGCTCTAGGATGGGAAATTTGTTAAGAAATCCCAAAAAGTTGAGAGACCTAGCAGTCACTTTTATTACTCAAATGACTTTTACAAATCACAAATTCAGGGGTCCTGGGTGGCTCAGTTGGTCAAGGATCTGTCTTCAGCTCAGGTCATGGTCCCAGGGTCCTGGGATTGAGCCCTGCATTGCACTGGGCTCCTTACTGAGAGGAGAGTCTGCTTGTCCTTCTCACTCCCCCTTGCTCATGCTGTCTCTCTCACTCTCTATCTCAAAAATCTTTTTTTAAAACACAAATCCATTTAAAATGTGAGTAATGATTTTCTAATTCATCAGTTTGGTGTTGTTAGTTTCCACTGCAATCCCAAGACACACCTGAACCCAACATGAAAGATGAGTACTTATTTTTAATTTATACCCTGATGGCCCATGAAGTTTTTCTAGCCCTTCCTGGGTTGCCAGTGCCCACGCAGTTCTGACAAGGATCCTGGGTTGGAGGCCGACCCCCTTCACACTCAGCTCATGAGGTTAGACCCACGTATAGTTCCTTCCCCAGTGGAGAGCACAGTACAAGTTCTGGGCACCTCACCCAGCACCGTGTCTCTCAGCAGGTTTGCAAGGCTGAAGAGGAAAATGTCTAATGTTTGCTTTATCCATTAGAGCAGAACCTCTGCGAAAGAAGAAAAAGGTAGATCCTAAAAAAGACCAAGCAGTAAAGGATCGTCTGAAAAAGAGGATCAGACGACTGGAGAAAGCTAGCCAAGAGCTAATTCCCATTGAAGATTTTATTACACCTGTGAGGCTCTTGGATAAAGCAAGGTAAGAGTTCTCTAGGGTCGAGGTTCTCAGGACAGAGTTCCATCATCTTCAGGTAGTTGTATCTGCATTTCACACCCATGAGGTGAGTGGGCATGGGCTGACTAGGTCCCAGTCTGAGTCCTCTTCTCCTTGACTGTGTTTTGTGGGAGGTGGCGAAAGCATTCCTGGGTGGTGCTTCTGAATGGCTGACATGGGAAGGAAATCAGAATAACTGTTTGATAACCCAGTTCATGATGTTGCTTTTTTGCAAGCTGAGTTTTAGCTGTGACTGATAACTTGAGCCTTGGGTCTGCAGTCCTTGCCTCATCTTGATGGTAGAAACCCCTTAGCCTCTAGCTTTATGGTACAAATATTCACAGTTGTAATGTGATGTGTACAGGTCTGGCAGGGTTGCTGCCTTGTAAAAAGCGTGTACCATTTATAAAGTAACAGCTTGCCATACAGGTGGAACAGAGCAAGTGCTTTTTTGGTGTTCTGTGGCTGATCTGGGCTCTGATCTCCTTGGGACTTGGGTGTCCATTTCATGACACCACCTAACATTTCCATACTCACCAAACGTAGTCTCAGCCTGGGGTAAGGGAAGGGCTGCCAGTCTTCTTAGAGCCTCTTGTATCCATGTAAAGCAGATGGCACTGGCTTCCAGCATCAGTTGCATCCGCTGCCACATGACCATTCTGTTATTTATTTATTTATTTTTGACCATTCCGTTATTTATCCCTAACTTCCATGTTTTCCCCCAAGTCCCATCTTTGTCTGGCAGTGGAGATGTTTTGGTCATAGGCAGTCACCCAGCCTACCTCGCCAGTGAGATCGGTGCTTCCCAGCTTTACACCTTTGGATTTGTGTGTTCCCAGACAGCGGCCTCCTGTGGAGCTTCCCTTTGAGGAGAGTGAGAGGAGAGCTCTGCTTCTGAAGAAGTGGTCTCTGTACAAGCATCAAGAGCACGAGAAGGAGAGGGATGCCATTAGGACCATGCTCAAGTCCCAGCAGGAAGCTCTGCAGGAGCTGCAACTCATGTCCCCAGAGCTACATGCAGAGGCCACCAAGCGGGACCTCAGTTTGTTCCCCTTTGAAAGAGAAGGACCAGATTACACGCCACCAGTCTCCAACTACCAGCCCCCTGAAGGCAGGTACCATGATATCACCAAGGTATACACACAGGTGGAGTTTAAGAGGTAGAGCTGCAGGCACCTGCCCGCAAAACACTCTGCCCTTTAGAGCCAGGAGGATGAGGGCTCAAGCTTGCTTGTCACAGAACCAGGGATGCTGTGAATAAATATGTTTAATCAAGTGTCTCTGTCTTATGCGTGAGTCAAAATTAATTGACCTGAAGACTGATAGAGGTGAGAGATGGTGCCCTTGTCTGGTACTGGGAGAGAATGACCAAGACATTTACCGCTGCTCCCCAGTAAAAATGAAGATTCCAGTTGTGTGGGGCAGACACCACCAGCAAGAAGCAGCTATGTACCTCAAGAGCAGAGGAGAAGGATGTGTAGACTGTGTGCTGTGCATTGTCTGTGTACCTGTGCAGACAGGAGAGGCTGGGCCTTCCCACTGGGGAAATGGAACATGGGACCTTCCCCACATCCCTGGCAGGGCCATCTTTGGGTTTTAAGCTGGGGAGGGAAGTGGAAGAGAGTGGAGCAAGTCTGGCACCCACTACTTAAAGTTGCTATGCTCCCTAGGAGGGGACTCTCAATTCAAGTGTTAGTCTGAGATAGTCAATGTGTGCCAGGGCTGCAAGAGCACAGTACCACACCAGGGGCTTAAATCACAGAAATTTCTCATAGCTCTTGAGGCCAGAATTCCCAAGATCAAGGTGTTGGCAGGACTGGTTTTTCCTGAAGCTGTTCTCCTTTGCTTGCAGAGAGCCACCTTCTCCCTGGGTCCTTGTAGGGTCCTCCCTCTCTGCCTGTCTCATGTAATAAGGATACTAGTCAGATTGGATTATGGCCCAGTATTATGACCTCCTTTTAAATTAATTACCTCCTTAAGTACTCTATCTCTAAATAGTCCCATTCAGAGGTACTAGTGGTTAGAGCTTCAACACAGGAATTTGGTGGCATGGGGTGGGTAACAACACAATTCAGCCAGAAATATGAAGGTCCAGTGAGCAAATAGAGCCATTTCTCCCAGTGACTTGCACTGCTACCTCACAAAGTGTTTGGGTTTTTTCACCGCCTTAGTGCAGATAAACCAAGAAAACATTTCATTTGAGGAAGAATTCAAATTATTTTCTTCTGGTATGGGGTTCATCTTTGGTTTAAAAACTTACTAAACATTTTTACTGGATAAAAACACTGCCTAAGGATTCTAAGTTTGTTAGTTCTATCTTTGAGACAAACACTGAATATGGCCACTTTTCACAACCTCACTGCTCCCTTAAGGTCCATACCACTGCCACATTTTGTCTATTCCACTGCTGCAGCAGCCAACTGATGCCTCCATGTGGCCACTTCCCCCCCTGCCCTCCCCTAACCCCCTGTAAGCTGCTCTGCACAACAACCAGAGGGCTCTGTAAAGCACAAGCCAGGGCAGGAATCTGGCTACTCACCACCCATGATCATAACTTACAGACCCCCATCCACCTTCCCCCCATCAGCACATGGCACCCAGTGTTCCTTGTGGACTGTGGGCTGCTTCCCCTGTAAGGCTCAGGCCTCTTCATCCTGGTCTTGACTTAGATGCTGAGGCCTTCCCCACCTCCCTGTTGGTTTTGTTTTTAGTTTTATTTATCAGATAGAGCACAAACAGCAGGAGTGGCAGGCAGGCAGAAGCAGGCTCCCTGCTGAGCAAGGAGCCTAATGTAGGACTCCAGGTCCCTGGAATCGACCTGAGCTGAAGGCAGATGCTTAACTGAGTGAGACACCCAGGCATCCCTGCAGGTGCTTTGTTGTAGTGCTTTTCAAAAAATAGGTTTCATCCATTAGGTTATATAATCAATTCAGGGGGTCAGGGTCAGCAGTTATAACTTTTTATTTTGAAGTAGTTACAGATTTACAGTAGACTGGAAATAAAGATGCAAGGAGAGGCTGTGTGTGGTTCTCCCAGCCTCCCCAAGAGTTAACATCTTACATGCCACATACAGTGTGTAAGAAAGAGACTGACATAGGCAGAGTCCAGAATGCATTCAGGTTTCCCACTGTGTCTGCACTCACCTGTGTGTATGTCTAGCATTGCACAATTCCATCACACATGCAGCTCTGTAGGAGTCAAGGTTCCATTACCACAGGATCCCCTTATATACCCTAGCCACATCCACACCCTCCTTCCATCACTAACCCTTGGCACCATTAGCCATTCTCTATCCCTATTATTACATCATCTCACCAATGTTACATAAATGCAACTATGTCATATGCACCCATTTAAGATTTTTTAGCTAGGTATAATTTACTTGAGCTTCACCCAAGTTGCTGCACATACAGCAGTTTCTTTTCAGTGGCACAGAACTGCAAATGTCAGTGCATCACACCTTGTACAGGTAAGGATTGTTTTGTGAGGCTTATTTCAATCATATATGCAATATATAAAGTATGTACCAGATCACAGAACTTGATATGGGTTTCATGCAAAAAATTTGAGGGCTGCTCTATCTTCTCCCTGCCCATTTTCTTCACAACACTTATTATTTTAGACTTATTTTAATTATGTTTAAATGTTTATCTCAGGCCCCTAAACTCAACTGGAGCTCTCTGAAGGCAACTTGCCCATTTCAAGAGTGCAATCCCAAAGCCAAAGGCCCCACCGGGCAGTGTAGTAGGTGCTCAGATGTTGGGAGTTAAAAAGTTAAAACAGGAGCAGACGTAGGAACATTCTGTGCAGCAATGATTATCTGTCAGTAAGACTCACAGAGAGCGCATTCAGTGACGGGCAGCCTCCAGCCCTAAACAAGCACATAGAGAATGTGGATCCCTTGTGGTGAGCCCTCAGGACTGCTGTGCTGGCTGCCACTGCAGCAACCCCCGCCCCCACCTGCCCGCCCCAGGAACCCCAAGGGATCATACACAGATTGCAAAATTCCAATGTCCCTTCTTCTGTTTCAGAGTGAAGAGAATGCCTGTAGCTCCCCAGCTTCCCACTCTCCTCCTTGGCTGGAAATGCTCCAGAAAGTAGCCACAGACACAAGACAGATAACCTGGCTGACTCAGATATCAAAAACACCCACGCTGAGACAGGCTCTTCTTTATACTCACCCCTCTGCTCCTGGGCTCCTATGAGCACACCCCCCACCCACTCACAGGTACATGCAGTCACAGGGAAGGACCGTCGGGGGCCTGTGTGCAAACGCCCCTACCACTCAACGGGTACACACACACACACACACACACACAGACAGAGGGTGAGGCTGCTGGGGACCTATGTGTAACCCCCCCCCCCAACACACATACCCTGGTACACAGAGTCACAGGGAAGGATCACTGGGGACTTGTGTGCACACATCCCTACCGCTCACAGGTACATACACAGGGAGAGGTTACTGGGGCCCTATGTGCAGATCCCCCCAAACTTACAGGTATGTGTAGTCACAGGGACTCTTGGGGTAATACAGGATGACAAGGCAAAATCTAATTTTTAATTTGTGCCTTTCCGAAGTGATGGGATTATTTTGCCCCCAAAAATGAGTTAAAAGATGTCTGACCTACTCACTGCCTGTAGCCAGGCTGAGGCCCAGTCGTGGGGGGGAGGGAGGAACTAAAGTGGCAGCTTGGCCAGGCAGAAGCAGAGAGGCTGCAGAGCACACAGCCAACCTCGCCCTTGGCACCATGCCATGGGACCTGCTCTGCAGCCACGAGATGCTAAATCATTTCGTTAGTGATAAAAAGACCTTTTCAAAAACTCAAGTTCTTGTTGGCTCATATGCATATATTTTAAAAACACCTACAGGGGTGTAAATATATAAAATTCCCATACTCTCTGAGCACAATAATATCAGATGCTAAATTTAACAATCTCAACTATTAAATTGTGGATTTAATTTTCAGTCTGTCTGAAATCACATGTGTAAAATGGCATTTGAGATAATCTACATTTTCTAAAACCAACAAAAGGAAATTTTAAAGGAGACTAAAATTCCACACACCCTGGGCTTGGGTTTCTTGAGCCAAGAGTCTATGATCCCGTTTAATGCGAGACTGTGTATTCTGTAGCTGTGTTCGTTTCTTAAAAACCAAGAGGCCTATCTCCTACGAAGAGCAATGCCGCAGATGAACTTAGTGAGTGGGCTAATAACTCCGTGTAAGCACCAGGGGTTGGCAATGCACACTGTCACCAAGCCAAGACCAGGAAAGGTATTCCCCACAGCACGACCATTTAGTTACCTCATGTGTCCACTTGGGTCAGGTCTACTGCTCAAGAGTTTACCTGAGAATGCTGTTGTCCGGGAGTGGAGCATGAATTGGCCTGACCTGGCTGCTTACTGGGATCTGCGGTGGTGTTTGGCATCCTGGGAGCTGTGCGGTGGGCGAGATTGTTTGCCAGAGCAAGGCAGCAGCGGGGGTGGGCAAGGAGGGCTGGAGACCCCAGGCTCTGTGTTCTAAGCCAAGTGGAAAATTCAGGGACTCACTAGACTGAGCTGGTCACTGTCCTTAGGGTCCTGCGACAGCCCCACTTGAAACAGATGAGAGGAAGCCATACCGGAGTGTTCATCACTGGTCTTTCTCCTCCTGTGGTAGAGGGAGGTGCCAGTCTGCAGGAGGGCTCTGCCTCAAGGCCCACACCAGGGTGTGCTTCCGTGTAGCCTGGACTCTTGCACGTTCGCTCTCACAGAGGGACCGCTGTGCAAAGGAGACCCCCAGTCACTTCCAGTTCGTCGCCCCTGTAACTCCCTTCTCCTCAGGCCCCTTCCAAAAAAGCTGGAAAAATGAAGTGTGAGGCACATACCACTCCAGAACTTGGCTGCTTCTACCTAATAAACCCTGGCGATGATTCCATACTAAAACACAAAGATCTAGATCATTCCTTCTCCTAAGCTACTGTGAAAACTATTGTACAGATCACCATCATTTGAGTAAAGTTTAAAATGTCTTGTTCTGGGCCTCAGGACTTGATGCCTTCAGTTTGACCTAATCAGATTTATCTGCTGAGACCAGCATCAGGCCAAGCTGAGAGGAGCACAAGAGTCTGAAAAAGTGGCCTCAGTGGGGAGGATGAGGTAAGAGACACATGCCCAGGGAGCTCTGGACAGGGGAGGAGGAATCCAGACAAAAGACAATAGGTACCACTCAACCAGTGGGCTTTTCTCTGCTACTCTCTTCCCAAAATAAACACGGGGCAGTACCTTATAACCATGAAAAGTGCACTTGGTAGGTGCCAAGCACTATGTTGGCCTTTTTACAGATATAATTTCACCTTCTCTATCTCATTGTCTGTCTTTGCTCAAGCTCTACTGTCTTAAACAGAATGTTTTTGTTCTTAACTTAAAAAGCAATCAGAAATGCAAAGGATATGAAAAACTCCCAGACTTCCGTCCTGTGGTGAAACTAACAGCTTCCCCAACACAATTTTAGACTCAAATTTTAGTGCTAATAGTGTTTCCCTAAAGATGGAATAATCTACTGCCTAGTGTACTTCCATGGTTTATCACTAGGTATACTACGGGTACCTTTCCCTGCCCAGATAGATTGCTATCTATTTTTTTTAATGGCTAAGTTGTACCCCACTGTGTGGATGAAGTTACTTGATTACATGTCTGCTAGCAGCATTTAGGATGCTTTCAGTGTTTGTACTATCATAGTGATGCAGCAGGTATTTTTAACTTTTTTAAAAAAGATTTTATTTATTTGACAGAGAGAGCACACAAGTAGGGGGAGCATCAAGCAGAGGGAGAGGGAGAAACAGACTTCCTCCTGAGCAGAGAGCCCTACGTGGGGCTTGATCCCACGACCCTGGGATCATGACTTGAGCTAATGGCAGACACTTAACTGACTGAGCTGCCCAGGCACCCCAGGTATTTTTTAGTTTTAAATGCACTGTTACCCAGTTACTTCCCAAGGATGGACTTTCAGAAGTAAAATAAGGAGGTCAAAAGGTATCCTTTTGACAGATAAGATAATCAGAATAAGTCAACTCTCCGTCAACACTGCACAAGGGCCCCTGACTCTCCAAACCCTTATCAACACTTCTAACATTTCACTGGGCAGAAATCACTTGTCATCTGACCTTGTATACCAGGTCATTTAATTTTCTTTTTGAATGAATTCCTTCTTTGTGCCCTTTGTCCATTTTTTAAAAAGAATTTTTAAAAAACCGTAATTATTTGAGAGAGAGAGGGGAGAGAGAAAGCAGGAGCTGGGGGGAGGGGCAGAGGGAAAATTAGGGAGCCTGCTCAGCAGGGAGCCGGACACAGAGCTCCATCTCAGGACCCTAGGATCATGACCTGAGCTGAAGGCAGATGCTTAACCGATTGAGCCACCCAGGCACCCCCTCTCCCCACTTTTCTATCCTGAAATCATTCCCATTTTTGTGGTAAGAAAAGCTCTTACTGAACTCTCCCTAAAAAAAGTTATTAATTTCTTGCCATACAGACAAGCTATCTTTCCCAATTTTTTGATTTCCACTTATATTAGACGGTCATCATTTTCTTTTATATAGAAGCATCTATTTGTCTGTTTCAATAATCATATACATTTAAGCATGCTGAAGCAGCTGCCAGCCCTGCTGGATCTTCTTCCCCCTTCACCATGAGCACTGCACTCTCAAGCTTCTCTTCATGTCCCCATCCAAAATAGTTCCAAGGCACCACTACCTATTCTAGAATGGAATGAAAGTGCCAGAAGGGAAGGGGCTCTGTTCTCATCACTCCTCCATCTTTAAGAGCTCCCAACATGATAAATATTCGCTGAATGAATAGAAAACCAGAACCACCTCCTCACTGGTCTCTTTGGCCCACCATAATACACTTTTTTTTTTTTTTTTTTTTTAAAGAAAGGGAAGGGGAGGGAGGGGGGACAGGGGAGACAGAGAGAAATAGAGAGAGAGAGAGAGAGAAACCCAAGCATGCTCCCTGACCAGCGTGGAGCCTGATTCCACAATCCAGAGATCACGACCTGAGCATAAATCAAGAGTCTGTCACCCAACCAACATAGCCACTCAGGAACTCCCTGCCCCCAACCCCCTTTTAAGTAGGCTCCATGCCTAACCTGATGTCCAGTGCTCCTGACCCCGAGATCAATACCTGAGCTGATGTCAACAGTCAGACGCTTAACCAAGTGAGCTACCCAGGGCCTTCAGACTGATCTTTTCAAGATATAAATCAGATCATGCTTCCCATGATCCATAAACCCATCTTTACTCCCCACCAGGTCCCTGGTACTTCCCTAGCCTCATCCTCTACCCCTCTATAGCCCACCGTCCTTAGGCTCCAAGCACCTGATCCTTCTTTGTGCTCCTCAGATGCGCCCCGCCCTGGGCTGGGTGAAGGCTGTTAAGGTTGGTTCCCGGTCTTTCAGGCCTCAGCATTATCAACTCCTCTGCAGGCCTGCTGAGGACACTAACGCTATTAGGGGATCCCTCCTCTCTCTCCAAACCCCTCTACATTCTCTTCCTTTCTTTGTTCCTCAGTGTCTGAACCCCCCGTTGATATACTAATATTTGTTATTTCTCAAAGGGAAGGAAGCACAACCAAAGGGGGACCCAGACTGTACTCCTCTCCGGCGCCCCCGGGCCTGGAATGTGGGGAGGGTGTGGTCCGTGCACTCGGACGCCGGGGCAATGCACCCCCACGGCCCAGCGCCACCCCCAGCTCCCCAGTGCACCTGGGCCTCCGCGCTCCGGCGCTCCTCCCACTCCCGGCAGCTGGCCAGGTCGCGCCGCCACTGCTCGCAGGCCGGCCGTTCGCCGTGGACGTAGTAGTGGTGCAGGAAGTGTCTGGCGCTGCGGCAGAGCTTCCACTCCGCGCGGTAGACTTCGCAGGGGCGCGGCGGCTGCAGCGAGAAGCACGCCTGAGCCAGAAGCCGCTGCACTACCCGCCTAGGGACCTCTATCCCACCCCTTACTTGGGAGAAGCCTCGGGTAATCCGGTCGTTCGGCCCAAGGAGGTCCCTGCACGTCTAGGACGCCCCTGGCACTCACCCGCCAGCCTCCACCGTCCGCCATGTCCGGGCGACTGCGGAACCCCGCCTCTGAGCTCGCTAGCCAATGAAGATTGAAGACATGCCGTACCGTGTGATAGACGGATAGGAACCAATGAACTCTGCGCTGTGACGCTGGACTCCTCCCCCGCCTCCGTGACACGCGCCAATAAACAAGACTTCCGGACTGAGCCGCCAATAACAGCCGGGGGGTGGTGACGAGCGGAGGAGGCGCTCAGGATGGCCAAGGGGCGGAGCCGGCGGGGGTTGCTACGGGGTAGAATGCTTTGAGGCGCGCGGGCTGCGAGGCTCAAGAGATGACAGTGGCACTTCCTCAGGTGCCTGGCGGGCCTCCCGGGATGCATAGCCACCTTGTTAGCTATTTCTGAAACTACGGGGTCCACGCCGGTTTTCAGCAATTTTATTAAATCTCAAAAGATAGGGTTCGTTTTCATAAGCACATACTGAGCATTGGCTCCTTGTGGCAAAGCTGTCAAGTCTTTGGATGCAGGGGACTCAGTGAGGGTGGCCCGCTGTGACTGTTGGGAGTTGGGGTTCTAGGGCGCCGGATGATCTCCCGAGGGAACGCAGGCTGGTAGTGGAGGCGAGCGAAGGGTGTTCTGAGCACAGTGGTGAGCTGGTCAAAGGTGTGGAGGCTGTGACACAGAGTAGAGGGGAGAACCTTGCTAAGTGTGGGGCGCCTTGCATGTCTGATTAGGAGTGAAGGCTTTACTCTGAGGCGTGGGAAGACATGGAGCCTTTATAAAAAGGAGGTGACAAGAGACAATAAAAGCAAAGAGGCTCGTGATCTGCGGAGGAGCCCTGCAGTACCTACGCAGGGGTTCTCCAACTTCCACAGACTTAATCCAACGCGGGGGACAACGAAGTTGCTGGGCCCACCCCAGTATCCAGACTGGGTCAAGACTGCCTGAGGGTGGACCAGAAAGCTGCAATTTAACCAGGGGTCCTGCCAAGCTGGCTCACAGACCAAGCCTGAAGACAGAGAAGGCTGCAGGCCAGGGTGCAGCAGTAATGACCAGGATTTTTGCTCTGGGTGACCCCTCCCCTCTGTTACCAGAAATTCACCAACAGGATCCACCCCTGGCCCAGGCAGGAAAGTGTGGCTCAAGCAAAGGACCAGGAGTGTTTTCATTGCTTACACAGAAGATGTTGCTTAGGGAAGACAAAAACCCAAGGCCAATCAGCGTCTTACCGTAAAATTCATTATGCATCAAATAACACATTAGCCAATGTGATCCTGCAAATGGCTGCCTACCCACCAGGGGCGCTTCCACCTCGGCTAGTGAAACACAGACCCATTAAGGGGAGGGTCAGGGAAGTCACAGCAGTGCTTCATGCCTGTTGAAACCTTGTCCATGTCAGTGGTGACCCTTTGAGCCATAGCCCAGCCCTCATCTTCATGACAATCACCTACGCTCTTGATCTGATGACATGTGGGTGGACCCTGGGCCACCATCCTGAAGGGAACTCCTCTCTTGAGTGTTGAGGGATAGAACATCCAGAGACAGACCCCTCTACCTTCAAGCAGGAGTCCTCCTACAAAAGGAGACCCTGTTCAGGCTGACGATCCCCAACGCAGGGGTCAGAGAGCCTCATCTCTCCATACATTCTCCAGAAGACTCCCAGAGGAGCTCTTTTCTAATGACAGGATGGAACAAGGGACACCTGCAAGCAAGTCTTCCTCCACCTCCTGGTTGGTGGCCCAACCAATCCATGTTGATACCTAATTAAACATTTAGAGGCAATCCAGGTTTAATCATTGCCTGTTTTTATTTGAAATTCTTGATGTAAAACTCTTTTCAAGGAACAAAAGAGATTAAATTAGAGTAACATGTCAAAAGAGCTCACATTATAGAAAGTGATCCAAGACCAAATTAATGCTAATAAAAAAGGTAGGCCAGCAGAACCTTGGATAATTTAATACATTAAAACCGGGAGTAGGGGGTAGGGAAGGAGAAAGAGGACTGTATCTTTAGCACTTATTTATCCTAATATTCATATTTGTGCTACATCATGAAGCTGTTTTACCTTAGAACAGATTCATTAAGGAGCTAATTATTTCCATATGAAATCAAATTACAAGATGAAATGTATTCAGATCAGGAATCCGCCTTCTGAAGAATGGTTCTTTGAGGGTGGGGAGAATTATCAAGATGTAAAATAAAAATAGAAACACCCTTCCTCATACAATTGCAGCCAGAGTAATGGGATAACCACTATTTATAGAGCCTGTATCTATTTAAGCCACTTTTTTTCTAGGCCAAAGGCAATGCTCTAAGCTATCGACCTGGAAAAACAAGGAATAAGTGAAAAAAAGAGAAACAACACCTCAAGTTAGAGCAGTTCAATCCCCTCCATTGACTTGCATCAGGAATTAGGGAACTCTGCTTTGGCTAAGGCAGTGGGAGCAACCCCTCAAGGGCTGAAAGCAAGAAGGGGCAAGGAGGAGGCTGCCTGCCAGACCTCAGAGTGAGGTTTCTCCTTCCCCAAATCATCCACCGAGTCTGACTGTTCCACTTCCAGGTCACACGCAGTAATTCTTAGGTAACTCTAAACAAAACCTAAAGTGACAGAGCATCTTCTGCAACAGTCTCATCCCCATCAGAGCCAGTAACTAAAAGCCATTATGTTGCAATTGATTATTTTATTTTCCAGTCAGCCAAGAGTCCCAACTTATGGCTTTCTTCCCTTTTTACGCAACGACTGTCCTTCTCCAGAGAAAGCGACGAATCTGCCTCCAGCTTCATCCTGAGTGTGAAGATAAAATACTATTTTCAGAAACCCCTTGGAGGCTTAGAATAAACACTTGATTTTGTTGACTCATGTGCCAGCCACCCGTGTCCCTTACTTCCCTGTTATTCATAATACTTTGAATAATGGCTTTGAAATAGAAATCATAATCTACTCAATTAAGAAACGAAACCAGAGAATTATAACTATGCCTCGACCACATCCTTTATTCTCAGGTTGAATGTACATCCTTCTGCAGAAGCACCGCTATTTTCAAGATGTAAAAAATGCAAAACACACCCCCAAAAGAAAAATCATCGATAACTCCACCACTCAAAAATATTTCCAGCCACTTTACTATATATGCTTATGTAAATTATTCCCATACTTCCCCAGTCTCAAGTCGATGAATTTCTTTTCTAGTACACTCTAAAGGCTACAGAGAATTCCATCATCCGGGAGAGGAAGGCTTTCATCATTGGATATTACTTCCAGATTGGGGTATTTTAAATTGCTGTGGTGAGTGCTGCTGCCCCTCGGAACAATTTGCTACTTAAACTGTAACCCCCGGAGGATTTTACTAGTTGCCAAGCGCATTTAGATATGGCCTTAAGAAAAACATATACTGGCAACGGGTCTTTGAGGAGAAGGACGATATACCACCGTGAAGCTGGGCAGCTGGGGATGCCCCGCTCGCTCAGGGCGGAAGGCCACCCCTTCACAGAAGCCGGGTAGCCGGGAATGCCCGGCCCACCCAGGGCAGAACGCCGCCTACTTCAGGAAAGCTGAGCACCCGGGAATGCCCCGTCAGCTCAAGGTGGAACGAAAACCACCTGCTTCCTTTTACCGTTATCGCTCCCTTCTCTTCCCAGAAGCGCCCGTTGTTAGAGGAGTCCTTTGAATGTGCTTGTTTAACTATAAACTTTATCCTCCTCCTTGCTTGCCTGCAAGACTTGACAAACGTTTGACCTTCATCGATCCTTCTGTTGGCTATCGTTTTCTACCCAATAAAAGTGAGACAGTGGAGTTGCTCCTGGCAGCAGTCCTTTTCGACTGTTGTCCCCTGCTCCCAATCTCTTGCAGCTGACTTGTTTGTGCCTAATTCTTCTCCTGTTGCCGACTGGAAGCGGCACTGAGCAGCTTCATGTGTTTGCACACAACTCTGATTTTTTTCTTGGAAGTGTTATTCTACCATAAAAGGCCTGCACAATTAAATTTTTGCTTTTTTTTGGGGGGGGGTGTTGCACGTATTTTTAAGGCTCTCAATAATACGGTCACTAACAGGCCCTCAGAAACATTCTATTAAGCTATTTTCCCACCAACAGCAACAGGGCCTGGTTTTTTGCAACTGAGAATAGCAGGTACCTTTAAGGAGCTTATACTGTTAGTCAGTGAGAGGTATTCTCCATGGAAGGAGAGGATTTTGTACTCCCTGATACACAGCCCTGCACCTGCCCTGTCCCACCCCCACACAGGAGTGCATCGCTGGCAGGGCCTGCACACGGTTTTATGTGGTGGCGACCATGTACATCTGAGTCATAGCTGTGCCATTCATTCTTCCTTTCCTGCAGAGCCTTGTGTTTGTCCCGCTGTCCCTGTGTTTGATTTCTCTCTTCTGCATACATTTCCTCACAGCAGGCATCCTGCTGGTTATGTCTGTTTGGTAAACTTTTTTTTTTTTTTTAAAGATTTTATTTATTTATTTGACAGAGAGAGAGATCACAAATAGGCAGAGAGACAGACAGAGAGAGAGATGAGGAGAAGCAGGCTCCCTGCTGAGCAGAGAGCCCAATGCCCCTGGGATCATGACCTGAGCCGAAGGCAGAGGCTTAACCCACTGAGCCACCCAGGCGCCCCGGTTATGTCTGTTTGAAGGTGTATCTCTGTGGCCATCCTCTTGGTGCTGCAAACAGCTTCACGGCTCCCTGTTTCCTGGATCTAGGTCTTTCTTATTTCTACTTTATGCCCTCATTTTATTATTATTATTTTTTTATTATTTTTATTTTTTTTTTTAGAAAGTTTTTTTTTTCTTAAAGATTTTATTTATTTATCAGAGACAGAGGGAGAGAGAGCGAACGAGCACAGGCAGACAGAGAGGCAGGCAGAGGCAGAGGGAGAAGCAGGCTCTCCGCCGAGCAAGGAGCCTGATGTGGGACTTGATCCCAGGACCCCGGGATCATGACCCGAGCCGAAGGCAGCTGCTCAACCAACTGAGCCACCCAGGCGTCCCATATGCTCTCATTTTAGTAGGGTACATTCTCCAAACACTTCCTGAGAAAGGGTGCTTCAGGAATATCCTTTTGTGAGATCCTACATGGCTGAAGATTGCTTTTTCTCCTCTCACTTTACCTGACAGGTTGACTGGTGTTACCATGCTAGGGCTGCCGTAACAGAATACCACAGACTGGGTGGCTGAGACAAGAGACATTTAGTTTTTCATAGTTCTGGAGAATGGAAGCCTAAGATCAAGGTGTTGACAGGGCTGGTTTCTTCTGAGGCCTTGCTCTTTGGCTTGCAGATGGCTGCCTTCTTGTGATGTTCTTGCATGGTCTTTCCACTGCACATCCAACTTTCTTTTTATAGGAAGAGTCAGACTGCGTTAGGGGCCACTCTACTGGCCTCATTTTAACTTAATTGCCTCTGTAAAGGCCTTATCTCCAAATACAGATCACATACTGAGGTGCTGGGGGTCAGAGCTTCAACAAAAGATTTGGGGGAACACAATCCAGCCTGTAAGAGCTGGGTACAGAATGTTTTGGAAAAGTTTCCTCTCAGAATTTTGGAGAAGCTACTCCATTATCTCCTAGCTTCCTGTATCCTGCACTAAAATGATGCTGTTCTTAATCAGTGGTATAACCTCTTTCCTCCTTCTGGAAGCTTTAGATCTTTGCCTTGATAGGGGGCTATTTTCATTCATGGGCTGGACACTCAGAAGGTCCTCCTGGCTGCAAACTAATGCCCTTGCATTGGGAAAAATTATTTTCCTAATGGTTCCTGACCCTTTGGTTTCTCTAATCTCTTTTCAGAACTCTTCAAAAAGTAAAAACTTTCCTGGGGCGCCTGGGTGGCTCATTGGGTTAAAACCTTTGCCTTCAGCTCAGGTCATGATCCCAGGGTCCTGGGATCGAGCCCCGCATTGGGCTCTCTGCCTACGTGTGATCTCTGTCAGTCTAATAAATAAATAAAAAAATCTTTAAAATTAAAAAAAAATGTTGTGCTTAAAAAAAAAAGAAAAGTAAAAACTTTCTGACTGCAGTCTCCACACTGGGGAAGTTGGCTGGGACATTCCTCGGGGGTTGCCAGACTGTTCAGAGAAAACTCCTCCAACTGCAATGAGCAACCCTGGTAGCCAGCATGGGAGGCAAGCAAGGGAAGGACACCGAGGGCAACAACAATTCAGGATGCAAACTGTCACTCATTCTTTTAATTCTGTCCTGCTATCCACTGTGTTGATGGCCCCTATCTAGGGACCTACCATAATGCCTCTTCCGGAAGATAAGCCTCCAGCCTTCTCCTGGGGTCAGGCAGGTACAGCCCCACGGTGGGGAGGAGTGCTGCGGTTCTAAGTTCTTTGTGACACACATTCCATCTTTAGCCCCCCATTTCCAGAGGTACCTTTCAGGCTCTACTATCTAAACCAATCGGCCTTTTGGCTTTCTCCACAGGCAGCTCAGGATGCAGCTTCCATGGCTTGTGGTCTGTTATCTCTTTGTCTTTTTGTTCTGGGGCTTTCAAGTTCTGTAGCAGTTGCCTCCTCTTCTCATCAATGTCTTTATTACCTTATTACCTTGTGCCACAGCTTTAGTGGGGGTTCAGGATGGGGTAGATCTAAGCGTGTGCCTTCAATCCCATCATCAGCCGTCCATTCCTTCTGGACTGGACTTCTGGATTAAACAGCTCCAGCTATGCCTGCCAGCCTTGGTCTCCCTTCCCCTCATCTCCCACAGTCAGGTCACAAGTCAGCCTGCAGGAAGCCCCTGCTGAGGCCTCTAGGCCTGAGGTAGCAAGCCCCAGTCTGTGGCTGGCAAAGGCCTGGAAAGGCACTCAAGGAGGAATCAGAGGCTGAGGTCTCATTGAGGACCACACTTGCTCCCCTGAGCCTGGACGTTCCCCAATCACCCCCAGGTAGAGGGAAAGAGCTCAGTGGTCAAGAGGCTGGTGAAGGCCCAGCAGGCAGGAGCTAGCCAGTAACTGGTCCTGTTTAGCCGCCCATCCTGAATAGTCTCACAGAACATCTGCCCTCTAGCCTACCCTAGATGCCCAAGAGACTGAGCCTTTGAGAAGAGGTACCAGGAGAGTGGTGGATCTAAAGTGTTGGTGTTCTAGAAATACATAGCACAATGGCCATGGCTGCTGGGTGGTGTGGGGCATCTGCAGTAGGGTGTGTTGGGTTTTCTGAGCTGGTTTCCAACACTCAGAAGAAGTGCTCACAAGTTGGGAACGTACCCTTTGCCAACACCTGCCCCAATTTGCAGCTTTCCCTTCCTGTAACGGAATTTCTGGGCCAGGGGAGGCCATGTCTGGAGGGTGGTGGCACAGAAGCAGCCATGTAGTGGTCAGGAGCTTGTCTCTGTGGCCTGGGTGCCCTCACCTCCACATACCATCATGCTCAAATCTGTAAAAATTTGGAAAGTCACAGCAGCCACCTCAAGGGATGGTGCTGGGGATTAAACAATTAAGTACAAAGCACCAGCATGGGGCCTGGCACTTGGGTCAGAACTCTGTGAGCTGGTATGACACTGATCAGCACTACCAGGTGTCACCAGAGCTATGGCCTGTGCACACCCCTAACACAGCCTTAACAGGACAATCAGGGTACCAGGGAGAGGGGAGCCCAAGGCACGGGGCGGGGGGGGGGGGAGCGGCGGATATGACAGGCCTCATTCAGAATGGGAAGAACTCTCCAGTCATCGCTAACAAACCAAACTGCTCATTACCAGTGAAATAAACTTACCTCTTCAACCTTTTTGACCAGTGGACGTGAATTTCTGATGAAAGTGATCTTACCCAGTTTAAATTCATAATTGGGAATTCCTCTGTGAAGGAGAAGAAGAAAAAAAAATGGAAAAATGTTAGTTGTGGGAGAAAAGAATTGAAGTTCGTTCCTGACCATCGAGAGAAAATCAAGCAGAAAGAGGCAAGTGTCATCCCGGCGATTCACTCTGGGCTATAGCACTGTACCCATTCTGGGCTTGGCCAGCCCTCTGGTGCTTCCCAGCCTCCTTTCTGAAGTAACCAGAAGGCAACTGGGGCAGAGGCCTGTGGACCTGATGGATGGCTGCTGTGGAGGCTTGGTGGGCCCTTACCATCTCTGTTCTCTAGTCTCACAGACCCTGCAAGGGCTATATTCTCATTAAACTCTTTATGCTCTCTTAAGAGACTGGGTAAAAACCCACACTTCTAGGGGAGCCTCACTGGCTCAGTGAGTCAGGCATCTGCCTTCAGCTAAGGTCACGATCCCAAAGTCCTGGGATCGAGCCCCATGTTGTGCTTTCTGTTCAGCGGGGAGCCTGCTTCTCCCTCTCCACCCAGCTTGTGTTCTCTCTCTCTCAAAATAAACAAATAAATAATAAAAAAACAAAACAACATACAAAAAAACCACACACCCAGCATTCTCCTTCTGCTCTAATACACGAGGTAGACAGGTGACATATGTCATCCCCACCACCTCCATGATAACCACCAGAGCAGGAAACCTGCTCTGAGAGTCCCTGAGCCAAATGACAAAAAACACATTAAGGCAGCTCTGGCCTCCTGTTCGAGGGAAGTTGACATAATGGGACTTGATCAATTATTGGAAGTCACAAAACAGGAAAATAGAGAGATGACTAAACAGGAACCAGAAAGACCTGAAACAGCAGGGCAAGCTGATCAGGAACCACTTGGAGGTGGGCGGAGGTTGGACCACAGTGGGAGAGGCTTGGTGGATGAGGCAGGGCACCGATCTCCTCCCCACTGAAACCCCTTGGGGAGACATGGGCTCAGGTGGTCCTCCGGCCCACTGAGGAGAGCAGGCAGGGGCCAGTCGTCCATACCACCAGCCTCCTTGGTCCAGGCTTTGTCTCCGGAGCTTGAATTAGGCAGCCCCAGCCCAGGAACCTGGCACAGAGTCTCCCTAGAGGATGACAAAAAACCCACCTTTTGATGTCTCCAGGCTTGACTGGGGAGGGGCTGGGTTCTACACCTTTCTTCTTCCCATCCAGTCTATTCCCGGAGCCAGAGAAGGCCTAGATGAGGGAGCAGGAGAGTGCGAAAGAGCTGATGAGCACACACACATCCTGTGGCCAGAGACTGCTGCCAGGATGTATGGGGGAGGTGCTGCCCAGAACCCTTAGGGACTGAAGCCCTCACTCCCCAGCTGCTGGAGTACGGTAGGCCAAGAACTTTCCACCAGCCGCTTAGGGGATTGCTGTGAGATGAAAGGAGCCTACTGCTCAAACACAGCCTCCCTACACAGGCAGCCAGTAGCTAAGGAAAGGTTGAAGGTTCTGGCCCTAGCCTCTGCAGGACCACCCAGTTCGGTGCCCTAAGGGTGGGCTAAGGCCTCTGTTGCAGCTGCCACACACAGCTCAGCTCCGGTTTCCAGGCCTGACTCCTCTGCCGCCTCCCAATACCCTGGTGCCAGAGCCCTGGTTATCTCCACCTGCTTCCCAGGGAGGCTGGCTGGCCACAATGCTGGGAGGTCAGCTGCAACTTCCCTTCAAAGAGTCATGTTCTCAGAGATAAAGCAGAATGTGGTCCCCTCTGGTGAATATAAGAGAAGGGTGTATGTGTGCCCTATTTTAACTTTTTGGTAGGTTAGAAATCTTCAAAAAGAAGAAAAATTGGGGCCTGCCTTATAGAATTGTTTGGAGAATTCCAGGACAAAGTGGATGTGAAGGACCATGTCACCGAGAAAGCACCAGATACGTGCGTGCACAAAAACCGCATCCCTGCAGAGGAACCCAGATGGCACGGTGGAAGCACAGAAAGTGAAACTGTGGCCTGGTACTCACACGGAAGCCCAGCTCTCCGGCATAGCCGCTGTGGTCAGCTTCGCCCTCCTGACGGGGACAGAAAGACGGGTGATGAGCCTCTCACTGCTACTGCTATCCCTGCATCCCCAACAGCTGGGACATGCTGTCCTCTGGGAGCAGGGAACATGGCCGTGTCAGCATCAGCAGAGGCCAATCACGACGTGTCTGTTGCCACAACATGCGCGGGATGCCCTCCCACAGAAGCCCCGTCACTGAAGTGGGCAAACAGTGCCAGGGCTGCGGGGGGACGCCGGACAAACGACTTACAGTAGACTCCTCATGCTGGACTTGTCTTTCTGGCTCCTTATAGCCCAGTGGGGCATCGAAGTCCACCTGTGGTCCCAAAGGGAAGAGTACAATTTTGAGATATGGGGGCACTGAGGCTTCCTTAGCATTTGTGTTTTCACTTGAGACAACCATAGGTTCACATGTGGTAGCAATGCGACAGAAAGCTGCCCCTGTATACTTTGCCCAGATTTCCCCAATGGTAACAGTTTATAAAATCACAGAGGATCGCTGCCTGAATGGCAATAGTGGCACTGTCCTGCCCTCCCATTCAGATTTCCCACTTAAGTTCTCACAGTTTTATCACAAGTATAGGTCAGTGCCTCCAATGTCACAGTTGAGACACTGGATCGTTCTGACCTCAAAGGGACCCCTCAAGTTGTCCCATTATAACCACACCTGCCTCTCTCTTGGCCTGCTCCTGATGCCTGGCAACCACCACTATGTCTTCCATTTCTAAAGTCCTGCTGATTTCAAGAACGTAGCTGACAAATGGAACCAGAGAGAATATAACCTCTTGAGATTGTCCCCTCCTGCTCGGCAGTGTTCCCTGGAGACCCATTAGCCTACTGTGGGTACCAGTAGCTGCTTCCTACACAGAAGCTGAATAAGCTTCCTTGGCTTTCCAAAATATCCACGCTATGGCATGTCTGCAGTGCCACCTTGGGGTGTGGCCACCTCAGAAGTAGCTACAGCTTTGCCACCTCTCTTGGCTGCAGGTAGGTCGCCAGGTGCGCAGCCTCCTCTCAGTGTTCTGGTATCACCTTCTTCTGCCTCTGTCACACACACAGTCCCAGGGGCTGCATGACACCCTGGTGGGGCACTGACTGCCCACCTTCCCCTGGCCCAAGCATACTGCAGGCAGCAGAGGTACTCACGTTCATATCACACTCAATGATAGACACGGCCTTGTCAGGCTTCGTCTCCATCACCCGCAGCTCATAGATCTGTGGGCAAAACACAAAAATCAGGTGCGTGGTTTCGTGGGCTGTCCCCACTCATGTTATTACGTCTCCCTGCCTAGCTCCTGTGGACATGCTGTTCACCTCCCTGACACCCTCCCCCAGCCGCCACCTCTTGCTGTGACGAGGGGGCTGGCTGCCTGCTTGGATGCCTTCCCATCACTTAAAAGAGGCTGTTCCCTATAAGTGGTTCAAATCAGGCAGGGTAGTTATGCATCAAATTGCAAAAGACACAACCTTTATCCCAGAAAGTTCACGTCTAGGAATTTATTCTGAGTAAGTAATTAGCTAAACATCCCAAGAGAAAATTCTGAGACAGCTCTCTCCATTATGACTAATGATAGTGCATGCTCAAAATACCTACCGATAAATCAGTTAAATGAGTGTTATTTGTTCATATATAAAGAAATTAAGTCACCAGTGGAATACTATGCAGCCAACAGGAAAAGAAGTTTAAAGACCAGTCACACTGCTGTCTGTGTGAGTCGATCTCAAGTATGTAACAAACATAAAAAAGCCCTGAAGGGCAAGAGTTGAAAGTGGCAGAATCTGCTTTTTCCTGCATTGTTTTTGGTTTTTTAGCTAGGGTATGCCTTGCTTTTCTAAAGAACAGTCTGGAGAGTCCCAGCATTAAAAAAAACCCTAAACATTAATGAAGTGAGAGGGCTTTGTGTCCCCAGCCTGTTTTCTAAAATTTCCTCACGAGGCCCCTGGGTGGTTCAGCCAGTTAAGCATCTGCCTTTGGCTCAGGTCATGATCCTAGGGTCCAGTGACTGAGTCCCAGGTCCGGCTCCTTGCTCAGAGGGGAGACTGCTTCTCCCTCTGCCCCTCCCTTACTGCTTGTGCATGCTTGATCTCTCTCTGAATAAATAAAACCTTTTTAAAAAATAAAGTGTCCTCATTATTTATTGAAGATAAGCAGCAAGGCATACGTGCCACTGTGTGGATATAACCCGGTTTCTCCACTCAATACCTGGGCTAGGTCCACCGGTTTGGCCATCCCGTCTACACTACCACCAATACTGCCAAGATATCCGTCAACTCTGGGACCACAGGTTCTCATTTTGTTACAGTCGTGCTTTTAAACTGAAGGTCACAGCTGTTTAGTGGGCCATAAAGCCAACTATGTCATAACCAGAGCTGGGAAAGAAAAATCTTGCAAGGAGCACAACAGAAACACTAGACTACGTTGCACGCAGTAAAGAGAAATTCTTGTGACTTTTTTTAGTTTTTTGTGTGGTCATGCTGCCTCTAAAACAGTCATTTTATTATTTATTTATTTATTTATTTATTTATTTATTTAAAGATTTTATTTATTTATTTGACAGAGAGAGAGATCATATGTAGGCAGAGAGGCAGGCAGAGAGAGGAGGAAGCAGGCTCCCCGCCAAGCAGAGAGCCCAATGCGGGGGCTCGATCTAAGGACTCTCTAGGATCATAACCTGAGCTGACGGCAGAGGCTTTAACCCACTGAACCACCCAGGCGCCCTAAAACAGTCACTTGAAACTGTTTTTAAACCTTCAACATGTACAGAGAGTTTCTAGTTATTTTTATTGATTGAATATTCTCTTGGAGTGCAAATAGAGAACACTTTCATTCATCTTTTCCAGTATTTGGGATGTCCTTGTTTCAGGTTCACATGTTAAATATTATTTCTGCTTTATGTGGGATGTTTACCAAATTTACTTCATATTTGCTAGTTTATTTGTTTGCCATTCCTTCTGGCACACTGGTCTTTCCTTCTAGGATACTGCTTACTCCTGAAGCTCATGCTTTTCAAGTTCCACAGGTAAATAAACTCTCTTGGATTTTATTAATCTGGAATTATTTTGATATTGCTTTCATTCTTTAAAGATGAAGATGACTGGTGACAGTTCCTTTCCGTCCTCCTTTGGAGATACAGTCGATCCTTGAACAATGGGTTTGAACTGCACTGGTCCACTTAACCCAGGGAGTTTTCACAGTCCAGTGCCTTAAACCTGTTTTCTCTCACTTGTGACACTTAGTAACATATTCTTTTCTCTGGCTTACTCTACTACAACAGCCCAGTTTATGACACACAACCCTACACTACGTGTGTTAATTTGCTGTTCCTGTTTATGGTAAGGCTCCCGGTCTACAGTAGGCTATTAGTAGTGAAGTTTTGGAGAGTGTGAAGTTATACACAGATTTTTCACTGTGCGGGGCTGGGTGGCCTAACCCCATATTCTGCAAGGGTCAACTGTTTTCTGTTATTTTAGGCTATAATAGCTACCATTCTTTTTAAGTACCTTCTCTCTGCCTACCTCTCCATATCCTATTCGGTGTCTGCAACTCACCCTATGGGATATACACTATACTCCCTGTAAATGTGGGGTGAAGGCCAGCTCTAAAGCAATTTCCCTTACTGCCTCTTCACAACAGCGACACTCCTCCGTCCTCTCCTGCTGGCATTTTCACTGAGTACATGTGACTTTCTCAGGATCCCCAGTACCCTAGTTTCCCCTGCGCTCATGGCTTTGACTCTCTGTGTAGAATTCTAAGGCCCTTCATGAATTCTCTATCAGCTGTTATTTAACTCTTTGACTGTTTTTTCAAATGTGCCTAGTTATTTTTGGTAGTCTTTTGCTGATTGCTAAATTTTATGATTCCATTTACAAAAATTTCTTTGAACATTTTATACGTAATTACTTGACGTTTGCATCTGAAAATGCCAATACTGGGTCGCCTGAGTGGCTCAGTTGGTTAAGCGTCTGCCTTTGGCTCAGGTCATGATCTCAGGGTCCTGGAATCGCGCCCCGTGTCTGGCTCCCTGCTCAGTGGGTTCTCCCTTTCCCTCTGCCCTTTCGCCCCCTCCCAGTTCATGATCTCCCTCAGATAAATAAAATCTTCCCAAAAAACTACAAAACCCACAAAAGACAACAAAAACCAAAAATGCCAATACTGATTTCGCTAAGGGTCTATGTCTGCTTTTCTTGTCTCTGCTTGGGAATCTGGTGGTTTTATTATGAACTCCTGTTTGCTTGCTCCATCTACAGTAATCCTGAGGGTTTAACTAGTATCTGGGTTCCTTCTCCTGGGATGAGGACAACATCCATCTCTGGATCTGTTTAAGCCCCTTAAAGGCCTTACTTTAATGTGAAATCACGCTTCCAGTTCTGATAGCTTACTGACACACTGGCATGGCCATCTGCACACAGGACAACACTGAGAGAGATTCTTAAAAACCTCCTATGTTCTAAGCAAGACCAAGAAGACAGTCACAATCTAGACTTTATCCTAAAGTAAATTGGGTTTTATCAGAAAGGCCCTTCCCTACTTCCAAAAGTAGAGGTCCAAACAAGCATTTCATTTCTATGCCACTCACCTTCCCTCTTCGTGCAAAAATTTCAGTATTCTCCTTTATCATCAATTCGCATTATAATTAGCATTGCTACCTTCATACTAAGAATGTTTACATTAAAGCGGCCCATAATTAATTATGAAAGCTTCAAGTATTCAGTTAAGGTAGAGAGCGCCTGAATTGTTCCCCACTAGCTAAAGGGAACAAGATTATTTTTTAGTTTACGAGAAAACATCAAAGTGTGATTCAAAACCCACAAAACTGAAAAATAAGGATTTTCAGCAACGGATGCCTCAAACAGAAGAAAACTGAGAACACTCTGGATCCCTACATTGACATGAAGGGAGCAAGCAGCTGACCACGGGCACCTGTTCTCGGTTGTGAGAGCCTGAGTCCCTGACGGGACGGGAGAGTGTGTTAAGGGGCAGGGAGCTGGCCTTGGGCAAAGCCGAGCAGGGGCTGTGCTCTCTCTCCAGCACCAGGAAGTCTGCTCTGGCAGCAACTCCATGAGGGTCACCATCCACTGTCACAGCGGGTGAGGGTGTCCACATGGCTATGCTCCATGCCTGTGGCAAGATGGGAAAGGGGCAGGCTTGCCAACTATGACAGCTCTCCTCCACCTGTTGCCACAGATAATGGGGAAGTGGATAGCGTCTTGAATTTTGTGTCACTTATACAGGATACAAATGAGAAACGGGAGGACGAGAGACAGCATTTTACTTTATGGTGACATTGTCTAGATATAGAGAGCTAGGAAGCACTGAATCACAGACGAACATATATGGTATTCAGACCCAAAAGATTCATGTGCCAGGGGAGCTTCCAAGGGAAAACCAGAGCTGAAGAAAACAAGAGGAAGAGGACATGTGGTCCCATGAGAAGGAGAGGTGACCTCAGGCGACACTGTCCGTAGACAGAGCCAGGCTCTGCTTTTCCTGTGCCCCACAGGACTTGGGGCACGTTGTAGGGCCAGCTCCTCAAATCACAAGGATGAGGACCCAGGCTGCTTTGTTTCTGTGTCCCCAGACCAGCAAAGGGATTAGCTCAGATTATGGGTGCAGTGAAGAGCTTCCTAACAGAGACACAATCAACACTGTTGGCATCATGGGACGCAGACAAATAACTAATAACGTGAAGCTCAGGCACCTGAAAACGCAATACATCAATTCTCAATCAAATCAATCAAATAGAGCTGATGAATGAATTACTACAGGACTCTAAACATGAACTCATGGGGACTTAAACAAACAAAGAGCAGGCAACCAACATGATAAAAGCCAGGCATACTCTGCTTAAAAAGAACCCCCATTCAAACCCCAGAATGGACACTGTTGGTCCTCACCGGCTGTGACCTCTGCTGACCGGGACTCCAGGCCCTGCTGGCCCCATGGTGGAGACACTCACCTTCTCATTGTAGTTGATGGCAATCACGTCCCCCGTGGTCAGACAGGCAAAGTTTCTCAAGGCGTTCTCTAATCTGCAGACACACACTGTCAAGGTAACATGGCAACACGGGTACCTCAAATCTGAAACAAGTTCCGTGAGAGGTTTAGATAATCACTGTCATTAATTTCTACCACACCGACAGTGGGATATGACTCAGCAATAATTATGGAAGGGTAAGCTCCTAGCACGGATGAATCTCGCAAATGCCACTGAGGGAAAGAACCTGCCACAAAGCGTTCCCTCGAGAAAGGCAGCTCTCTGAGGGCCAGGAGGCAGTGGGAAGTTCCCAGGGCTGGAGGTCGGGTGAGGATGGGCGGGGAAGGGCACAGAGGCCCTCTTGGAAAGATGGAAACGTTCCAGATATACAAGTGTTCCCATTCATCAACCCATCAAACTGTGCATTTTACTGTATGTAAACTATATCTGAACAAGTTGATCTTAAAAGAAAAAAAGAGTGTATGATAAACAGGCCCCCTCAAAAATCAAAAATGTTCTCTGACACTTTTGTTGTTTCTATCTTTTGGGTGGTAACCCAACTTTAGGGGTATGTTTAAAGAGGAAAACTAAAAAAATAATAAAAATTAGGAAGGAAAAAGTAACCTATAAACTTTTTTCTAATAATAATTAATAATAATGTCTTAGAAACTGAATAATCCAAATGCCCAGGCGAGGGAGTAATGCCTATTCACACAGAATATTTTTACCACGTCATCCTCATCAATTCGGAGGATTATTTTAAACAGAATGGTCACACATACACTGTGGCTCCAGAACCCAGCATTGGGACATGGGACAGCATGTGAGGCTCTCAGAGTCTCACAGAGGGTACAAGATTCAGCCTGACTAGAATCCCTACTCTTCCTCTCACCCTGTTTCTTACTCAGACAGCCTTCCAAGATGAGAACAGCTTTGTGTAAAGGGTATTCTGTGCATACTGTCTTTGTCCCCTTGCATAAAATGCCACGCTGTTGGGGTGCCCTGCCCTAACTCCCCTGGTAAGGCGAGAGGCACTGAGCTGTCACAGCCAGCCCTCCGGGCCTCTAGGGGCAGAGCTGTCCTCTGCCTCACAGCTCTGTGTGCCCTCGGCCTCTGGGCTGAGTCTGGCTTTTACTATGAGTGTCTTTATCCTGTCAGCCAGCCTAGGGAGCACCACACTTCCTCTCAGCTGACAATGGGGACACTCTTTCCCTACGGGCTAAAAAAGTTAACCATGAGGCTCTAGAAAGAGCCTCTGAAAACATGGCTCTAGAAAGAGCCTCTGAAAACCATGTGGTAAGTCTATATCGAAACACACATGAAAACCAGAGAAAAACCGTAAGGGGCTGGAGTCACGGAGGCAGACACTTCCGGGCCCTGCCAGGCAGGTGAGTACATCCAAGGTGGAACTCTGAGGGACCCGGGCAAGCAGAACTTGCCATAGGATGTCATCCTGCCTATAAGTCCGGAAGCATTCAACAGTGACTGCCAGTGAGCACAGCTCCCCAGACCCCCACCATGTCCAGGTCCCTGTCATAGGGGACTTGACAGGCTTGTCACAGACACGGTCAGCAGAAGACAACACAGTGCACCCACATCCAGGACATGGCCAGCAGCAGGCTCGCTCCTGGGTTTGGGGTGGTGATGGGGATGTGCAACCGGGGAGAGACGGTGGAAAGAGACTTTTTTTTTAAAAACTGTCTACCTATCAGTATTGTTAAATTGTGGGTTTTTTTCCCAAGCCTTTTAAAAACAGGCAACGGAGTGACTGCTCTGTAACATGATGTGAATAAGCCAAGGTGGGGCCTCTAAGCCAGAGGTCTAGACCATAGAGGACTCACAGCATGCTCCTTGCCCACACCGGTTACTCCTTTCATTAGCAACATACATGTCTGGCTTACATTCAGAGACTATACCAAAAACCACTAAAACCTATAATCTTTTCTTTCCTCTTGCTGACAGAAAATGTACTCTGTCAATGCTCCCCATCGGTTTGGAGTGCAAAGTGCTAACCCTGGGTAAAAGGTAAGGCTGAGAAGTGCTCATGGCTGAGGTGGGGCACCGGGGGCCCACTGGGGTAGGGCCTGGAGGGAGAACAGCCAGTCTCCTTCTACCAGAGCACAGTGAGCTTTGTGCCAGGTACCCTAGTCCACCTGGAGGAAGGGCTCCATTTTGCCCTCAAAGAAGTATCTGGAAGAGGCCTGCCCGTAGAGCTCCAGGCACAACTGTCCAGGGCAAGGCCAGGGTGGACATGCTAGCCAAATACCCTTCTTCTCAAACCACAACTTCAATCACAAATGAATTTGTGGTCCTCAAAGCCGGCACATGGTCATCAAAAAGCTCGCTGTTTATAGACTGCTGACACACCCCTCCTTTGTCCAGAAGAACCTTCTTATCGCAAAAGGATACACTGCTTTGGGGTTGGTGATGTCCAGGAAGTCAGGGCTCTGAGGCTGGAATTTGGAGTACGTGGCCACTTGAAGGTTGACACTCTCCACCTGAACCAAGCCCCCTTCTTCCAACAGCAAATTCTGCATCATCTGAAGGAAGAAGAAAGCTACATGAGGCTCTTGGAAATGGCCAGCATCAGCGCCATCTAACCACACGTACAGCAGGCCCAAGTCCGACATTCAGACGGCCTCATTCTTGGGTTGCTGGAAGAGGAGTCTGAGATGAGGACTTGAGGACAGGTAATTTAACCGTAATTTGACATTAGGAAAGAGGACAAAGCAAGCCAGGACACAAGTCAAGGACATGAAAGGAAGGTCTTGGGGTGCTACCAGGAGGCTGCCGCTGGCAGTGTGGATGTCTCTGCCAGCCTCTGAAAAAAGATGGTCCACTGGAAGGGTCACCTAGAAGGGACAGCTACCAGTGTTAGGTCTCTTACAAGCAAAGTGTTTCCCC
The DNA here is from genome assembly GCF_964662115.1 of Mustela nivalis. Lineage (NCBI taxonomy): Eukaryota > Metazoa > Chordata > Mammalia > Carnivora > Mustelidae > Mustela > Mustela nivalis. The sequence continues at coordinate 81,180,583 of NC_139033.1, read as the reverse complement.
ATGGAAGCTCACCGCCCCTACTCCTTGAGCTATCCCAGACCCAGCTTACAAGGCCTTGGGGTAGACAGCTGCAATGGAGGCAGGACAGTGATGACATCCAGTGGGCTCACCTCACATGGAATGGCCCCCGAGCTAGGGCACAAGGTAGTGACGAGTCCTCAGAGGCATCCGCTACAGGGGGTCATATAAAACTGACAAGTCAACCCCACACCTCTATGTAATTGTCCTGTGTGGTGGATTCTGGCTGAGAAACAAGGTGGAGAGAGAACACAGGCCTGTGAGTACCTGGTGGGCAGGAAATCAAGACACCACAACCAGGCTGATACTTGGGGGGGGTCAATGAGGGTAGGCCAGAAATGAGAAACCCTGCATGTCTTGGAATGCTTTTTTTGCTTTTCTTATCTTAGAGGGGTTTTTTTCCCCCAAGATTTATTTGAGAGAGAGAGAGAGAGAACGCGTTTGCACATATGAGTTTGAGCAGGGGTAAGGGCAAGGGGAAAGGGAGAGAGAATCTCAAGCAAGCTGTGTGTGAGCACAGAGCCTGACGTGGGGCTCAATCCTACAACCCTGAGATCATGACCTGAGCTGAAACCAAGAGTTGACCTCCTAACCGACTAAGTCACTCAGGCGCCCCTTAGAGTTTCTTACAGAGAACTTCAAACATATAAAAGCAGAAAATGGGGATGGTGTCTCGCTTGCTCAGTCAGTAGGGCATGAGACTCTCTGATCCACGGGTTGTAAGTTCGAGCCCCAAAGTGGGTTGTAGATTAAAAATAAATAAATAAAAGAAAATGCAGAACTGCATGAGCCAGCATCTACACACCCACCCCTGGCTTCAACAGTGATCAGGTCAGTTGACCTTGGTTCCTCAGTCACTGCCCCACTTCCCAGCCCCATCCCACACTGGGCTGCCCTGGAGCTGGTCCTGGGCATCATACTCCCTCAAGAACACTTAACCCAGACGGCACTGTCAAACAGCACTGCTGAACACAGAGGCTCCACAGAGGTAGTTAGAGGAGAAGACTCTAAAGGTCCAAGGACAAGACGTACATAAGAGGAAGGAAGGCCAGGGCCAAGGTGGGCAGAGGTCATGAGCAAAGCTGGAGAATGAGTAGGGCCCCGCAGATGAGCCTGCTGACGTTTCCACAAACTCTCGTTGGAAGGGTGCTCACCAGGCTGGAGAGGCAACAGACCTGGTAACTGGGACATTTGGTGACCTTGGAGAGGGACGTTTTCCTGGGAAGTGCTATAAGGACTGGCAGTCAGTCTGTTGCAGCCCAAGCTCACAGGGAAATCTGCCACTGAAGACAGAGGTTAACCAATGGCTGGAGGAAGGACACAGCCATTGGCAGCTTAAGGAGGAAAGGCAGGAGCCTGGGTGCCCTGCTGGTGGTTGAATCAGCAGGCTCAGACAGGACTTTTGGGGGGGGGGGGAGTAGTTGATGGAAGACCCCGACAGCAGGGAGGAGGCTTGCTCCAGGGCTGGCCTGCTCCTTGTGTGCACAAGCCGCTGGAAGGCACTGGTCACCATGGGGCACAGGCAGTATGACAGGCACCTTGCGGTAGGCATCCATCCACACACTCCCTGTGTCCTGGGCAGAATCTTGGTCTAGGCCAATAGATGAGGGCTCAGGTGCTAGAAGAAAGTCTGTTCCAGGCTGACTTGCCCTCAAGAAACCTGGGAGCTCCAGGTGGGATGGAGGCCACCAAGCAGCTAACAGAAGGCCCCTGTTCACATACCCACTGAAGGTGGAAAGATCCTCAGGCTAGCTCTGATCCCAGCAGTAGCTGGGAAACCCCAGGCCAACCACCCATGCTGGCCAAGAGCTGGAAGACCAGCCCAGATAGAAGCAGGTCCACATTATCTAAAGAAGCCTCCCAGGGGATACAAAATTCCTCAACAAAAGTGATCTGACCAGTTTTCTGATCCAAAACGGTCTGAGAACCTGGACAAGGGGCCACCCAAACGCTATATCTGTATGGTTTTCCCTGGGTTACTGTCTCCTCTTTTACCTCTTCATAAGAGTCACAAAGGGGCTCTGAGGATCGAGAATGACCTGGGGAAGTTGTCAGTGCCCAACACTTCAGCCACCTACAGCACTCTATCTGATGAGTAGGACAAGGCCTCATGCCCATGAGGAGCACCTGTAAACCCACAGGACAATAAGGCAAGGTTTTGAGTGGCAAGTGCTGGGAGAGCAAGTGAACAGGGAAGCAAGTTGAGTCTGGGCTTTGAGGCATGAGTAAGAGCTCCTTGGGGGACTGAGGCTAGGAAAACAACATAGGAGAGGTAAGGCAGCAAGTGAGATGTGAGCGTAGGGTTCCTGGTAGGGAGGGGGCTGGCCAGGCCTGGCACTCAGGAAGAACCCAGGCTCAAGAGAAAGTCTAAAGGCAAAAAAGAGAGGCTTTGTTTCTATGGCAAGGAACTGATGTGCTCTGGAAGGACTCAGTTACAGACAGCATGGAAGCACACGAGCGTGTACATACCCACACGTGACAGAACTGGGGAGAAATTAGTAGAAGTGGGAGCAGATGTATTAAACCGTAGAACTCGGTACTCAGACCACTTCAAAAACACTCCTGCTCTATCATTTTTACAAAAGCCTTACACAGGAAATGGCAGGTAAAGAGCATGGCTGAGGTTTCTGGGCTATCGGCAGATCAACTGTCAAAGAAAAGACCACCCCTCAGCACTAAAAGCCTTGCTCTGCATCCCATCCTTGTAGTCCTGACACACACTGGGGGCTGCCCTCCTATGGGGCCCCAATCCTGAGATAGGCCATAGATTCTCAGAGACCAGCACGGCCCCACTCACCCAGTGCGGGAGGTAGCAGATGCCCTCGTCGGCCACGAACTCCAGCACACCGCAGTGCGTCATGCGGTCGGAGTTCTTGTTGGTCAGTTTGAACAGCATGGGGTAGGTAATGTTGAGTCGGCCTGAAAAGGAGAGAGAGGCTGAGGCACAGCTTCTATGAGGGAGAAGTTCTACTCCCCAAAGGTGCTCCTCTGAAAATCAGCCTCCCTGGATGCCCCTCATGGCTCCACAGGGCCTAGTTGCCCAGAGCAGGCAGACCCACAAGGTGCTCAGGCCCCTGGGTGCCTGCCCACACTCCTCCCATGCACATCACCTGGCCCAGAGTGCAGGAACGTTTGGTCACCTGGGGAAACAGTACTGGCTTACGCTTGAGGTTTTCAGAAATCCCAACTTTAAAAAGTAATATGGTAACTCCTGTGTTCGTAAATAATTTAATTGCCAATTAATTAATTGTTAATAATTGTCCAACATGTTGGACAAAAACCCCACCTGCAGAGGTTTCTACTTAGAAAGGTGGGTAGGAAAGAAACACGTGCACCGAGATGCTGCAGTGCAGTGGGAAGGGTGGCATGGGGGAGTCAGCACTCCTGCAGTCAGGTCTCCAGGTGAGTCCTGGGCAGACCAGGTGGGGAGGGAAGGCCAGAGAGGAAGCAGCCTGAACAAAGGCATGGAAGAAGGGGAGCCCATGCAGTTTGTGAATGGCTGGCCATCAGGTGGAACTCGGGTGAGTGTGGTCAGGAGGAGAGGGAGGCTGGGCCAGGCACTAGGCTGGGTGGGAGCATTCGTCAAAGTGTGCTCTCAGCAAGGTCATGACACAGTACGTGCCCTTGCTCTAGTGGTCCGGAGACCAGGCTGCATGGACAGCCAGAGGTAGGCAAACCCAAGAGGGCAGGAGGGGGAGGCAGTGTGAAGCAGGACACCCAAAAGAGTCAGGGATCTGGGGATGGGTCTGGCACAGACTGATGCAGTGACAAGTAACAAGTGTTTGCTACATTCCAGACTCTCGCTTACTCTTTCCAAACCAGTGAGGTATGAATGACCGTTACTCCTTTTATCTATGGGGAACTAACATGCCCAGTCAGCAAGAAGCCCAGGAGCAACAGCGCTGGAATTCAACCCAGGCTGCAGGCCCAGGTCTGAGGCTTAACCACCGAAGCTCACTTTAGCCTGTCAGCTTAAGCAGATGTGGCCACAAAAACTCCATTCAGTGGCAGGAGGTATGGCAGACTCCACCTGGGATCTCCCTGAAAATTATGGTGATGCAGATCAAGTAAGAAGCTTGGGCAGGAAGCCAGAGATGGGGGAGAAGAGCCTCCAGAAGTGGCAGCAGTGGGCATGGGTATTCTTGCCCCATCACCAAGGGTGACTTGGAGGCTGGAGTACAGTGGCCAAGGGCCCAGAGGCCAGGGCTTCTGTCCCCAGTGCACCTGTCAGCTGTGGAGTTGTGAAGCAGAACAGTGGTCAGTCAGGGTTGTGAAGCAGATCAGGCTCCAGCCAAGGAGCCAAGATTCTTGTGGTTGGAAGAAACCCCTGTGCTCCTCAGTCTGGTGGATTTTACACCACATTTTCTGATTTAGAGAAGTGCTTTGGGGCTCCTGAGCCCTCTGCCCATCTCACCTCCTCCAAACTGAGCAGTGACCCTTTTATAAATGAAGACTCTCTGTAAGATTTCGTTTGTACAAAATTTCTTCCATGACTTAAGAGATCCAAACGCTGATCTCTTCTCAGACATCTGTACCAAGGGTCACACCTGGCACTCAGTGCCTGGCTCAGCTCAACTGGAAAGGCAGGCTCTCTGGGGGACCTTGTTTCCATTTCTGTGATGGGGCTATGAACCCCATGAGTCTGTTAACCCCTTGGCTGTGCAGAGGCCAGAATTACAGGCCTCCGCCGGGTGTGGCCACTGCCGCTGCCAGCACTGATTTAGCTCTGCCAGCTAAAGGCGACCTCCATCCTTGACTGGTGTCACATGGGCTTGGGCTATTTACACACCTCCCACTGGGCACCCTCTTGGGAGGAGGAACTCTTGCCATATAGAAGCTTTGACAGGTGGCTGCTGTGTGTCCCTGTTTAAAGATGAGAATACTGAAGTTCAGAGGCCAAGTCACTAGTCTATAGGCCAGCTGCAAAGCCCAAGCTGGAATGCACCAGACCCACACCCCTTCTCAATGGTGCTGCCCACCCCCCACCACTATACCAGACACTGAGTGTGGACCTGCCCTCTGGTGGCCTCCACCGTCTCCTGCCTCAGATAAGAGAAATTCACACCAAAAAACACCACTGAATCTCAAAAGGAACTGACTGCGCCCATGGCTGGGGGGCTTGAGGTCTCCATGGGTTGTTCTCACAAGATGAAGGGTTGAGGAAAGAGGAAGTATAGCCGCTCTCACACCCATGGGACTTTCTCACTCCTGCTATGAGAGAAAGGACTGGATGAGAGTGGCAGCAGACAAGAGTTCAGTTTTTTATGTGTTTTCAATGCAGAGCAGACAGGGCTAGGAATTCAGGCCTGGAGCTGGGGGAGAGATGAGAAGTCTGCTGCACAGCACCCTCCTGGGAGCCCACTGCCCCCTTTAGGAAAAAACCTAGTGAACCCAGCCAGTAGCATCAGGATGATGCCTCAGCAGGGTGGAAAAAAAGCACTGGTGCTCCAACTTTCCTTTAGTCCTGATGGGATCCGAATAAGGTGTTTATGTGGGTTGTGGGGGGAGTGGAGTATTTCACAAGAGTAGAACCTCCTTCACAGGGGAGGGACCTAGAACTGAGTACTTGCTGGCCCTTGGACAGCTGGCCACTGCCTTGCCAGGGCATCTGCAGGCCCAGCTCTCTGGTCCAGCGTGTGCCCTCCACGGACAATTCCCAACCAGAAATGACGAAGGTCGCCTATGTCCGGACATACTGAAGAGCATGTGCCAAGTTTCTGATGTACACACTTAAACAACCTCGATTCCCCAGCCATGGAGAAAATACTTACTGAGTTGATCGAGAGCTGAGGGCGGCATAATTACTGTGGAAAGAATATTTTAAAAACATTAAGAAAATAAAATTAAAAAGGCAGAACAAAAGCCAAAATTTAGTTTCTTTCATATCTTTAAAACATATGATATGATACTTGTGAGGTAGCCAGCATTTCATTATGGTCTTTCATGAAGAATTTTACTCGCTGTAATTCATGGTGGGGAACCCAATAGCTATTAGCCATAATTAGGACTCTCCCTCCCACCCTAGGCCCCCTTAGCAAGTCTAGGGCAAGTAAGAGTATTGCTGTAACTAGCTTCTGGTTACACATGCAAAACAAGGGCTACTGAAGACTATAAGCACTGCAGGTTGAGGGCAGGAAAGGTTACTATTCAAAATAAAAACGAGCACATACTCTTCCCTCCTTTCTCCACATCTGACCTGTCATTAGGCCCTGCAAGCATGGACACGGAGAAGCAGCGGTACTGTGTGGAGAAGCGGTTCTGGAAGACCCGGGGAATCGGGTGGTCAAACATGTTGAAGGAGAACTACAAGGAAGGAAAGAGACGTTGGAGTTAGAACAGAACAAAGGTACATTTCTTCATGTCGAAAGCCCAAACAAGTCAGGGCAGTTAATACGACCGAATGTTCTAGAAGAACAAGATGCACCAAAATCCTGATGGAGCACAGCAGTCTGCTGGAAGCACTTACTTCCCCAGAAGATGGGAATCTCAGATCTTTCTACACATTCAGCCCTGCCCAATCTCATCCCTCCCGTCTCGATTCCACTGCTTTTAGAAGGTTCAATCTTATTAAAATATACAATTGGTCACGTCAGGCCTGTCATTAACCTTTCTCAGTCTCTCGCCCCTCACCCAAGGATCCAGGCCAGACCTCACATGTACCTCAGGGACTCATTACTATGGTCCACAATCTCCTACACCTGCCACACCTGGTTCCTCCAACTGGAACACTTTCCCTCTTCAACAATTAAAAAAAAAAAGTCTATTTTTTAAAATTTGAGTGCCCACTATCTGCTAGGCTCTAATCTAATCACTAGCAGAACATCAGTCTAGGCTGTTTGCTCATTGACAAAACAGGTACAACATCCACCCTGTAGGAGCTGGCATTTAAGACAAAGGAAACAAGAGTAAATGCCTGCCGTGTCTGGTGCTGATCAATGCTCTGAGGGCAAGACGGGGTAAGGGACAGAGAGCTCCTGGGAATGCTATTTTTTTTTTTTAAGATTTTATTTATTTCTTTGAGAGAGTGAGGGAGAGAGCAGAGCACTAGTTGGAGGAAGGAAAGAGGGAGGGAGGAGCAGACTTCCCATGGAGCAGGGAGCCCAACATGGGACTCAGACCTGAAGGTGGATGCTTAACCGAATGAGCCACCCAGGTGCCCGGGAATGCTATTTTAAGTGGGTGGTCAGGAAGGGACTCTGCAGAGACTTGAATGCCAGGAGGGAGCCAGGCAAAAACAAACAAAAACAAAAACAAAAACAAAAACAAAAACAGGAAACAGCATTCCAGACAAGAGGAAGAACAGGCATGAGGTGTTTGCACTCCTTCCCCTGGCTTCCATGACCATCCTTTCCTTGCTCCAGGAACCTTCCCTGCTTTGCCCAGGGTTTGGACTGGTGCCCCTTCAAGGTGCTCTCATGTTGTAACACTGTGGTACACCGTCATGTTAATAAGTAAACTCAAGGCATAGCGCCACCAAAAAGGTACTATCCCAGGTCTTAACATGCGGATTAAGGCGAGGCTTAGGAAACATGTTATACAGCAATCTGGAGTCTTCTCAAAGTATTGCCATTACCATGATGTCCCTCCTCCCAACCCCCACTAATGTAAAATTACACAACAGGGTACATATCCAAAACAACTGAAAGCAGGCTCTTGAAAAGATATTTAACTCATGTTCAAATATTTATAGCAACACTATTACTAATAGCTAAGAGGTGGAAACAATCCAAGTGCCCATCACAGACGAAAGGCTAAAAAAATGTGGTCTAGGGGCACCTGGACCCTGCCTTTGGCTCAGGTCATGATCTCAGGGTCCTGGGATCGAGTCCTGTATCGGGATCTCTGCTCAGTGGGGAGCTTGCTTCCTCCTCTCTCTCTCTCTCTGCCTACTTGTGATCTCTCTCTGTCAAATAAATAAATTCTTAAAAAAAAAAAGTGGTCTACCCACACACAATGGAATATTATTCAGCCTTTAAAAGGGAGGAAAATCTTATCACATATTACAACATGGATGAAACTTGAGGACATTATGCTCAGTGAAAAAAACCAGTCACAAAAAGACAAATACTATTTGATTTCATTTATATGAGATCCCTAGAGTTGTCAAATTTATAGAGACAAAAAGTAAAATGTTGGTTGCCAGGGAACAGGTGAGGGGAAAATGTGGGAATTGTTGTTTAATGGGTACAGAGTTTCGGTTTTACAGGATTAAAAAATTCTGGACATCCAATATATACAACGTGAATATACTTAACATTACAGAATCTATGCTTAAAAATGGTTAAGATGGTAAACTTATGTGTTTTTTACAAGTTTTAAAAAACATCTCATAATGAACAACTATTTCCCTTTTTAAAAAAATATTTTATTTATTTATTTGAGAGAGATCACAAGTAGTTAGAGAGGCAGGCAGAGAGAGAGGGGGAAGCAGGCCCCCTGCTGAGCAGGGATTCTCGATGTGGGGCTCGATCCCAGGACCCTGAGATCATGACCTGAGCTGAAGGCAGAGGCTTTAACCCACTAAGCCACCCAGGCACCCCTGAACAACTATTTCTTGACTGGATTCCAATTACACATTAAATAGAGGGAAAGCCATCTACTAATAAGGTCTATTACTAGCAATTCCAAAATTAGCAAGATGAATCTGTGATCTTCCTGAAATACAAACACGGTATGTTCCTGCTTAGAATTTCAAATGGCTCTTCAATCCCTGGGAGCTTTAGCATAGTAGCTTTCAAGGGTTTATCTCTTCTTTTAAGCACAACTCTGTTCCACAGTCTTGGCCAGAAGCGTAACAAATGTGAAGGCAGACCAGACCAGTGGGGGATTCCCGTAGCCTTTCACTACACCACCCCATCTAAGCCATTTTTTCTCTTTGCTTTCATTCCTTCTTAAATTAGAAAAGCCCCACAAAGTATTTAACACCCCTAACAACTTGCCTTCAATCCACCCATGAACCTGACCTTCTGCCTCTCCCTGCTGCTCCCAACCCCAAGTCCTACTTTCCTTTAGGACTTTCCTTTATAATCCCAATACCTAGCATATGGCCTAGACCTCTCAGGTATTCAACGTGTTTAAGTGGATGAACTTGAGAATGGAAGCATGATTCAACAATGACATACTTCGGATAAAACCTAATAACCATTACTTCTTTTTGTTAAAATAAACAAGTGACATTGAGGCAATGCCGTACGATGGCAACAGGACTAATCTTGCGACCAGACACACTTGGCTTCAAATTTCCACTCCCACTTCCCTGATCTAAACTACTTTTTAAAACCTTGGGTGTTTTCACGGTTAAAATGATGATAATCATCCTTACCTCCAAAGGCACTGTAGGGATTAAATGGGATGAGGAGTAATGAGGGACTGTGGGTGTTAAAAACTGTGTAAAAGAAAGAGCGCCAGCAAAAACTAGCTACTACTGTTATCTTTACTGAATCGCTTAAATAGCCAAAGGCGTCATTACAACCAAGGCATGACCCAGAAGTACCACGCTGGAGGAGAACTGGGGCAAGGGCTGAGTGTTCCCGCCCATGGAAATGGCCCCCAAGCATTCTCCCTGGGGGGTCCCCCGACTCGGCTCCTCACCCCCAGCAACTTTTCCATTAATTTGGTGTTATGGAAACCTGTTACATGCCTAGCACTTGTGAGACCCATGGGTGGACCCAAACGTAGAAAATTCCTTTTCATCCTAAAAGAGTTTAAGCCCAACTGAGAGGAAATTCGAACTGTGCCCGGGACCAACGAAGATGAGCCAAGGCCGTTCTTGGTCAAGGGTCCGGCTCTTGCCCGGCCGGGGTGACTCGGCATCTCCGCGGCCGTCCTGTCAGCCCTGACGGACTCTGCCTCGGCCCCTGGCTCCAGTCCAGCCCCAGCTCCCAGCCCCCGCCAGGCCGCGCTCACCATGATGGACACCCCTGCCTCGAAGATGCCGCTTCGCCCAGAGAACGTTATGATGAGAGCCCGCCGACCCTCTCTGCTCGCAGCAGCCACTGCCGCCGCTTCCGCTCGGACGCCCTGGGAGGCTCACCGGAAGTGCCGGACCTGAGACCCGGGGGGAGATGAGGAGGACAGGGGTCGGCTGCAAATGAAAAGAAGCCGGGCAAAGGCGCTAGGGTCTAAAACTTCTCTGGAGTATATACTAAAATACAAATTCCTATTTTTTGTCGCTCTAAGGTAATTTTTATCATTATTTTAAATTACATTTTAATAGTACTCCCCTCTAGACGAATTTAGTGAGGTCCGCTCTCCTTGTCGACTACACTACCCAGAATGCACGTAGACTTCCCGGCTTTTGCTGCAGCCATCGAGGATGCTGGCGGAAGTAAGCTACACATCAGCTTTCGAACTACGCCGAGAGCTTTCTGAAGTCGTAAACTGACGACTCCGTTCGATGTATAACTGAATTTATTTTATGGCGAGGTTTCTTTTTCCTGGAGTTCCCAGTGGGAGACAATAAGCTTCTCTTCCCAAACTAAAGATGTCCACCAAGGGTCAGATTTGTGGGTAAATGGGAATCAGGATTGAAGTGGGCAACCGTGTTTGCGTCCTGCCTGTGGATGACGCTCCTTTAGGAGCCGGCCTGACTTTTCCAGCCTGAATGGCGGAGTGCTAGTGCCCGCCTCCAATATGACCCAATGAGAAAGAGGGAAAGGCAGGGAACTAAGTAGCGATTGGTTGGATCCTGGGCCAATCGGACGAGTCCTGATTTGGCGGGAGTCTTGACCACCCCGGCAACTCTCAGGAGTTTCTGCACTAACTCTTGGTGTCCGGCCGCCGTGGCCATGTTCGTGTCGGATTTCCGCAAGGAGTTCTACGAGGTGGTCCAGAGCCAGGTGACCCCTTTTCTTGAACTTCGTGGCCTTGTCGGGGGGAAGGGATGAGAGGGAGCGGTCGCGGGAGGGCACCAGGGGCCAGTGTTCGGGTCTCTGCGTTCAACTGCGCTCTTCTACCGACAGAGGGTCCTTCTCTTCGTGGCTTCGGACGTGGACGCTTTGTGCGCTTGCAAGATCCTCCAGGTAAGCCTTGCGTACTTTGGAAGGGAAGGGCCAGGGCGAAAGGTGAGGATGCAGGCGGGGCCCCAGGAGGAGTTTGGTGCCGGGTGGGCTGGAAGTCGGGGCTGGAGGTGAGCAGAGTAGGGAACCTCTCTTCACCCCTGCCCCCATGATGAGAGCTCAGGCTACCAGAGGGGCTGGAGCAAAGGAAACCTAGGGAGGGGCACTCCTCGCTGGCAGGAGTATTGCGTGGGTTAGGGAAGGATTCTGCAAAAAGCAGGAATACTAGTCAGTATTTTGCAATAACGTGGGACAAAAAAATGGTTGCATTGGAGAGACCCTTAGACCCCGCGTGTCTTCGCGAATGTGGGGTTTCAGACCGAGGACTCTGTGATAACTGAGGGCACCGTGGTTTCATACACAATACCAGAAATTCAGATTCCTTCGTCTATTAGGGAAGATCATTGGTTCTGTTTTGTATATGATCCAATGTTTACATGACCTTTGCTCAGGCCCTTGGGTGAGGCACTGCTTCTCAGAAGAGCTAGAAATAAGATCAACTTCCCCCCCCAATGTTTTCCTTTCCTAATTTTCAAAAATTAGGCAAAGTTGATAGAATGATACAGTGAACAGTCATATCCCCATAACCTAGTTTTCCCCATTAACATTTTACCATTCTTACTTTATCACATGTCATTCATTTCTCAATCCATCTTTTTTTTTTTAAAGTGGTTTTCAAAGTTAATTGTAGATGTCCTAAATTTGATAGGTTTGAAATTAATATCTCTCAGGCCCTGTTCCAGTGCGATCACGTGCAGTATACCCTGGTTCCAGTTTCTGGGTGGCAAGAACTTGAAACTGCATTTCTTGAGCATAAAGAACAGGTATGGAAGAAGTATTTTGGAATAATTAGTCTTATTTTACTCAGTTGCAATTTCGTACTACATAGCATTCTTTCTATGTCCACAATAGATTGTATGTATATTTAACTATCAGCTATATTAGACAACACGGAAGGAAAAAATGAGCTATACAGGGTGACTTACCCTCAAGTTGTAGAGACAAAATTGACAACCAAAAAAAAAAAAAAGATAGTGACGGCAGACACCCTCTGCCTTTGAATTTGTGTTGCAGACATTTTCATTGTAAGTTGCTTAGAGTTTAGCAGTTAGTTTTTGATATGGCCTAGTTAAAATTATGTTCCACTACACCACTAGTTTACATTCTCTCTCCAAGAAGAAGTATCCCAGCTTCCAAATGTTAATCCAGGAATATGTCTTCTCACTTTGCAATTTAAACAGTAGAGGCCAGGACTCCTGGTACCTCTGCATGGGGCTATACTGAAAGATGGAACATTTTATTTTATTTTATTTTATTTTTTTTTAAGATTTATTTATTTGACAGAGAGAAATCACAAGTAGACAGAGAGGCAGCCAGAGAGAGAGAGAGGGAAGCAAGCTCCCTGCTGAACAGAGAGCTCGATGCGGGACCCGATCCCAGGACCCTGAGATCATGACCTGAGCCGAAGGCAGCGGCTTAATCCACTGAGCCACCCAGGCGCCCCAAGATGGAACATTTTAGATCCCACAGGGTAGAGCTGTGGTAGGGAAGAGGATCTTTGGGGTCTGTGGCCACATTTTGGACTGTCTAGCAGAGATAAATCCTTGCCTGGAGCTCCTGTCATCACGGAAGGAGCATACTGGTGCCAACTTGGTGTTTATAAGGAAGGGATTCTCTATAGTGATAGGACGTAATAAGACTTAATTTAATATTATGTGCCCATTGAGTATGGGCTGCCCAAGACTTGCTACAAATTTAGACCTGTGTGACGTTGTTAGTACAGAGAGGCAGCACAGTCCGGTAGGGTGACTGAGATCTGCAGAGGCTCTGTTATGCCTTTAAAATCTTGGTCTGTTGCTCGTCAACTTCTTGGTCCTGTGCATCAAACTGGGTCATGCTGAGCCTCCACGTGCTGCTCTGCGAAGCAGAGACAGTGACAGTCACAGGGCTAGCCATGGGGCCTGTTTCATGGTGTCATCATGGAAATGAAATAGCATGTGGAGTATGTTAAAGCACTAACACAGACCAGCGCTTGCCATTTTTAGTCCAGGACCAGCGCTTGCCATTTTGGGTCCAGGTCCAGGCCTTGACCAGTGCCAGGGGCTTGATGTGTCTCAGAAGAAGGACTTAGGGGCCTAGTAGGCTGAAGTGAAGAACTTCCTCAAGGCACTTACTTCACAACGTCCTCTCCTCTCTCCCCTTTCCAGTTCCATTATTTTATCCTCATAAACTGTGGCGCTAACATAGACCTGTTGGATATCCTCCAGCCTGACGAAGATGCCATATTTTTTGTGTGTGACACCCACAGACCAGTCAACGTCGTGAATGTGTACAATGATGCCCAGGTAACTCGACCTTTGGGGCACATGTCTTCCCTGAGTTCTGTCCATCTTTCTGTACCTCTTATATTATGGACAACATCGCATCTGGTGATCTAAGCAAGGCACGTATCCACCTCTGCTATAGGAGTTGGAACAGCCTGAGGGGCAAGAACCTGGTTTTGCTTTTCTCTGGTGAGAAACATGGTGCCTAAGCCTTGGAGGCGCTCAGAATGTATTTTGGAATTCACTTCACCTTTGAAGTGTAGGGATCAGAAGTCTGCACTGAGCCTGCCCTCCGAGCTCAGGCCCAGCTGACCTCACTGAATAAAAGTATCTAGAGGCATTAGCCCTACAAGTGGGGCTAGCACTTTCTCTGTCCAGCCAAAGGGTGGTGTGAGGACCAGAAGACAATAACGTAAGAGGCCACTATTAGCCTAAAATGGCCATGCTGTGCTTCCTCTTTGAGCCCCAGCAACAAGCATGGAGTCTGGCACAGGGCGGCCACCTAACCATTCTCTGAGTTGACCCTCCCCAATCCCTAGCCTTGTTATCAAACGGTTGGCCCTGAAGTTCTCTCTCGAAGCAAAATCAGCTTGGCCCTGCTTCTAGAGGCAGCAGTTGTATGCACTGAAGTGTCACACATCTTCAGGTTTTCCATCAAAGTCCAAGTTGAAGGATATTCATTTTCTTTGCTTAGTGTGTGGCGTAAGAGGGAGCTTTTTTCTCAGACTTCAATGACTGGGGATAGTTTTAAATCTTTGGAATTTTCTCTTATTGTGTGGTACAACTCCAGTGCCTTGGGGAGCGGAAATGAAAACAGGAAAATGCTTGAGAAGTCGGAAATTCTTCTCTCAAACAGGGGACTCTTTGTACAGAAAACTGAACGAGTCAGCTCATTGGGAAATAAGATTCTCCAGGAGAAAAACATGTGATGGAGAATTTTCTGTCAATGAGAGAGGAGAGCCTTGATTGCTTTTTGTTTTAACCTTAGATCAAACTACTCATTAAACAAGATGATGACCTTGAAGTTCCTGCCTATGATGATATCTTTAGGGATGAAGAAGATGATGAAGAACGTTCAGGAAGTGAAAGTGACAATGGGTCAGAGCCTTCTGAGAAGCGCACACGGTTGGAAGAGGTGAGTTTGGAACTTCCCATAGTTTTGAGGAACTTGTTATTCCCATAGGTCAGAGGTCAGACTGGAGCCTGTGGGGCCCAAAGTTATCTGGGACTCAGCAGGCGTGGGTCTTGACCCTGAGCTCTGCCATCCCCTGTCTATGTGGCCTCAGGCAGGTTACTGAACTTCTCTGACCTTTGACATCCTTGTCCTTACAGTAGAATTTCATCAGATGAGATGAAACTTAGAATGGCTCAGCTCTTCACTTAGAGAACATACTTTTTAAAAAAGTGATACAGAGGGATGGCTTGGTGGCTCAGCCAGTTAAGCGCTCTATTCTTGGTTTTGGCTCAGGTCATGACCTCAGGGTCTTGAGGTCAAGACCTATGTCGGGCTCCACATGCGATGCAGAGTCTGCTCAAGATTCTCTCTCCCTCTCCTTCCACTCTGCTCCTCCCCTTGCTTTCTCTCTCAAATAAAAAATAAAATCTACCAAAAAAGTGATAAAGAAAAACAATAAATAGCATAAACATCAACTCCCTCATTTTCTCAAGACTTGCTCTCTACAGTCACCATGAGGAACAGCATGGGTCTGTAGCTCTCAGCTAGGTTCAGTCCCCAGTGGTCACTCCAGGGTAAGCCTCTTGCATGCAAAGATTAGAGTAGTTTGAGCCTCGTGACTTTTGGGTCCGGGGTGCTTACCTGATCTGGGGCCTGGCCAACAGAAGTCGCCTACCCAATATGGTGGCTTCTGCTACCTGGGAAATTAAAGATGGCAGGTGATTATTCCTTTAACAGGAATGTTTTCCTTTAACAGCCATGTTTTATTTTATTTTTTTTTTTTTTGAGATATTATTTATTTATTTATTTATTTTCTTAAAGATTTTATTTATTTATTTGACAGAGAGAGATCACAGTAGACAGAAAGGCAGGCAGGCAGAGAGAGAGAGAGGGAAGCAGGCTCCCTGCTGAGCAGAGAGCCCGATGTGGGACTTGATCCCAGGACCCTGAGATCATGACCTGAGCTGAAGGCAGAGGCTTAACCCACTGAACCACCCAGGTGCCCCAAAGATATTATTTATTTATTTGACAGAGAGAGAGAGAGAGATCACAAGTAGGCAGAGCAGCAGGCAGAGTGGGGGCGGGGGAGGGAGGCAGGCTCCCTGCTGAGCCTAGAGCCTGATGTGGGGCTCGATGCCAGGACCTTGAGATCATGACCTGAGCCGAAGGCAGAGGCTTTAACCCACTGAGCCACCTAGGTGCCTTGGGCCATGTTTTATTCTAGTTTTCAAGTGTTATGGAAGAAGCTGAGGCCTTTTGGCTCCCAATCCTTGGTGTGCATGCTGAAACTTGCGTCTGAAATGTTTTGGGCTCTTCCCTTCATCCTTGGCCTGACACTTCCTAATAAGGTGCTTGAGCAGAGCTCTTTTGAGCCATTTTGGGGACATTCAGGACATTCTGTCCATCTAGGGGGCATGTTCTGCAAAGGTAGGAATGTTTTCTCCTTGCCTTCCCCGCCTTTGACCAGTCCCTTCTGTAGAGTTTTGGGTGGTCTGATCAGGGACCTCAGGCACATTCTGATTCTCTTTCCTCTTGATCAACTCTTTTTCTGTTCCACTCTCTGGCCAACTTATGGTCTTCATCTTCTAAGCTTTGATTTCTAAGAGCTCTTCTTTTGTGATCTGATGCTCCTTTATTTATAGCATTCTTTTCTCTGTTAATGAGTTGCTTTCCATCGGGCCCCACTTATCAGTATCTGGTGGGATTGTTCCCTGGGAACATTCACGTACTGCAGATTAGAATCTTGGAATTCTACATCCTGACTAACAAGTATATCAACACCTAATATGTGCCAGATATCGGTTAGGCTCTAGGGTCCCCGGGGAGAAAAAATTCCTGTCTTCACAAAGCTTCCTTTGCAGTGGGGGAGACATATGGAATGTATAAATGAACATAGTTCAAGGATGGTTTCCAGGGGAGAGCTGTGTTGCTTGAGGAAAACTAAAACAAGATAAGGGGCTGGACAGGGAATGGGCAGCTTTCATGAAGGTGGACATGGACACTTGACCTGAATGAGGAAGGAAGGAGCCAGGGAAATCCCTAGGATCTTCCAGCATTCAGTGTAGCATGTCCACAGATACAAGGGCTCTGTGGGGGGGATAGGCAAGCAGAACTGACCAGTGGCTTTGGCGTTAAAGAGAATGTCGATGGTTCCTAATGTCAGAACCCATCAGAACTTCCATTAACTTTCTTAGTGCATCTATTTGGAATCTGAGTTTGTGAATGCTTTCTATGATACTCATAATTATATACATAATTTTCCACTGGCTTTTTTATTTCTTTTAGAAGTTTTATAATTTTAGTGTTTTTTTAATTCTTTATTTAAATTCAATTTAGTGAACATATACTGTATTAGTTTCAGGGGTAGAATTTAGTGATTCATCATTTGCATATAACACCCAGTGTTCATTGCTTCAAGTGCCCTCCTTAATGCCCATCACCCAGTTACCCAGCCCCCACCCACCTCCCCTCCAGCAAACCTCAGTTTATTTCCTAGATATCCATGTCTCTTATGGTTTGTTTTCCCCTCTACTTTCATCTTATTTTATTTTTTCTTTCTTTCTCCTATGTTCATCTGTTTTATTTCTTAAATTCCACATATGAGTGAACTTGTATGGCATTTGTCTTTCACTCATTTCGCTTAGCATTATGCCCTCTAGTTCCATCCATGTCATTGCAAAATGGCAAGATTTCATTTTTGAATAATAATTCCATTGTGTATTTTATATATATATATATATGTATATATATATATATATATCACATCATCTTTATCCATTTATCTGTTGATGGACATCTGGGCTCTTTGCACATTATGGCTGCTGTAGACATTGGTGCTATAAGCATTGGGGTGCACATGCACCTTTGAATCACTGTGTCTGTATCCTTTGAATAAATACCCAGTAGAGCAGTTCCTGGGTCATAGGGTGGCTCTATTTTTAACTTTTGAGGAACCTCCATACTGTTTTCCAAAGTTTGTGTTTTGATATTTTTCTAATGTGTACAACAGTTAAAAAGATAGTACAATGAATACCCATATACCTTTCATCTGGATTCAGCAATTTTTCATATTTTCCTTTTTTTCCAGTTTGCCGCCTTTCTACATATGCTTTTTTTTTTCCCCGCGGTTCATTTGAGAATGAGTTGTGGACACCATGATGTTTCCTGACAAATACTTCCATATTCATCTCCTAAGAACATTCTCTTCTATAAACACAGTACCATCATCATACATAAGAAATTAGTAATGTCATCTATTCAACCCATATTCCAATTTCTTTAATTGCCCCCAAAGTAGATTTTTTTTTTTTAAGATTTTATTTATTGATTGATTTGACAGATCACAAGTAGGCAGAGAGACAGGCAGAGAGAGAGGAGGAAGCAGGCTCCCCACCTAGCAGAGAGCCCGATGCGGGACTCGATCCCAGGACCCTGGGATCATGACCTGAGCTGAAGGCAGAGGCTTAACCCACTGAGCCACCCAGGCGCCCCTCCAAAAGTAGATTTTATAGCTGTTTTTGTGTCTGAATCATCCAGCCAGAGTTGACACAGTTGTAACTAACTATTCTCTTTAATCATCTGTTAACCTAAACCGGGATCCCATCTCTTTTTTTTTGTTTTATTTTGAATGACATTGGAAAGCAGTCCAATTTTCTATATTTATCACTTGTTCATGGAGTATTTTTCTTGCTGCTCTAAATTTGTATTTGCTCTCTTTCAAGTTTAGGCCTACGTACCTGATTTTAATAAAAATTAACACTTTTTTTTAAAGGATTTTTTTTATTTATTTGAGAGAGAGAGAGCAAAGGGAGAGTGAGAGGGGGAAGCAGACTCCTCACAGAGAAGAGAGCCCAGTGTGGGGCTCCATCCCAGGACCCTGAGATCATGACCTGAGCCTAAGGCAGATGCTTAACCAACTGAGCCACCCAGGCGCCAAAACACTTTTGAGAATACTTCAAATGTAATTAAATCCTCATGATTTGTAAATACACTTATATCCAAGATATATTCTCAGAAATATTTTTATTTATAAAGGTGCATACTCAAAGAGATTTAGAGAAAACAGGCTATAAATGTAGAAATCTTAGATTCCTTTACTTCCCTTACTTTCCTCTATTTATAATGTAAGTTTCTAAAAAAAACCAGCCTCTGTGTACATTTAGATCCACATGGGCTGTCCCAGTGGGATAAATTTTGCTTCAACGACAGAGCATGATTATAAAACTCAAGTGGATAAGTGAAGCCTATTGTATTTATCTAGTTTCTACTCAGCATGTTCTTTCTTCCATCCTCACATCCCAGGGTTTTTTCTTTTCTCATTTTCTTCTGTTTATAGAAACGCCCTTAACCATATATTTTTTTCTTTTTTTTTTAGAGGCAATCTGCTGGCAGTAAATTCTCTTAGTTTTCCTTTTTCTGAGACTTTCTTAATTTTTTTCTCTTCGTTCCTGAAAGATATTTTCACTCTGTGTGGGATTCGGGGTTAGCAGTTCTTTTCTGTCAGCACTTGAAAGTTATGCTCCTTCTTCCAGCCTCCGTGGTTTCTGGTGAGAAATCTGCTGCCATTCAAACTGTTTTATCCTATAGGTAAAATGTCACTTTCCTTTTGTTGTTTGTGAGATTAAAAAAAAAAAAAAAAATTGGGGGCTCTAATGGTCAGAAGTTTAATTACAATGGGTCTTGGTGTGGATTTCTTTGGGTTTAACCTATCGGGACTCAGTCAGCTTCTTAAATCTGTAGGTTTATGTCTCTTGCCAAATTTTGAGCCATATTTCTTCATTTTTCAGCCATTATTTCTTCAAGTGGGTTTTCAGCCAGTCCTTTTTCTCCTCTCCTTCCAGGACATCAATAACATGAAGGATAGGTCTTTTGTTGTAGGTTCACATGTTAGTGAGGTTCTGTTGGTTTGTTCTTCCAGTCTGTTTTCCTCTCTTGATCAGACGGGATAATTTTTTTCATTGTACCTGCTGGTTCTTTCCTCTGTTTCTCCATTCTGCTCTTGAGCCCAACCACTGAGTTTCTATTTCAGTTATTATACTTTGCAGTTATAAATTTCTCTTTGATTCTTCTCTATTTTTCTACTTATTCGTAAAAGCTTCCTGGGTTGTTTTTTTTTTTTTTTTTCCATGCGTTTCAACTATGTTTCTAATTGCCCATTAAAGAATTTTTGTGGTGGCTGCTTTAAAATCTTTGTCAGATACTTCTAACATCTTTGTCATTTTGGTATTGGCATTTATGGGTTTCTTTTTTCGTGTGCTCAGTTTGAGATATTCCTGGTTCCTAGTGTGATGAGTGCTTTTCACATGAAACCTGGACATTTTTATATTACATTTTGAGTTTCTGGGTCTTATTTAAGCCTTCCATTTTATCTGCTTTCTCTGACATCACACTGGCAAAGCAGGGGGCGGGCAGCATGATCCCTTTATAGCCAGGTGGAGGTAGAATTTCAAGGTTTCCCACTTAACCTCTATTAGCCATGAGTTGCTCTTTGTTACCACTGGGTAAGGAAGGTCCAGGCTCACTATTTGGCCTCCTCTGATACCACTGCAGTGAGCATGTTGGGAGGTGTTGCAAGTGAAAGGTGGAGGTGTTACAGGTGGGAGATGTTTATCAGGGTGGCAGTCTAGGCTCCCACTTGATCTTTGCTGGCTGAATAAGGGTGGGGCCACAGTGTTTTTGGTATGGTGGCTTGAGTGGGCTGGTTATTATCTCAAAGCTTTCTGTCTTTAGAGGCTGCTCCTCTGAGTCCTTGGCTTTTGTTAGGACTTTTTCCTCTGTGCCTGTTGGTGTTTCCAGATTGCCGGCTTCTTCAGCTTCAAGTCTAGGATATATAAGCCCATACGAAAACCTGGGGAACTCATCTGTACCTCACTCCTCAGGTCCTAGGACCCCCAGCTTGTTGGCCTTCCTCTCCACCTTTCAGAGTCTTTTGTTTGCTTTCTATGTATATTGACAGGGTTTTCAGATATATTTACATTTCAGATATATAGGGAAAATTAGATGGAAAATTTCCATCTTTCTGGAAGCAGGAGCCTTGGGACCATAGATTTATAAACCTGCCACGCTACCTCATGCCTTTGCTGTAGGAACTGAAGGGGTCATGTCTATCAAATTAGAGGAGTGGCTGGCACGTGGAAGGATATAGGAAACATTAGTGCTTATTAATCTGGTGGGGAAGCCAGTATGAACTGGCGATGTACTTATCCTGGATCACACAGTCGTGGGGAGAATTGAAGGCTGGAATGGACCGACGGAGCGCATGGCCAGTGTAGCAGGACCAGGCACTGGAGAAGCATCTGCTCCTGTCCACAATCTGGTATCCTCAGTGCCAGTGGGCCAGAGGAGTCCTGGCTATTCCCCATCTCAGTTTCTCTTTCCTCCAGGACCAGCCTGAACTCAGGACATGGGAATGAATGACCCATGTTTTCCCTCTGGGGGATGGGGGCCCATGCCTGGTGGCTTGTGCCTCATCAGAACCTTCTTGGGCTACAGGGATAAATTCCTGGCTTCTTTGTTCAGCCCTTTGTTCTCTTTGTCCCCGCATCAGGAGATAGTGGCACGAACCATGAAGAGGAGGCAGCGAAGAGAGTGGGAGGCCCAGAGGTAAGTGTGCATTTGAAGCAGTATGCTGTGCCACGGAACCCGTAATCTCTGTGGAATACTTGTGTTTTCCATGGGGCCTGGATACATTTTTTTTTTTCCCACTTGAGAGCAGTTCATTTAATTTAGAAATTCTGGGTCGGTGGCTCCAGGAGTGAGCATGTGGCCCCTGCATTGGAGAAGAGCTCTGGGTCTCCTCTATATCACCCTGTAGTCTCACGAGTGGCAGGACTGGGCCCAGAGGTCTCTCAGATACATGCTGTTAGGGGCAACAGTCCCTTGTCTTTTATTTTTGTAGTTTTCCAGATGTACTTTTATTTGTTAAGTTCTTTCTAAACGAGATAGATGCTAATTGTGTAAAGGTTTCCATAGAATAAAAGGGTATGCAAAGGAAACAGAATTATTTCTAATTCCTCTCCATATTATCAATTTTAAAAAGTGAAGGGCTCTAGGGACGCAGGGGCAGCTCAGTCGGTTCAGCAGCCATCTCTTGGTTTCAGCTCAGGTCATGATCTCGCAGTCATGGATCAAGCGCCATATTAGGCTCTGCACTCGGTGTGGAGTCTGCTTCAGATTCTCTCTGCCTCTCCCTCCTGCTCACTCTTTTTCAAATGAATAAATAAAATCTTGAAAAAAAATAAGTGAAATGCTCTAAAAAAAAAAAAAAAAACCTGGAAAGGTGTGTATAGCTTGAGGTGACTGTTTAGGCGTGCTGTTGAGCTGAGAATTCTTTGCTAGACCCAATCCTTGATTTGTAAACAAGTATTGTTCTCAGCCACCCCCTCCTGGAAGGACATTGAAAAACCATTGTGGGGACGCCTGGGTGGCTCAGTTGGTTAAGCAGCTGCCTTCGGCTCAGGTCATGATCCCAGCGTCCTGGGATCGAGTCCCATATCGGGCTCCTTGCTCTGCAGGGAGCCTGCTTCTCCCTCTGACTCTGCCTTCCACTCTGTCTGCCTGTGCTCGCTCTCGCTCACTCTCTCTCTGACAAATAAATAAATAAAAATCTTTAAAAAAAAAAAAAAGAAAAGAAAAACCATTGTGGAAAAACCATAAGGAAAGAAGAATGAATAGAATCCTATTCACTGATCGGAAGAGTTTCTGACTTTGGGTCAATCTTCCATACTTGTGCATATTTTATATAATCATAATATGCAAACCATTTTGCATTTTTTCACTTAATATAACCAGTTTCGATAGTTCCAAGCAGCTTTTATAACATGCACTGTACTTAACTTGGCCAGTCCCCTTCTTTTTTGAACCGGAGGTTACTTCCAGTATTTTGCCACAATAAGTAGGGAGACGATGAACAGCCTTGGGCACACGGTGCTGTTTGCTTGTTCCTTTGAACTGTTGTGCAAGAGTAATTTCTTAGAAGTGGGATTCTGGGACTAGTCTATGCCATTTTACATTTTTTGTTGCCACAAGCCTTTTCTGTCAACGTCACTTCCTTCCCTGCCCTGTACATGTATACCCTGTGAAAGGGTCCGTAAGTGGCTGACTTAATCAGTGTTTCTCCGAATACTGTCAAGTTTCAGCATTTTCCAAATGTTGGTCTTCCTTGCACTGCTTCCTGCTGAGGGCCTGCATTTTATGTCATTACAGAAGAGATATCCTCTTTGACTACGAACAGTATGAATATCATGGGACGTCGGTATGTATGGATGGGTGTACTTCAGCATAGAGTTCTGATTCTAGGGCTCAGTGTCCTAAAACATGAGGAGGAATGAGCATAGGCTTTAAAGCCACAAAAGCCTGGTTTGAACCTGGGGCAGCCCCTCTGAGGCTTAAGCTTCTTCTCCATAAAAGGAAGAGTACTGCCTTCATTTCTGAGGCAGTTCTTAGGTTGGTCCTGCACACTAATAGGTGCCCCTAGGACAGCTGCTTTTATTTGTGTTCATCATCAAAAATACAGAACAAGTCTGTTTCAGTCTCTAAGAAGAGAAACTTCGAGAATTTCAGAGGCCTCGAGAATTTCAGAGAATTGCATATTATGGTGTATGTTACGGAACGGAATTTCACATTGAAAACATACTGTGTTGACTCTGGAAGTGTAGAGCAGAGCCCAGGGCTTTAAGGAGCCCTCGAATATAAGTTTCCAGTAAAATATCTTGTGTTCAGTTTTAGCATTTGGCCCTGGGACCTTGAACTCTGAATACCATATTTCTAGTATCCCTTTTCCTGTCAAGGTCCCATTGTCCTTTGAAGGATCATCTTTTGTCCTTTTGGCTCTGCCCAAAGACATGGAAAATTCTAAGCAGTGAGTGAGGTGGGTTGGGAGGCAGAGGCCTGGCTCCTTTCACATGTGTAAACCATTCCCTTGGAAATTCTGGTGGGCAGCCCAGTGTCACAGCTAATGGGACTTCAAAGTCTTCTGGTTGGACACTGATGCCTCTTGTTGTCTCCCAACAAAACCCAGACTCTGCTCACAGGGAGCAGATGCTTCTGTCTGCAGACAGCCCTGTTAGAAAGAGCCCCCCACAGAGGTCCTGAGGCACCCTCCCTCTTTAACGTCCAGGTAACGGTAACAAAGGCCCTGCCTCACCCAGCCTTCCTGGTAGTGTGTGTGTGTGTGTTTAAGGCCACCAGCCTTCCGGGAAGAGCATGTGGACATGGGCCTCAACCCATGGGGGCTTCAGTGCCTCCCTGGGTATCACCAAGGCACCAGTGAGATGCGTAGAGGCCCAGCACGATGCTGTACCCAGATCTTTTCCTTTGCATGACAAAGTGTGCACCACAGGAATGGTGAATTAACAGAGGACCCCCCGTAAGTCACTTGAGTTACTGTCTTCTTCCCTCAGTTTGACCAAGAATCCACCCACGCTTCCTTCCCTAGCTGGGAAGACCTTCAATCTTCAGGGGCTTGGCTGGGACCCTAGATAGCTCTGGTCTGGCCCAGGTGTGCAGCCCAGCCCCAATGTGTACCCTTCTTTTGAGCACAGCTGCCTTAGATCTCAGCCTTCTTTTTTTCTTGCAGTCAGCCATGGTGATGTTCGACTTGGCGTGGATGATGTCCAAGGACTTAAATGATATGCTGTGGTAGGTAGGCCCCACCAAGATCAGTGCTGTGTGGGGCTTCCTTCTCTCCAAGCAGCTGTCCTCCCACAGTGAGAACAGGGTCTGGAGGAAGACATCTCTGTGGGGTTTCCCACCAGGAATATCAGACACAACCCCTTTCCGGGAATTTTCATAGACCTGCTTTTCTTCCTGAGACTCTTGCCTGCCTATAAAGTTCTGGGGGAAATGGAGGGGACACTGTTGGATGCAGAGGGTCGAGGGTGGGGCCTGACTATAGCTCTGCCTTTCCCACCCTATCATTCAGCTTTGATGCCTGGTCAATTTGTAACAGAAGGAGCATGGAATTTGAACAAAACAGGCCTTGCTAGACATGTTTGCATCCCTAATGTGCAGTGGAATCCAGCACAGGAATACCCATTAACCCACCTCTGAGTTTGCGACATAGGCCATAAGCATGAGTGCTCAACACAACTTAGGCTGGTTTAGAAACTAAACCCAGAGTCTGAGCAAAGAAAGTCTGGATCTGGTCTGCTCCACCCCCCTCAGCCCTCTGCTCGGGTCCTGGTTTTCTCCTCCATGAGATGAGGGGGGGAGGCCCTTCCTGGCCCTGAGCCCATAGTGGGGACTATAATGGTCTTTGCTGAATCAGGGTTTTAGGACAGCCAAGGGCTGGGGCAGGACCAAGGCACTGGCCACACTGAAGCCCAGAGTTGCTGTGTCATCACCCTGAGCTGGTGACCAGCTGTAATCCACAGACACTTTGCTCAGTTCTCTTTGCCTCAGGTCCTCGTCCATCGTGTGGCCTGACAATCCCATACCTTGGCACAGGGGCCAGCTTGTAAATCAAGAGATCTTGCAGCAAGGTCAGGTGGGAGCCCTCTACCTTGCCCTGTAGCCACAGTGTGTGACTGCCATGTCAGCACTGTGGAGCCTTTGTTGAGCACCTGCTGTATACTCAGAAGTACCCTTGACAGCCCACCCAGGACAAGCACCCCAGCTGAGCACTGATGTCAGAATGTGGCCCTGTGAAATGCCTTCAGAAAACTCCAGAAACAGCACAAGGACAATGAAATGCATGTGTGGAACGGTTGGAAGGAGGAAGGGTAGATCAGGGAAGACATAGCAGGGTGGCCTTTTTTTGAAGAAGACCTTCTGAAGAGATGCTTGCTGTACTGAGATAGGGTGCTCAAATACCCTGCCCCCAGGTGAACCTTCCAGGGCGTCCTCTGCCTTACCTATACCCAGCATCTCTGGCTATTCTCGGCTCTCACCCCAGAGGAGGGTGTTGAAGGATGCAGCCTGGAGACTGACTGAGGGTACACACCTGAGGTCCTTGTCCCTCTTGCCAGGGGCTGGGCACAACCCTGGGGAGGTCAGGCCAACTGGGTCCCCATGATCATCTCATCCACAAAAGATGAGCTAAGAGACAGGACTTTGGAAGGCTCTTAAGAGGCCTAAATGCTATTGCTCCATGTCCCACCATTTTAAAACAGGGAGACATGGGCGTGTTGAGGGTCTGCTATCCTACAGGGTATATTGCATAGGGGGCGGGTGGCACAAGGGGCTAGGAGGGGGAACGATGCGCCAGGATCCACTAGCACCTGAATGCGGTGTCTGCTGTAGTCCCACTCCAGCAGGATGAGAGTAGAGAGTGGTGGGGTCAGCCAGGACACAGAGACAGTGTCAGGCCTGCCATCCTTGCCCTGGGAGATCTTTCTCTTGGGTCCCCAAAGTTCCCACGGCAGTTACACTGGGCCAGGACCTCTGAGTTGGCCCCATAACCTTTCTACCCTGCAGCGGAGATACTGCCTGTCTGATGGTGGACCCGGGCCAGGCCATGTTGGCAGGACGCTCCTGTGAGCTTTGTTGCCCTCTTCTCTTCCAGGTGGGCCATCGTTGGACTAACAGACCAGTGGGTACAAGACAAGATCACCCAGTAAGGATGTGCTCCCTCAGATTGTCTGAGGTTGGCCTGTGCTGTGGCCTTGGGCCTGGCCTGGTTGCAGCCCCATGTGGCAGTGGGAAGTTGGGTGGCAGAGCCCTATGGAGGAGGGAGTGGGCCTTGGGCCTGGATCCTCC
This sequence comes from Mustela nivalis, assembly GCF_964662115.1. Classification (NCBI taxonomy): domain Eukaryota; kingdom Metazoa; phylum Chordata; class Mammalia; order Carnivora; family Mustelidae; genus Mustela; species Mustela nivalis. The sequence goes on along the minus strand of NC_139033.1, from coordinate 81,154,313 downwards.
TCACTGAGGAAGGGCTTAGGACTAGGACCTATGGTGGAGTGGTGTGTGACCTGGTGTGGATGCTGTGTCCACCCTTGGGGAGCCCAGCAGATGGAGCCAGAGGTGAGGGAGGGAGCTCAGTCTCCCTGCTCTCCACATGTCCTTGTAGTGGGGAGCTGGGAGGAGGAGGTGAGGGCCCCAAGAATCCTGCCAGGAAGGGTGGATGTGATCTCAAAAACATGGAGAAGGCTGGCAAGGACTGCCAGGAGGACTGGCATGGAGCCAAGTCCTCTTTTGCCTCTCGGTGGGCAAGCTTTGGTGCTCCCCAGCCCTCCTGATGGAGAGCTAAAGGGCTACCCCAGAATGTAGACACCAGGGAGGCATGGGGTACTGGCACCCACTCTCATCCCCATTCTGGTGGCCATCAAATGGGAGCTCCAAGGGAATCAACAGAGTCCCATACCCTAACCTTGTCCAAGGGCACCCTTGCCTATCAGGTGGCACAGCTTTTGTGCATACTGGACCCCTTATGCATTTTGCAGAGATCCCTGTGCCCCCTTTTCCTGCCTCCCATCCCACTCTGCCCACCAGAGTCCTGCAGTATAGCCCAGGGACCAGGAGGGTTCTGAGTCTCATAAGCCTGGACACCTTGCTGGGCCTTGCTCCCTCTTTTTTGTGTTCAGGATGGCATGGGGCACGTGCACTTCCAGGTACTGTCCCTTACCTGTGGCAGCCCCTCTGGTGAGGCTCTGCTGTCCGTGTCCTGCTCAGTGGCCACCAGCAGAGGGACCTGGACTGGGGTCTGCCCTCCCCTGCTGTGCTCAGGAGCACTTCCTGTATGGGATCCACACCCTCTGCTGGGATTACTGACACTATGTGTCTGTCCACTTGACTTTGGTTGGTGGATGGGATTGTGGCCTCTCACCGTGCCCACCCTCAGGAGGTCTCAAAAAAGAAAGGGCCAGACAGCCGCCACCCAGAGGAGAGTGGAAGGGGGACAGGGGCCCAGCCAGAGCACACCTCTCCCAGCCTCCTCACAGCCACGGCCGCCAGGCCCTGGTGCTGGAGCCACACTTGGCTTCTCCGCAGTGGTGGCGGAGCTCCATCAGTGCTGGCTGGAATAGCCCGTGTGGTGGGCCAGCGCCTGAGCCTGGGGCGGGGGGGGGGCGGGGTGCTTCCCGAGGGAAGAAGGAAGAAGGGAAGCCGCGTGGCCTGGCCGTGTGTGAGAGGAAGGCGCCCACCCAGGCGGCTGGCGGGGCTTTCTTTCCAGGATGAAGTACGTGACCGACGTCGGCGTCCTGCAGCGCCACGTGTCCCGGCACAACCACCGGAATGAGGACGAGGAGAACGCCCTTTCTGTGGACTGTACACGGATCTCCTTCGAGTATGAGTATCCTTGCAGCTCAGGCTCGCTCAGCTCCACACTGCTGGTTGTGTCACATCTGTGGGCCCAGCCTGTGGGTGGTGTGGTTGGGGCTGCGGAGTGGCAAGTGTGGATTATGCTGCCAGGAGAGAGGGGCCCTAGTGTGCTCTCCAGGCCAGGCAGAGCACCAGGGACAGGGGAGAGGACACTGTGCTGGTGCTTCTGGGTAACTTTGGCTCTGAAATGCCAGCCAGTAATGTGTTTGGCAGCATCATCTATTTCTTTAGGGTTTATTGTTGGCCTGGTGTGTGTGGACAGGTGCCTTGCAGGGCCCACCTGTGCAGCCTGGGTGGTTTAGCAATGAGCACAGACTCTTGCCAAGCCATACTCCATGGGATGGAGGATAACCTGGACCAGGGCTGTGACCATGCAAAGACCCTGAGGTGAGCCTGAGGAAGGGGCTGGAAAGATGGGTGGGGTCTGAAGGTCAGAGGGCCTAGGGCAGTGGGAGTTTGAGGGGCTTGGGGAGTTCAGTTCTTTGTGCTTCAGAGGTCCCTGGGCTGCTGGTTGTGGAGAAACAAACTGTGGCAGCTACAGGTACAAGGCGTGGCTGGGAGCCTAGCTGCTTTGGTGGTGGGTGATGATGGCAGGAATGATGCTGCCCTGTGCCTACTGCAATGGATGGGGACCAATAAACATGGGTCTAGACAGGTCAAGTAGGAGGTGGACAGAACATGTCTAGGAAGAGGGGCCAGATATGAGGCAGCAGAGATCCCAGGAAGGGGAGCCACCCAGGACCTGACATATGACGTCTGGGGATCAGGGCCCAGCCATCAGGAGGGGCAGCACAGGGGACAGAGCCCACCACATGCCCACAGAGGCCAGGCCTCTAGGGACATGTGCGTTGGCATACGTCAGAGCGTCAACATGACTGGCATCCTGCTGAGGCCCTTGGAGGAGGGCACGAGAGGTGTACGGGCAGACAGGATCGTCCTTACACACACTCTAACAGCCCCACCAGCAGTAAAGAGCATGTTTAAGAAGAAGGGTGAGAATGGGGGTCCCAGCAGAGAGACAGGTGTGGGGGAGGCCCGAGCTAGGTGTAGCACAGGGAGCAGATGGGATGACAGTCTGGATGCCTTGTGTAGCCACAAGGACTCTCTCTGTCACCACAGGACACAGACTGTCAGAACCCCCATGCCTCAGTTTCCCTGTCAGTTCAAGGGTGATAATGGTGTGTGCCCACCCCCTTACACACCCTCTGTATGGGTCAGGCTAAGCCAAGAAGTTCAAAGAGCGCCAAGTTGCCCATGTAGCAACAGGCTGTGTGGACAGGCTCTCCCAGGATGGGTGGGGCCATGTGCAGCCAAAGCCACAGCCTCCTTGACTGCCCCAGCCTCCGCCTGGCGCTCTACCAGCACTGGTCCCTTCATGACAGCCTGTGTAACACGTGTTACACCGCAGCCAGGTTCAAGCTCTGGTCTGTGCACGGGCAGAAGCGGCTCCAGGAGTTCCTCGCTGACGTGGGGTGAGTGACCAGCTTGGCCCAGAGGCCCCCTTCCCTCAGCCTCCAAGGGAAAGTTCTCTCCGTTTCATTGTGACCAACATCCAGAGCCTGCCTTTTTCTACCGGAAGCACCTCACCTGGATATCATCCGACTATCATCCCTTGTTTGCACGTTCTGGGACTCCTCACAGGGTGCTTTCTGTCCTCTGATGTCTAGTGATCTCCGTCTGAAGCCAAGTCACTTATATGACCAATGTTCATCATCTTTCCAGCCTCCCCTTGAAACAGGTGAAGCAGAAGTTCCAATCCATGGACATCTCCTTGAAGGAGAATTTGCGGGAGATGATCGAAGAGTCTGCAAATAAATTTGGGTAAACACATGTTTTTCTGTATTAACTTTCCTTCAGGCTTCAACTGTAACCACATTCCTAAGATAATGCAAAAGCACGATGGCCCAATATGAGTGTGACCTGTTTAGCCTTTCCCAGAGTTTTGAGTTCTCTTTGGGTTAAAAGTAGGTCCAGAGCTAGAGAAGTCCAGGTCCTTAAATCCTAGGGCCAAGGTACAGAGCTCTAGTTTGACCTGGTCTAGCCCTCACTGAACACAGGAAATAGCCCTGGGAAGGGCCCACTGGGGCCAAGTTCAGGCAAGCTCTGCCTAGAGAGTTCTATGGCTACTCCTAGCAACCTTGGATGTAGGAGGGGGCCACACACATCCGGGCTCTGCCCCCCAACCAGTGAAACAGCTTTGGACAAGGCACTCAGTGCCCTGGGTTACAGGACTGGGACATCAGGTCTTCTGACCCCCTGCATTCCAGGACCAGAATGGTCTTGCCATGAGCATTAGCAGAGGCCAGGGAGGGCCAGTAGTACATCTGCTGGCCTGGCCTGGCAGTGAGAGCTCACCCACAACTCAGTACTCCCGCACGCACACAGGGATGACAGCCGTGTTGCTTTCTCCCACTGCAGGATGAAGGACATGCGCGTGCAGACTTTCAGCATTCACTTTGGCTTCAAGCATAAGTTCCTGGCCAGTGATGTGGTCTTTGCCACCATGTCGCTGATGGAGAGCCCCGAGAAGGACAGCTCGGGGACAGATAACTTCATCCAGGCTCTGGACAGTCTCTCCAGGTAGTGGGTGTGACTGTGGGGCACTGTCCCCCTCCACTCTCCCTACAGGCCACCTCTGGCCCTCAACCTAACACTCTTCAGGGAAGCAGGTCACAGGGACCCCAGGGTGTGGTGGTGACTATGTTCTGCAGAAACTGAATCACAGTCTACCAGAACTAGGAGTGCATGTGATACATTTCCCATCTACAATATGTGTCATTTCCTCTTGAATCCTTTTAATCTCCTTCCTTTTGATTTAAAAAAAATTTTTGTTTTCACCTTCTTTTCCCTCTTCAGACATTATTTGTGGTATTTATTCAATCTTGTAATTTTTTTTTTAAGATTTTATTTATTTATTTGACAGACGAGATCACAAGTAGGCAGAGAAGCAAGCAGAGGGAGAGAAGGGGGAGTAAGCAGGCTCCCTGCTGAGCAGAGAGCCTGATGCGGGGCTCAATCCCAGGACCCTGAGATCATGACCTGAGCCAAAGGCAGAGACTTAACACACTGAGCCACCCAGGCACCCCCAATCTTGTGATTTTTATGATTTTCATTCATCAGTTATTTTCCTTTTATTTCTGATTTTCTCTTATCTCATTTCCTGAGATGTCTTATTTTATTTTTTTTAACATCTCTTAGCTTGCTTTGAAAAATACAATGTTGATCTTTTGGGAGCATATCTTTCTAGAGCACTTTCATTGTTGATAGGGATGCTGTTCTGCTCCTTTTTTCTGATAGTAACTTTGAGAGGATTTGACCTCGTTGCTCGTTTTTTTGTGTGAATTTCACTTCCTTGACTTTTTCAGAAGAGGCATGATTCAGACAGCTTTTCTAACATGAGAGAACTGCCACTTCTGTTGCTTTTGTGCAGTGTTAAAAAAATGTAAGGGTCCGCTTTCTGAGGTTTCCTGGCCCTGTTATCTAACATACTTTTTAAAAGCAGCTTTACTGAGCTATAATTCATGCACTATATAATTCGCCCATTTAAAGTGTTCAGTTCAATGGCTTTTAGTATGTTTACAGAGTTGTGAAATACCACCACTACCTAACTTTAGAACATTTTCATTCTCTCAGAAAAAAACCCTGTTCCCCTTAGCCGTCTCCTCCTAAATCCTCCATCTCTCCCAGCCCAAGGCAACCACATATCAACTTTCTGTCTTAACAGATTTCCTATTTTGGATATTTCATATAAATGGAATATAAATGGACAATACATGGTCCTTTATAATCATAAATTTGAGGCTCCTTTCCCTCAGACTAATGTTCTCAAGGTTCATCCATGTTATAATATGAAGGAATTTCTTTCCTTTTTACTGCAAATAAGACTCTTACCTGGATATACCATATTTCATTCATCATTTGATCAGTTGACAGACATCTGATAATTTCTACCTTTTGACTGTTAAGAATACTGCTGCCAGAAATACACATAGATACATTGTGTGGACATTTATTTTCACTGCTCTTGGGCATATGCTTAATTGCTGGGTCATATGATGAGTCTATTTAAGCTTTTGAATAATAGCGAGACTGTTTTCCAAAGTAACCGCATCATTTTACATTCCCTTCAACGGTGTATGAGAGTTTGAATTTCTCCAGATCCTTGACAACACTTGTTATTGTCAGTTTTTTTCATTGATAGCCATCCTGGTGTGAAGTGGTATGAAGTGCTGTAAAGTGAGATCTTGTGGTTTTCATCTGTGTTTCCCTCATGCTAATGATGTTAAGTAGCTTTTCAGGTACTTATTGGCCATTTGTAGGACTCATTTGGAGAATTGTCTTTTCAAGCCCTTTGTCCTTTTTTAAATTGAGTTGTCTTTTTATTACTGAGTTATAAGAATTGCTTCACATATTCTAAATACAAATCCCTTTTTGAACCTATGATTTGCAAATAGTTCCTCCCATCCTGTGGGTTATCTTTTCAACTTTGTTGATGCTGTTCTTCGAAGCCCATGCTTTTAATCTTAATCATGTTCAAGTTATGTTTATTCTTTTGTTTCTTAAGATTTTGAGGTCATATCTAAGAAACCATTTAAGAGTTTTATAATTTGGGCCTTTACATTAGATATGATTCAGTTGAGGTATATTTTTGTGTCGGGTGCAAGGAACGGATTCAACTTAATTCTTTTGCATGTGGCCATCCAAATTGTTCTAACACCATTTGTTGAAAAGACTTCTTTCCCCCATGGAATCATTTTGGCACCATGTTGAAAATTCTAAGTGTGGGAATTTATTTCCAGACTCTCAATTCTGTGCCATCAATCAGTATATCTACCCTTGTGGTAATACCACACTGTTTTGATTACTATCACTTTATAGTAAGTTTTGATTAATCTGTGTTCCTTGAATTTCCATATGCATTTTAGGATCAGCTTGTTAATTTCTGCAAAGAAGTCAGATTGCATTGAACCTATAGATAAATTTGAGGAGTATTGCTATCTTAATAATATTAAGTCTTCTAGTCCATGAACATGGAATATTTTCCCATTAACTCAGATCCTTGTTAATTTCTCTCAACGATGTTTTGTAGTTTTCAGAGAATGAATTCTTCTTGTACTTCTGTGTTAAATTTATTCTTAAATATCTTATTCTTTTTGATGCTATTGTAAACAAACTTGCTGTCTTAATTTTTGCCTGGTCATTTCTATTACATAGAAATACAGTTGATCTTTGCAGATTGATCTCGTACCCTGCAATGTTATTGAATTTGTGTAATAGCTCTAATGGTGTTTTAGTGTATTCCTTAGGATTTCATATATACAAGATTTTGTTATCTGCACAAAATCTGCACAAAATGGTTTACTTCCTCCTTTCCAATCTAGCTCCTCGAACTTCCATTACTATCCCTGTGCATTTTTATCTACACCTCCTTTTTCTCTTTTTATATTGTCTCTGTCTTACTCAATTTTGATTCCATTCTCAGCACTTTCTCCTCATGTGGAAAGCAGCTCTGACTCCGGAGCTAGCTTATTCTGGCCCCCCTAGTCTCTACCATAGCCCATTGTACTTCACCACAGCTCCTTGCACTCACCTGTTCTTGGACAGGGCAAAACTCTTGCTTTGGCCTACTATTCCCCAATTGCCTGGAATTTTCATTATTCTTAGGTCCTGCCACTTCCCTGCTCCCTCCCACACTGACTCCAGCAATACAACAGTCTTGTGGCCAGTTAATGGTCTATTCCCCCTGCTTATATTTATTTTGAGGTCTGTAGTGTTCCTTTATTCTCTTGTTTTGTTGTGAGAGTCCTAGATTTTTGGTTTACAGAGTGGTTGCTCTACCTATGTTTATCTAGAAATTTGAGGAAATGCCATAACCATAGTATAAACTGTTACTGTCCTCATCCCAGAGTTGATGGAGCATTTTTAGACATTGTCTACTGACTTCTTGCTATGAGAGGACATTTATTCCTCTTTTGCGCTCCTTTCCCCTCCTGTGGGTACAGTTATGCCACTATTTGTAGCTCCTTTGTAACTGTAACACGCCTACATCTTGTTCTATCACCATTGTCTCTTGTCTCCCTACTTTGTAAGAAGAGGATATTAACATTCTTACTTTTCTCTTTCCCCATAACTTTCACTTTGTAAAATTTATACTTTTACATTTTCAGGGTTAATAACACTTAATCTTGGGTTACAGAATAGAATGCAAGTTATCTCACCCTTGGCTATAGGTAGATTCTAGACGATGAAAATCAATAGTATTACTTCATTGTGCTAATAAAATATAACAGAGTCCCTCATGCAGTGATTATAGTACTTTCTGGTACTGCTCTTTGTTTTTCCTGGAGATTTTAATTGCTTTCTTTTCTATATCCCGTTTCCCCCAGCTCTCCTTCCAGGAGATATTCCCTGAATCCTTTTTGTCCAGGAAGGCCTGGGGTTCTGTCTTCTTCTTTTTTTTTTTTTTTTTCTTTTCTTTTAAAGATTCTATTCATTTACTTGACAGAGAGAAACCACAAGTAGGCAGAGAGGCAGGCAGAGAGAGAGAGGAGGAAGCAGGCTCCCTGCTGAGCAGAGAGCCCGACACGGACCCGATCCCAGGACCCCCAGATCATGACCTGAGCCAAAGGCAGTGGCCCAACCACTGAGCCACCCAGGCGCCCCTGTCTTCTGACATCAGCCTGGACCTGCAGCTCTCTAGGCCTGCTGTTTGCTGCCACCACTATTGCCCCTTGACTGTGCCGTGGGTTAGAGCCAGTGTTTCTTAGGATCCTTATCTTTGGTTTTTTCACTCTTTCATTTGAGAGCACAATTCTCAAGTAACTTTTTAAAGACAGCACATGTGCAGTAAGCGTTCTAGTTCTTGCATATCTGACAATATCTTCATTCTTCCCTCCTCTGGTACCTGGTGTAGCTTATTTACAATTCAATGCTAAAGGTAATTTCCAGGTGAATGTGAATTCCATTGCTCCCTTCCTTCTAGCAGGAAGTATTGCTAATTGAAATCTGAACCTTCTTGGTTCTTGTTTCTTTGTAAATGCATTCCCATCCCACCAAAAGAAGCTTGAGGGATTTTTTTTCTTTTCTTTTCAGTGTTCTGTGATTTCATCATGACGTGCCAAAGATGGATCTTCATGGATTGTACTGGGTTCTCGGGCGAGCCCTTTCCATCCAAAGTCCTGGATCTTTCAGCTTAGGAATGTTTTTGTACTATTTCTTTACTACTCCTCCCACACATACATACATCACATACATTTAATTCGTTCTTTCCTGGTTTCCTGGAACAATGCTCTGCCTCTCACTTGTGCCTTATGTTTTCCATGTCTGTCTTGTTATCAATGTGAAGGAAGCTTCTTGGCTGTATTCTCTAGTCTTTGAGGGAATTTTTAATTTTTTTTTGCAGTCATTTTACTTTCCACAAATACTTCCAGTTTCTGATTGTTCCTTTTTCATGGCATGCTGTTAGTGATTTTTGAATTTATTTGTTGCCCAGTCTTTTTGAAGATATTAATTAGAGTTCATTTTAAGTTTTCTTTTGTTTTCCAAATTATGTGTTTTATCTAGAGTCATTTATTTAGGGCACAGACATTTCTGAAATATCTGTTGGTCCTCACTTTCAAGAGGGTAGTCTAGAAGCCTGGTGAGGCCCCTGGTCTTTGGCATAGCCTGCTGGCTACAAGGCATTGCTTCATCTTGGTGGGTAGGGTGTCATTATGATACTTTGGGGCTCTTAACTTCTGGATACACTTCTCCACAGAGAGTTCATTTTAATGTATTTAGAGAAGAACCCTCCTTTCTGGGAAAGATAAAAATCCACCCCAGCTCCACCTCTGTCAAAGTCTTCCGGGCTTTCCAGAACCTCCTGCACAGTGTCTCCTCTCTGTTGGTTTTCAGTTTTCTGTCTTCTGATGCCAAGAACCCCTTCCCACCTTTTATATTGGTCACTGTGGGTTTATACATGTTTTAATCCTTCTTTCCTTCCTTCCTTCCTTCCTTTTTTCTTTCTTTCTAGAGAGAGAGAGAATATGAGTGGGGCTGGGAGGGTGGTTGGGCAGAGGGAGAAGCAGAGAAAATCTTCAGCAGGCTTCATGCCCAGCATGGAGCCCAGTGTGGGGCTCAGTCTCACAACCAAAACCAAGAGTCTGATACTAAGCCATCCAGGCACCCCTAATCCTTCCTTTCATATGCTAGGGAAGGCAGGAGGAAAAGAGTGAAACTCATCCCCGCCCACACTCTTAGGAACCAAGTGTTCTGTTTGTGACTCTGTGCCAAAGTTGTGTGTCTGCCCTGTTATAGGAGTAACCTGGACAAGCTCTACCATGGCCTGGAACTTGCCAAGAAGCAGCTGCAAGCCACACAGCAGACCATTGCCAGCTGCCTTTGCACCAACCTTGTCATCTCCCAGGGGCCTTTCCTCTACTGCTCCCTCATGGAGGTCAGGCTTCCCAAGGACAGATGGGTCCCAGCACATGCCTACCAACAGCCCGCTCTGACTGTCTCTGTGTCCTCCCCGTGCAGGGCACTCCGGACATTGCGCTGTTTTCCAAACCGGCATCCCTGACCCTGCTCAGCAGACACCTGCTCAAGTCCTTCGTGTTTTCGGTGAGGAGCTGGGTGGATGGATGCCAGAAGGTAGAGACTCAGAGCTCTTGACCTCCCTGTCCCCGGGACAAGTACAAAGGGACCTCGCGGAGGGGTGTGGGGCTAGGGCTATGTTCAGCTCTGCCAGATCAAGGAAAGATGAAGTTGGCAGTAGCACAGACTCGCTTCCCAGCAAAAGTTTGTTTTCTGGCCTGGCTTTCCCTTTCCCATGTGCGGTTCCATCTTCTGTATGGCCTAACATCTTTCCTTTCTTGGCCAGGGACACCCCTCTCCCCCGGCCCAGCTAACATCAGGGCCTCACTCCGCTTCCTGGGTGAGGGTTTATGCTGGGGGCTACTTTAAACAAAATGTTTAATAGGAGGTTGACATCTCCTATGGCTGAACTGACCTCTAAAACAATTAGCTGATGATTATGTGAAGACAATCAAATGATGACAAAAGATGGACTAGGGACAAAACACGAGCTCGAGAGTCCTCTAGGCTCTGTTCAAATCTCAGCCTCCTCCTTTACCAGTTGGGTGACACGAGGTCAATTATTTGATCTCTGAGCCTCAGTTTCCTCATCTGGAAAATGGGCGAATTTTCCCACAGGACGCATCACTTATCAAACTTTTTTTTTTAAGGTGTTATTTATTTCTTTATTTGAGAGAGAGAGCATGAGCGGCAGGGAGGAGCTGAGGTAGAAGCAGACTGCATGCTGAGCAGGGAGCCAGACACTGGGCTGATTCCAGGACTCTACGATCATGACCTGAGCTAAAGGCAGATGCTTAACCCCACCCCACCACCCCTCAGACATTTCTTGAGCAACCCCCACCACCCAGGCTCTGATGTCATAGGATGACCAACTATCCTGGTTCATGCCCTGGGATGCCCCTTCAGTCCTGCACAGACCAGGATAACTGGTCACCTTTGTTGTAGCATGTGGGTGCAGTGGGTACAGCATTGAAGGAAACACTTGAGTCTCCGTGTCAAGGGAGTATACATGCCAGCAGAGGGGACAAATGAGGAAAGATTTTGTGCAGTGTCAGATGGTGGCACACACCATAGACAAGCTGAAGCAGGATGAGAGGGAGGTTGGTTGGGGAAGGCCTCTGGAGGAGGTGACAACTGGGTCAGGACCTAAAGGAGATGAGGGAGGGAACCGCCAAGGGGTGTTGTCACAGAAGAATGCAGGGAACAGGGTGTCAAAGCCTGGAGGTGGCTGCATGGGAACTTGAGACTCTGATGAGAGAAAGCTCCTGGAGGCTTTTGGGGAGCGTGTGGCTGGCCCTGTTAGGGCTCCTAGGTGCTGAGTGGAGTGATCGCTCTGTGAGGCCGTGATTAAGGGTGCACTTTGCCTCCACAGACAAAGAACCGGCGTTGCAAGCTGCTGCCCTTGGTGATGGCTGCACCCCTAAGTGTGGAGCAGGGCACTGTGACTGTGGTGGGCATCCCCCCAGAGACCGACGGCTCTGACAGAAAGAAGTGAGCTGGGTTTTGCATCTCTTGGGCATTGGGAGCCCCAGGGGTGTCACTGGCCTGTGGGCTCTGTGGAGTTAGGGGATCTTTGCCCTCAATGCCAAAGTAAGGACAGCCTCTTCCATCATGTGGCAGGACTTGGGGGTTTAGCTATGTGGGCCGCAGAGTTAACCATTGAACTTCTACCTTACCCCTTGACTGGACTTTGGAATGCTTCTAGTTTGTTCAAGGCCTCCCTCCCAGGCAGCGGTGTCTGGCTCCCGGAGGAGGACCAATGTCAGACCACCTCCAGGAGAGGCTACACACCTACAGTGAGGTGTGATTAGGTGTCCCAGCTCTGTGTGGACGTGGGTAGGAACCCCAACCCTCTCTGGTCCTCAACCCTTTTCTCTGAGGAGCAGCTTATACTGAAAATCTGAGAGGTTTCAGGTCACCCACCCCAGAAATTAGGCTACACGGGCAAAGTTCCTCGAGAACAGCTCTGTGCGACGCCTTCAAAACCCTCATGAATGATCATTCACTAAGAGTGTTGTTTGGGCTTCACACTAACCCTTGAGGAGAGCTGGGCAGTGTCTCCCATCCCTAGCCCCACCACCTGGGTGAGTCAGATTCATTGCTCAGTGAATTCCAAATCCAGGCATTTGCTGAACACATTTTTTTAAAAAAATTTTATTTTTTTAAAGATTCTATTTATTTATTTGAGACACAGAGTGAGTTAGAGAGAGAGAGAGACAGTACAAACTGGAGGAGGCACATAGGGAGTGGGAGAAGCAGGCTCCCCGCTGAGCAGGGAGCCTGATGTGGGACTCAATCCCAGGACCCTGGGGTCATGACCTGAGCCAAAGGCAGACACTCAACTGACAGAGGCACCCAGGCATCCCTGCCAAACACATTTAAAAGTTCAGTTATAAGAGCTGGAATATGAGAAACTGTTTAGTGGTGTGTGGGGGATGTGCACCCCCAGAAGACCTGCCTGCCAGAGTTTGCTACCCCGCTGGAAGCTGAGCTCACTTGTGCCCCCCGATGGTTTGGGTGGCGGATAGAGGGTCCAGCTCCAGCCCCAGCAGAAGCTAACACAACAGCTTAGTCACTCAGACCGTGGGGTTGTGGCTGCTTGTCCTCCCTCAGCCTTTTCTTTATTTAGCATCTAGGAAACATTTTGGATTTCCGTCAGTGGTGTAGTTCTGTTTTGTTTTCTCGCCAAGCATCAGCCCTCTGTGCACATTTTTATAAAAGTGATTTCTAACCATAGGAAGCCTGTTAAGTGGATGACAGTTTACATGTCATCGCCTATTGGACGTTCAGGCTGTTTCCGACTTTTTGTTATAGACAACATACCGGTGGGTTTGTGAATGCGTAGGCTCATCTTCTTGCGCTTTTGAGAAGCTTTTCTCACTGTCTTCTCAATGTTTCCCCTACATCTGCTGGCCTAGGTTCTTTGCATCCTTCTGTAGCAAGGTCAGGTTTTCTCCTGCCCCCCTCTTATCCACACCTGGTTTTGACCTACAGGCTGGACCCTGGGGGTTCCCTGGTTTTCCCTGCGGCTCCCTTCATGCTCTGTGGCCTTGTGACTTATCCCAGGGGCTAATGTCACCATCCTTGGGGGTCTTTGTGTCCCTGGCAGAGTCAATACCCTGGGCCTGGTGCTCCCCAGCACATCCCAAGAGGTGACCTTGGTAAGATACTGACAGCTGGCAGCAAGACACCCCCATCCAGCTCCCTGGAGCGGTGGCTTGGGGAGCCAAGGACCACTCAGTGTCCTGTGCCTCTCAGTTTTCCCAGTTAGCTCTTCCTGGCCTCTGCTGTGGAAGACACTGGTCTTGGATCCGGATCAGCCCTAGCCCTGCTCTTGTGAGCTTTGACCTCCTTCTGTGTCTGCAAAGGCCATTTAGTAGCAAGTTGGGAGAGACAATGGACTTTTTTAAGATAAGTACTTGCATGTTGCTGGGCTGCTTTCCAAAGCCATGCCGTGGGTCTTGGATTCATAGTCACACCAGGCGGAGCTGGCCAGGGGCTCTTGGGCTGGGTTCTCAAGGCAGCCAGCAAGCCCTTCCCCCACGGGCCACCACGGCCACCTGCGTCCTCTATCTAGCCATCGATTTGTTGCTGTACGTGGCTGTGCCAGTCAGTGGTTAGCTCTGCCTGCTGTGCCCAGTCCCATGTGAGAGCTACTGTGGGGACTGTGGGGGCTGGGAGCACATGCCCCTCCTCTGCCCATCCTCCCTGACCACAGCCAGCACAAGAGTCCTTTCCCCATGATGCACTTCCTCCATGGCCAGCCCTTACTGCCTGCACAGTCCTGAGCCCCCCCTGGGTGGGTGTGTGCTCCTGGCCGGCTCCCTGCCCCACACCTTTGCACTCAGCAGCCCAACAGGCAGAACTGGTGGCCAGGGAGGAGTCTGGGCCAACTTCTGTTGTCTGTCCCAGCAATTTAGGAAGGTTCCTCACAGTGGGAGGGCCCCCAACATCCCTCTTATGTGTCTACAGCTTTTTTGGGCGGGCGTTTGAGAAGGCAGCAGAGAGCACCAACTCCCGGACGCTACACAACCATTTCGACCTCTCAGGTAAGAGTCTAGGGAACTGGGGCCCTTACAAGGATAGTGCTGGCCTTGAATCAGGGAAGCTGGCATTGACAGAAATACCATGTCAGCACCACTCTCGCTTTCCTGGAGGCAGCCCTGGGCCTGGCTGCTTTAGGAGGCTCAGGGAGCTCTGGGATGCGCAGGGCCCTGTGCCTCCTCTCTGGCCCTGATGGGCAGCCAGGGGGAACAGGTGTTGTCCATAGAGCCATGGCCTGGTTTTGACCTTATAGTCTAGTCCTTGAGAACACTTCCTGGAGGAGTCTGGAGGACTGTCACTAGAGCCCTCTGGGCCAGCCTCACGCGTCAGGGTCACCATTCCCTCCAAGGATGTGCTGGTCACCACTGCAGGCCAGCAGCTCCTGTCTGTGTGGTCGTGAAGGGTCCAGCATCAGGCTGCCATGTGGTCCTGTGTGACCATCTGGGCATTGGCCCTGACCTAATGTTGCATGAGTCCAGGGAATGGAAGAGCCCAGTCCAGGTGGTGGCTGTGCAGGCTGGCCAGTGCTCCCCATGACACCCCACAGCTTCTCCATAGCCCATTGTGGAACATGGGTTGTACGGGGCCACATATGCTTTTTCTTCTAGCTGATAGATATTTTTTAAAAGATTTTATTTATTTGACAGAGAGAGACACAGAGGAGAGGGAACACAAGCAGAGGGAGAGGGAGAGGCAGGCTTCCTGCCCAGCAGAGAGCCCAATGCAGGGCTCTATCCTAGGACCCTGGGATCATGACAGGAGCCCAAGGCAGAGACTTAACGACTTAGCTACCGAGATGCCCCAGCTGATAGATTTTTAAGACCCATCACCACTTTGTATCGGTGTGCTTGGGCTGCCCTAACAACATACCAATAGATTAGGGGGTTTAAACAATAGAAATCTCTTTCTCACCATCTGGAGGCTTGAAGTCCGAGATCAAGGTGTATACAGTGGCTGATTCTTCTGAGGCCTGAGGCCTCTCCTTAGCTTATAGATGGCCATCTTCTGGCTGTGTTTTCCCATGGTTGTCCCTCTGTGTCTGTGTCCTAATCTCTTCTTATAAGAACCCCAGTCAGGGGCGCCTGGGTGGCTCAGTGGGTTAAGCCTCTGCCTTCAGCTCAGGTCATGATCTCAGGGTTCTGGGATTGAGTCCCACATCGGGCTCTCTGCTCGGCAGGGAGCCTGCTTCCTCCTCTCTCTCTCTCTCTGCCTGCCTCTCTACCTATTTGTGATCTCTGTCTGTCAAAAAAAAAAAAAAAAAAAATTATTTAAAAAAAAAAAAAAAAAAAAGAACCCCAGTCAGATTGGATTAGGGCACATCCCTATGATTTTGTTTAAAGATCTTCAAAAGCCTCATCTCCAAATCCAGCATGTACTCCCTGAGGTGCTGGGGGTTAGGCCTTCTACACATGAATTTCAGGAGAATATACCTCGGCCCATAATTCCCACCTGTCAGAAAGGACAGTTTCTTACGTCACATCAACCGATCTGTTACAGTGAGCCCCTGGCGTCAGAGACCCCATGTTCACCCCAGCTGCCTCGGCACCTAGAGCTGCTCCTTCTTGCCAGGTCCACTCAGGCTGCAGCTTTGTGTTGGGTGGGTTCACCCCTGCGGCAACACCTCCATTCCTACTTCATGCCCGAGATGTGGGAGAAGCTGGTGCTGGCTGACCTGGAGGATGTCCCAGCTTCTCACAGGGAGAATTTGTGGGCTGGCAGTCGCTTGGCTTCCCGTGGGGGAGGAGAGCTGGGGGAGAGGGGACTGCATAGCAGAGGGCAGGCAAGCACCCTCCTGGGTGGGCTGGGCCTAGGTTTGCTGGAGCCATGGCCTGTGACACAAGTGGCTCATAGGACCAGGCTGGCCTGGTTTTGCGCTGTTGGAGAGGGCCCCCGGAAATGGGGGCATTTCGTGTCGTGTTTCCCTTCTACAGAAGAGGATACTGAAGCAGAGACTGACCAGAGCAAAGCTGCAGGCTAACCTCCTGCCAGACCTCAGGGCCTCCTGCAACACACAATGGGGCAGGGAATTGTGTCCAGCAGGGCGGGAAGGCCTGTCTCTGCCTGGACCTGTTCTAAACCATCACATCCCTGTGTCTCCATTGACTGTCACTGCTGGTCCCCTAGCACCCTGGAGGGCCCTCCCCACAGACTATAACCCCAGCCAGCCTCACCAACTGGGCAACCAGCCATTTCTGAGGACTAAATACAGAGGACAGAGAAATACAACCTCTGAACTCAGAATATTCCAGGCCACTAAGGGGCTGAGTACATTTTGGAATGCACCAGAGCGTGGTTCCCATCTTGGATAACCGGAAAGAGGGAGTTAATATACCCTGCCTTGTTTTTCCTATGGTGCCTCACTCTCAGCCCTACTCCTCCCCCTCATGAGCTGTTTTTCTTTCATTACTTCAGTAATTGAACTGAAAGCTGAAGATCGGAGCAAGTTTCTGGATGCACTTGTTTCCCTCCTGTCCTGAGGGTGAGATGTGGGGGAGGGGTGGGATGCTGGAGGGTTCTGGTGGAGGGGAGTCCTGCTGCACAGCTGGCCTTGTTAAAGTGTAAAGAGAGCCCCCCACTCCCTCCTTTTTCCTTCCTTAAGCCAAGGCTTCTTCTTGTGTTTCAGACCCAAGCAGGGTTTCTGAGGAGATAATGGGGGCAACACCTTTTTCCCAAGGATGTCTGTCCCTGGGCTGGTGGCAGTGTCACAATG
This sequence comes from Mustela nivalis, assembly GCF_964662115.1. NCBI lineage: Eukaryota > Metazoa > Chordata > Mammalia > Carnivora > Mustelidae > Mustela > Mustela nivalis. The sequence continues at coordinate 81,137,587 of NC_139033.1, read as the reverse complement.
GGATATTACTAAGGGAGCTAATTTCATTAAGCTCCTTGGACGCCTTCAGCAAGAGCTGGCATTTACCCTCTCCTGACCGCACCATGGTCTGGGCATCAGTGAGGGACATGAAGGCCTCCTGGCACTGCTGGGGGAGAAGGTGACCCTTAGGGGTAGGGAGTCTCCTGGAACTTGATGCCCTTGGCAGCCTTAGATCAGGCCCTGGGCTAGGGCCCACAGAGGCTTCTGCCCAGGCTCTTGCATGCTCGACTTGGGTGAAAACAAAGCTGTTGGCAGCCACACGGCTGATAACTAGAAAATGTTGTCTCTGTGGGCCTTGCATGAGCGTGATGCTGTCACTAGGCAGTCCATGATGATGCTCCCCAGCCAGGGCTCTTCCCAGTGCCACACATGCCAGCTCTTTCTTGAAGAACTTCTTAGCAAATGGGCCAGGCAACTGCTCCGTCCCTAGGGCCCACTTCTCAACCCAGGGCCCCCCACACTGCGGATGCCCACACCCAGCCCTACCTCTCCCTGAAGCCCCGGGCTGGACTCACCGCTGAGGCAGATGGGCCTGTCAAGGCCCTAATGTAGAGGGTCCCCTCCTGCTCCCCAACCATCCCCTGTGAGCTGGAAGCTGTGGGGGGCAGATACCCTTCTCCTGCTGGGGCATCATTTGGCTCTGCTCAGGATGGTAGAGGGGACCTCAGGGACCCACAGTCCCTCTTTCAGGGTCTGCAAGGGTGTATAGGGCTTCGGGTAGGGCTTTGGGCTCAGACCCATTGGGTCTTTAGCAAGGTGTGCTGGGTACCTAACTGGGCTCTGGCTGTTTCCTCAACTGAAAGGGGGCCAACACCCCATGGACAATGAGAGCCAAGCCTTAGGATGGGGGCAGGGAGTAAGTTTATGACCCACATCAAAGGTTACTGGCAGGGGCTCTCAGGGAGGTGGCTGGTGCCTGTGGCTTCGCCCTTCCCTGTAGGCTGCTTAGTGATGACACCAGCACTGCTATGTGTCCTGTCACCAAGACTGGGTGCAGGATGGGCCAGCCGGGCTGGGGGAGAAGGCTTGTGAGGGCCCCCTGGGGCTGAGGCAGGGTCTGCAAGGGTGATAGGGTGGTGAAGGGCCATGAGGCCTTGAGGGTTCTCAAGCACGTGACAGCCTGGACCCAGCTGGAGGGGTGATGTGAGGCCAGTGGGCACCTCTGTGGCTCTAGGGTGGCTCTCCTCCCAGGGTCACCACCTTTCTCCCCTGTGAGTGGTGGAAGCTTCCTAGAAGCAAGCCCATCAGGACAGAGGGAAGGCCTGGGCCATTTGTTTAATTCATAGGGCCATCAGAATTGTTGAAAATATACTTATTTTTTCTTTTTTTTCTTCTCTAGAGTTTGATCTCTGCAGACACGACTTCCTCCTTATTTATATTAACTGGATTTTATTTAGACTCTAAGTTATGGACATAGTTTTAGATGCAGGGACAGCTGGTTTTTAATGGAATAAAATGTTCATTTTAGTTTTGGTGCCTCAGTCTGGGCTGTGGTCATAGGGCCAGCACTTGTTTTTGTCCTGAGGTTTCTATGGGTACAGAGGAGCCTTTTCCTGTGCCTGGGAGACCTCGAGGCCCAGCAGTAAATCAGCATGGGGGATGGCCTCCAGGCTCCCTGGAAAGCAGCAAATGGAGGCCGGGCAGCTCAACACCGAAGCTCCACACGGTTCCCGCACCAGCCACTACCCAGCCATGCCAGCCGGGGCCTGGCTCTGCCCTCCCAACACCTTTTCCTGTCCTCCTGGCCCTGGCAGCAGCTCAGGCCCACCCTCCTGACTGTGCCTGCTTCCCAGGCCCTACTTCACGGCCATCATCTCACCCTTCCTCATCTCCTGTCCCAGTACCCCACCCCCATAATCCCCACAGGTACATGCCCCCCCCCCCAGGCTAATGGGACAGTTGGGCGATAACAAGTGCAAGGTCCCCACCCTTCCTGACTGAGGGGCCCCGGACAGAGATAGCTTCACCACATCCTGATCATAGAAAGTTCAAACTGGACAGAACCACGGCAGAGTCTTCAGAATAGCAAGAGTTCTCAGGGGAGCTGTGCCATCAGCTGGATCCACTCTCTGATACATCCCCAGAGCCCCTGCGAGAGTTGAGGGGGTCTGGAGGCAAAGAGGATGCCATTCCTGCCCTTTGGGGAGGAGGGAGCTGTTCACATAAGTGGCAGAGGCCATCTGGCTACTTTGCCTGGGAGAAGGGTGCTGGCAAAGCAGGCAGGCTGGAGCGACATGGCCACCTGGGTGTGGCACCTGGGGCCTTAGGCAGGAGGAGGCAGAATGGTTTGGGTAGGCTTTAAGCTGGTAAAAATCCCAGAAATAGTGGCCTGGAACTGAGGTGACAGATTGGTGGAGACAGGTCACAGGGTGGCCCTTGGGAAGGGGTAGTGGGCACAGAGGGATTGGCTGCACTGGAGACCAGCTCCTCTTGCCTGACCTCTTGCAAATGTAATGTGCTCCTGTTCCTTCCTGACATGAGTCAGGCAGCATCAGCTGAACTCCCCGGGCCCTTAAGCTGCCCACCTTGAGCATTTGCATCATTGGGACTGTACAGCTTCCCTTCAGAATCCTGCTGATTCCTGGGGCCTGAAGGAATTGGAGACCTCTGGGCTTGTGTGGGATGAAGCCTTGGGTCTGTGCTCCTGTCCAAACACTAGCCTGGCTGGCCCCAGGGCCTTTGTTCCAGCAGCCCCACCAAGGCCCCAGGATCATACACTTTTGCACTTGAGGACTGTTTGTGGGCCTTGTTGCACAGGCACAAGGGGGGCTGCCATGGGGGGCAGCTGAGGGCCTCTGGGCAATGAGACCCATCCTGCTGCAGCTCATCCCACTGCAAGGAGCTCAGGCTACCAGATAGTTCGGCCTCCCTTGAAGTCCAGCTCCCTGGCTCTGCAGCAACTTCTGGGATTCAGGGCAGCATTTGGGCTCTTCCCCTTCCTCACAGTGGGGAACCTGGCCAGCCCTGGGTGACTCCTTGCCACTGGATTTGACCCAAACATTTCTGGACAGAGCCTCCAAGGCCAGGTTTGGGTGCAGATGCCAAGCCCTGCTGGCTGGGCTTGGAGCTCCTCCCTACAGGCCCAGGCCAGCACCGGCTCCCTGGGGTCGCCACTCACAGGGAGAAAGGTTACGCAGGGCACTTCCAGCAAGGGCTGGCACAGAAGAGGTGCTAATGGTCAGCACAAGTCTGGGCTGGCCGCCAGGCCAGCAGAATGAGCACAGGCCCCGCACAGAGCTGTGCTGAGACTGGCAGAAGAGCCAGGACCAAGGGGCTGGAACCCTGCCCGGGCACTCTAAGCAACCTGCACAAGTGCCTCTTTCCCATAGCAACGTGCTTGCAGTCTTGCCGCTAGCTCCGGTGGAGCCCAACACACATCCTGGATTCGCCCCTGTTCCTGCTGCACTGTTGGCCGGAAGGGCCCAGTCAGTGCTTTACAGCTGTCTGGCCATTTGGTGCGATCCACTGATTGGCAAGCCCTGAGAGGGCAGTGGGAAAACACCCAACCTGTGGGGCATGGAGCCAGCCTCTTAAAACCAGCAGCCTGGCAGCCCACCCTCGACTCTTCCTGCATCCAAAGACCCCACACTGGCTGGAGGGTGGAGAGTGGATTTCCAAGCTGCATCCTCTCCCGGGGTCTGCATCGTCCTCTCCCCAGGCTCTTCTGACTACAGATCTCCCCTTCCTGGGTTGCCGAAGACTGTCGCTGTGTTTCCCACCCAGTAGAAAGGTGCCTGGGTGGCAGGGAGGGATGGGTCAGGCCACGGATCTTCTGGAACACGGGCAGTGCTGGGAGGTCTCAGAAAAGGCCTTTCAGGGAGCAGTTGGTGGGCGGGTGGATGAAGGGAGCTGCTGGGCATGAGTAGTGACTGGAAAGAGAACAGGACACAGGTGGGAGGGTATTCAAACCATTTACTAAGCAAATTCTTACCCTCCCCACAAGCCACAAAGGAGGGTAGGGCCCCAGCTACACACTCAGGATCTGGTGCCCATAAGCATCTCCTGGGGAGCTGCCGGGGTGAGGCAGGGAGGTCCAAGCCAAGTCTTTTAGTCCCCCTGGGTTCAGGCCCCCACTGTTGGGGGAGAGGCGAGTTGTATACATCCCTCCGGCAGCCCAGGCTGGGGTCCCTGCGCTCTCGGTCTGCCCTCCTGGAATCCGCAGGAGCTGCTGGTAAGGATGACGGCATCCAAGACCCTGAGGGTCTGGGAGGGAACTGGCATTTCAGTCCATTGTCCACTCAGCCAAAGGGACCCGCGCCCCACCCACATCGGAGTAAGCTCTGCGCACAGAAAAAGAAACCGAGCAAGTCCTCTCTAGTGTGTGGCTCCTGTTCAGAGCAGGGCGCGGCCCAGGACCCGGCTAGTTGGTATTGGAGAGAACGGGCTGCGGGCGGGAGCAGGGTCTCGGTCGGTCGGTGTGCCACGTCCGGGCGCAGAACCGGCCATTCCGCGGAGACCGCGCGGGGCGGCCTCGCCTCGGATGCCGTCCATGCGGGGCTCCCCTAGCCAGTTGTCCGGCTCGTGCGAGGGGCCCCGCCGAGTCCGGCGCCCTCAGACGTAGTTCTTCTTGTCATAGTCGCCGGTGGCCGTGGGCCGCCGCGACGCGGAGTACTTGACCGGGAAGCTGAAGTCGGGGCGGCCGGCGCAGACCCATGCACCGCAGCACACGAGGCCGCCGCCACACATGAGCAGCGCGGAAGCCGCCCAGCCGATGTACAGCGCCGCGCCCAACTCGTACTTCTGCGACATGGGCACCGCCGGGTCGTAGAACTCGCGGACCACGATGTTGGCGAACCAGCAGAGCGGCACGAGCGCCAGTAGCCCGCAGAGCGCGTAGAGCGCGCCGCCGGTGAGGGCCACCCGCGCCTTGGCCGGCCCGGGGGCCACGCAGGTGGTGCACTGCGCGCCCGCCAGGGTCACGAAGAGCGCGACGAGCGCCAGCAGCACCGCGCCCACGGTGAGTGCCCGCGCCGCCTGCACCTCGGTGTTCAGTGCCAGCACCGAGTCGTACACCTTGCACTGCATGTGCCCGGTGCTCTGCACCACGCACGACATCCATAGCCCCTTCCAGGTGGTCTGCGCCGTCACGATGTTGTGGTCCAGGAAGGCAGTCACCTGCCACATGGGGAGCCCGCACGCCAGGATCAGGCCCACCCAGCCCACCAGGCACAGCACCAGGCCGAGGATCTCTAGCGCCGCCGACCCCATGGCTGGAGGCGAGACGGGCGCTCCACGGCCCCCGGGCCTCCGGGCAGGGCGCAGCGGTTCCTCGGTGGAGCGGCCTGGCGCCCTGAACCGGCTCTGGTGCCTTTGCGCCCGGGCGCTCGGCTCACCGCCTCCTATCCACGATCCGGGAGAGTCTGCCGCACAGCCTCGGATCTGCGGATGCTTGTGGGGGGCTTCCCATTTGAAGGTTCGGGGGCGGACTCTGCCCCGCGGCCCGGCCCCTGGCCCCCGAGCAGCCAATCCGCGCGCCGGCCGTCGGCCCTTAACCAATCACAGGCGCCCCCGGCAGCTAGAGTTAGGGAAACCATTGCCCTCGGGGGGTAACGGAGGGCGCCGGGGCAGCTCCCTGCCCGGCCGCCGCCCGCGATCCCTTCACCCGCTGTTGTCCAGAGCTCGTTCCAGACTGACTTGGGGTTGCTAAGCGCGCGCTCCCCGGGCCACCTTCCTGTGTCCCAACCTCTCCATTTCAGGAGCCTCATGACCGACTGTACCAGCTTCCCCCGCTACCTCCCGGAGTGAGTGAAGGTCTCTACCGCCCAGGCCAGCTCCGCTCTTGCCTGGCCAAGGTCTGCGGGAGGCTCCACCATCACCGTCGCGCAGAGGTTTGCGTGAGGGACTCTTGGGCCCCTTTTCCTGGGTTAGCCAAGCGCAGCTCGGCCTCTTACTACAGGAATCTCGCCCTGGAGTCCAATCCCATCCCTGATCCTTTCACCACGCTCTTACTGCGCGGTTTCCCCCCCAGTCCTGGCATTGTGTCTCGCAGAGACCAAGGGGCCGGCTGTTTGGGTCAGGCTGGAATCTCCAGCCTTAGGTCCTGACCAGCGCTAGTGCCCAGCGGGTCGCCGCCTAGCTGGGGCCTGAGGCCCCAACAGGAAGCAGGTGGAACAGGGATCTTACCACCACCTCCGGAGACCCTCACTCTGCCCCTGCCGCCGGGATTTCCCAGACCTCTCAACCTCTGCACTGGTCGCTCCTCTTCCTGAGATGCTTCCCATCCCCCATCCTTTGAGGCCCAGCTCAGGCGACACCACTTCGGGAAGTCCCCAGTGTTCTCCAGTCACTCTACAAGCAGGCTGTCCTCCTAGGAGCAGCCCGTGGCCCCAGGCTACCCGCGCCCTCAGAGAGGAGAAACCCAAAGGGACACAGAGGTCCTGTGCTCTGCCCTCCCACTGGTGGAGGTGCCCTGGCACCCCAGGCCCCAGGCCACCCTCCGGAAGGCAACTTGGAGTTTCCTGGCCAGGAGGAAGAGCCCCCATCCTCGCTAGAGGCGGGAGGCTCGGGATTTCCGGGCATTCTTCTGCACAATGGCCCAGCCGTTTCTCGAAAGGCCCGCTGGGATGGACATTGGGCCCCCCTGAGACTCAGGTGGGGGCACCAGACCCTGCAGCCCAGAACCCCATGGGGGCACCAGCCCTGTTCTGGCAGCTCCCTCCCCACTCCCCATCAGCCATTTTGTTTCCACCAAAGTCTATACTTGGTCTTGGACTGAGGTGGCTGGAACCCTGGTTCTTTCTTCTGGTCCAGGGTGCTTGGCTCACTCAGCTGGACAGGGCCCTCAACAGAGAAAGCCTGGACATCGAGGTCAGCCACAGCCTAGGAGTTTTGCTAAATCTGGCCCTCCCGGGGCCTGATTCCTTCTCCCTCCGCATATAGCTCTGAGATAAGGCCAATACCCTGTTCATCTCGCATGGGGAAGTACCCAAGGCAAGTCTGCAGGTCCGTTGAGTGTGAAGGTCAGGGGAGTGTGAAGGTCCGCTTTCCTCACCCTCCAGCCTCCTTGGTCCCTGCATGGGTTACGGCTCTGTGGGCCACTGGCTCTTCCCAGCCATCCCCTCACTGCTTCCCTCCTGCTGCAAACTCCTCAGCCAGTCTCCCTCCACATTCCCGATTTCACCTCCTCCTGTCCTCTCCAGGGAGCTCAGCTGTACCACGCACCCCACCCTCCCAATACTACTCCCTCCTGGCCCAAGTCCAGGGACCTTGCCCAAGGTCTCCATTAAACTCCACACTGCTCTCTTCCTGGGTTGACTCCTATAGCCTCCTCAGGCCAGCTGGGCCCCATCCTTGCCCACTCAGGCTGTTCTCCTCAAGGCAGGGAGGCCATGCTGGCAGGCCCCTCTCCTGAGGCCCTTCTGCTCAAAACCCACATCATGGCTCACATTGCCCATGGACAAAGTGCTGGGTCCTGGGAGCTGCCTAGGGTGACGTCCACCTGCCTGCCTGCCTGTCTGCCTTGGGCCTGACCAGTCCAAGAGCACACTCTCTGTGCTCTATCTAGACTTGCCTTTCTTTGGGCCCTCAGGCTGGTCTGGCTCTCACCACGGCCTCTTAGGCCTGCAGTGTGTCCCTCAGGTAGAGGCTGCTCTTGTAAGTTGTGCTGCTGAGATCAGTTGCTCTTGGAAGCCTTTCTGCCCCTGTCTCCCAGCCTTGCTTCCTGAGGCCCAAGTTGGAAGTGTCCATCCACTTACTGGATTTCCCCATCACTACCCAGGATTGAGCTTCCTTACAGGGTCCCTCTTTATGCATCTCTCTCTGGTGAGGGGCTTCCTGTGATTCATGGCCGACCTCTGGCCATGCCACCCCTTCTAGTCAGCTTGGAGCTGCAGCCAGCACAAGGATCTCCCCCTTTGCCTGCCTACCTGTCCCTCCCTCTCCACCACCTTGGGCCTATCCTAGGGCTCACCCCCAGCCTGGCACCCCAGGGTTTGCAGACAGCTTCACAGTATTTTGGGGACTTGATGGAAAGGCCTCCGTTTCCACTTATCCCCATCAGATTTCTGTCCCAACACAATTGTATTGGTTGTGGCCAGGCCTGCCATGGAACCAGAGTCCCCTCAGAGAGGCCCAGCCCAGACCTAGGAAGAGCATGAGATGTGCCTGCCCGCCCTTCTATTCATGGTGGTCTCCTGACCACCTGCTTCACCTGAGCTCTGTCTCTGGGTGGAGGACACACTCAGCAAGCTCCTGCCCTCAACCTGTAATTGGGTAGGGCCCTTTCAGGTGTGTCCATGGCCATGGGCTAGAGAGATGGCAGTGTCATGCAGAGGGATAGAGTCCTCTCTAAGGAGTTAAGAGTTCAGCCAAGATCTAGGAAAGAAGTTCCATTCGAGAGTCCAGAGGTGGGAAGGGGCACGGTGATTGGGGGGCCCATGAAGCTCCATGAGACAAGGACAAAAAAGTGGGCAAGGGTCTGCCGGTGAGGTCAGAGGGGTCTAGGGCTAGGCAGGGTCATGACTCCTTGATCTCTGGAGAGGGGCTCCCAGGCCAGCAAGCCAGCCAAGGCCACCTGCTCATCTGCCGCTATTGTTCTGCTTTCCCAGGGGAAGTGCAGCAGGATCTCATTAATTGTATGAGGGAAAGGCCTGAATCAGCAGAAAAGCCAAGTTTATCTTGAGCAGCTGCCGACTGACCCTGTGCCAGGGTGATCCAGTGACCTTCCAAGGACAATCTAAATTTAGGCTCCAGATTCCTGGGGATTGGGGTTAGGGAAGCTCTTAGTAGCCAATTTCAATTCAGAGGAAGTGAAAAACAACGTTCCTTCTATCTTTTGGCTTCAAAACAGTTAAGGATGTTTTCCTCCAGTGGAGCAGAAGTCTGTGGAGTCTCTGATCACACAACTCCCCCACTGGTGCCCTTTCTTGGTAGCTGCCTGGAGGCAGCATGAATCCTCAGATCACTTGGCCCTGCTCTGGGGGCCTAGAAGGGGAACAGGGGCTTGCGATGATGTGCAAAACACCTTTTGACAAACAGCCAGTGAATTCACAATTCAGACTAGTGAATTGATCTCTCCTTGCCTTAGTTTCCGCATTGGTAACAAAGCCCTCCACAATGGAGGCTGCAAGTTTGGAGTGGGGGCCATCACCCGTCCCTGGCCCTCTGCTGCCATTCCTGAGCACACTATGGGGTCCTGAGATGTTCTCTCTGACTCCCTTGACCTTTGCAGCTCATCTGACTTCAATCCTCAGAGCAGGTGCCACTGGTTGTTTGTCCAAATTGGAAGACATTGTGCCTTAAACTTCTCCAGTGGGTAGAGGAGTGAGGGGCATGGAGCTCTGGTTGACAGAGACCTAGGGTCTTGTAGGTCCCTCATACCTTCAAGGTAGTCTCTGCAGAATCCAGGACACCTTTGGGAGTCTGGAGGAGATCAGCCAATGGCAATAGTGTCCTCAGGGGCAAAAAGTGGCCCTCCACCCCACTCCCACTCCTCACCCCTCATATCTGCCTTGGTTCCATGGCCTCTGTGTCTACCTTCTCTCTCTAAACCCCTTCCTTCTCTGATTATTTCCTTCTTTGCATGCTGCACTTTGCAACAATTTTAGATTCTTTCCACTTAAAACCATAAAGTGATTCTAGATTCTCTTTTTTCATTTAGCATCATATTATAAACATGTCTCCTCTTGTTAAAAACACTCTCACGGGGACACCTGGGCAACTCAGTAATTTGAGCCTTTGACTCTCGATCTCAGCTCAGGTTTAGATCTCAAGGTGGTGGGTTTGAGCCCCTCATTGGACTCCATGCTGAGCATGGAGCCTACTTAAACAAAACAAAACACCCTCATAATTACTATTGTTTCTAATTGCCTGGAAGATGGCCTCAGGGGTTGGATGGAGGTAAAATGGAATCTACCTCCACCATTCACAGGGGTGGGATGTGACTAGGGCAATGTGTTCTGAGATTCTGTAAAATGGGGATGATAATGGACTTAACACCAAAGGGTTGTCAAGGAACTTAGTAGATAGCATTCTCTGGCTCAAGGTGAATGATGAATTAACATTAATGATGATGATTAATTATACAACCATCCTTCAAGACATACTTTGATGAAAGATGATTTTTCTGTTATCAATAACACTGCTACCAAAGTAAGCCTTGGTATTTTGGATGATTTCCTCAGGAAAAATTGCTTAAAGAATTTCAGCTCACATCCAGAAGGTTATATCACAGAGACCTCTTATCTGAGTATGTGTTTTCATTGCCTGTCACCAGCATTGGATAGTCACAGTTTTAAAACTATACTTTTTGAGTAGGTAGAAAATAGTATCTTTGACTCTCATTTCTCTGAACAGTAATGTGGTTAAAATTGTTTTCAACTTATATTGTCTAATTTTATTTCCTCTTTGGTGAATTGTCTGTGTACCTGCATAAATATAGAGCATTGATGTTTTTCTCACTTTATATGTTAGAAACATATGGAATGTGGAAAAATTAAAAAAAGAAAAGAAAAGAACAAAGCCTTGGGGAAATGTTGTATGATAACTGAAGATTTAACATCCATGTTATTGTAGTCCCAAAAGGAAAAGAAAGAGGGCAGGGATTAAAAAAAGCATTCAAAGAATTAAAAACTGAAAATTTCCTAAATTTAGCAGACAAAGCAAAAACCAAAAATCCTGCAGATTCAAGATGTTGCCTGAATCCCAAATAGGATAAATCCAAAGAAACTGACACCAAGACCCATCATAATTAATTTTCTGAAAACTAAAGTAAAAAAAAAATATTGTGAAGAAGCAGAGAAAAAGGACACCTCACCTCTAGGGGAAAAACAAGTCAAATGACAAAATTTCTCATCAGAACCATGGAAAACAGAGGAAGTAGCACTTCTTTTTTTAAGCGTTGGAAGAAAAAAAATGTCAATGCAAAATTCTATATCTGAATAGATTCTTCAAGAATACAAGGAAAATAAATATATTCTCAGATGAGGGAAAACTAAGAAATTTATCACCAGCAGATGTACCCTAAAAGAATGACTAAAGGATGTTCTTTAGGCAGAAAGGAAATGATAAAAGGAGGAGTCTTGAAATAGCAAGAAAGAAGAACATGGTAAACAAAATCCTGATGAATATAACAGATTCCCTCTCCTCTTGAGTTTGCTAAGTGATATTTGATGCTTGAAGCAAAAATTATTGCACTCCCTAAAATGGTTCTCAGTCTATGTAGAGGACATATCTAAGATAATTATACTATAACTGGGGAAGGGTAAAGGGACCTAAAGGGAGGTAGGTTTCTACACTTCATTCTAACTGGTAAATATTGACACCAGTAGACTTTGATGAGTTATGTGTAGTTAATGTAATCCTAGATCAACCATTAAAAAGCTATACAAAAAGATACACTCAAAACTACTAAGGTAATTCAAAATGGAATTCAAAAAGATGTTTAAGTAAACCACAGGAAGGCAGGAAAAAATAATCAGAGAAACAAAGAGAGAGTGCAAACAGGAACAAAAATCAAGTGGCAGACTTAAGCTTTACCATATCAATGATTACATTATTTTAGATGTATATGGTCTAATAACAAACAACAGATAATGGTAGAGTAGACAAAAATATATAACCTAAATATATGATACTTAAAACTAGATCACTTTAAATACAATGCCATGCATACGTTGAAAAAGATGCACTGAGTATTAAGATGTACTAAGTAGAGTGGCTGTATTAGTGTCACATAAAGTAGACTTCCTAGGAAAATTACTAGGAACAGAAGAAAACGTTATTTAGTCATAAAAAGGGTCAATCCATCACGAAGACATAGCAATCACAAATGCATATACACTAAACAAAAGAGCTGGAAAGTAATGTGAAACGATAAAACTGAGTGGAGAATTACACAAATTGACAATTATAGTTGAAGCTTCAATACTCCTCTCTCAACAATTGATAGAACAACTGAACAGAGAATCAGGAAGATAGAAGAACACTCATATAGCACTACCCAACGAAGCAGAATACACATTCTTTTTAAGGCCCAGAGAACCTACTCCAAGACAGACTATATCCTGGGCCATAAAAAAGAAACAAGCAAACAAAAAACCTCAAAATTAAGTGAAAATGAAAGGTGATTCTTTGAAGTTAATAAAATTAACAAAACTTTACTCAAATTGACCTAAAAAGGGGGAGAAGACTCAAATTACTAAAATCAGGAAAGAAAGGTGAGATACCACTAATGAAGGACCTTACAGAAATAGAAACTGATTATAAGGGAGCACTATGAACAATTGTCTGCCAACAAAGTAGATAACTAGGTGAAACGGACGATTTCTAGAAACACACACACACACAAATATATACCTCAAAATATAATCTCAAAATGAATATGTGTGTGTATGTGTGTATGTATAGACATATATATATACATGTGCATATATATATGTGTGTATGTGTGTGTGTGTGTGTATATATATATATATATATATATCAATCACATCATCTTTATCATGGAATCTTTTTTAAAAGGCCTTAGAACTAATTAATGAATTCAGCAAGATACAAAGATTTAAGATCAAGGTACAAAAAATCAATTTCCATATCTATATACTAGCAATGAAGCTGTGAAAACCAAAATTAAAAATACAACATCATTTGCTCTCAAAAACAGAAATACCTAGATGTAAATCCAATAAAATATGTACGAAAGTTTTATGCTGGAAACTGCAAAGCACAGATTAAAAGAATCAAAGATCTAAATAAATGGAGCAGTATTCTGTGTTCATGGATGGGAAGGCTCTATGTGGTAAAGATGTTTATAGTGCAACTCCCTTCAAAATCTCAGCAAGATTTCTTATGGCTATAGACAAGACTCTTCTAAAACCTGAAAGGAAAAGAAATTAAAATAGCTTTAAAAATCTGAAAAATAAGAATAACGTGAGAAGAATCACACTATTTCATTTCAAGACTGACTATATAGATGTTAATATATTGCTTATTAGGGGACAGAGACATTGTTCAATGGAACAGAATAGAGAACCCAGAAATAGCCTCACACAAGTACAGTCAACTGATTTTTGACAAGCATGCAAAAGTAATGGCCCAAAAGAATTGAAAGCAGAGCCTTGAACAGATATTTGTACACTAATACTCATAGCAGCATTATTCACAACAGCCAAAAGGTGGAGACAACCCAAATGTCCACTAATGAATGAATGGATAAACAAACAAAAGTCATTTATTCATAAAATGGAGTATTATTTTTAAATAATATAGTATAGTTTTTAAAATGGAAGAAAATTCTGACACATGCTACAACATGGATGGACCTTGAGGTTATTATGCTAAGTGAACCAAGCTAGACACGCAAGGAAGAATATTGTATGATTCCATTAACATGAGGTACCTAGAATAATCAGATTCATAGAGACAAAGTAGAATGGTGGTTGCCATGGGCTGGGGGAGGAGGGAATGGAGAGTTGTGGTTTAATGGGGACAAAGTTTCAGTTTGGGAAGATGAAAAGTTCTGGAGATGGATGGTGGTGATGGTTGTCAAAAATGTGCCTGTAGGGCTCCTGCATGGCTCAGTTGGTTAAGCGACTGCCTTCAGCCTGGGTCATGATCCTTGAGTCCTGAGATTGAGTCCAACATTGGGGTCCCTGCTCAGCAGGAAGTCTGCTTCTCCCTCTGACCCTCTTGCCTCTCGTGCTCTCTCTCGCTCTCTCTCTCTCAAGTAAATAAAAAAAAACCAATGTGAGTGCATTTAATATCACTGAGATGCAAACATTGTTAAAACAAGAAGCTTTATGTGATATAAGTTTTACCACAATAAAATAAAAAGCAACGCAATGGGGGAAGGATAATCCTTTCAACAATATGCTAAAGCAATTGGATATCAATAGGGGGAAAAAAACCCTTAATCTAAACCTCACAGTACTAAAAAATTATAAAAATGAATCCTGTTTTAATTGTAAAATGTAAAACTCAAGAACTTTTAGAAGGTAACTCAGGAGAAAGTCTTTGAGACGTAGCCATGATACAAAAAACATGCTCATAAATGGAGAAATTGATCAGTTAACTTTACCAAAGTTAATTTTTTCTTCATGAGATACTTTTAAAAGAATGAGAAAACAAGCTACATGCTGGGAGAAAATATTTGCGTTCCACATATTCAACAAAAGACTAATACCCATAACATAGAAGAACTCTAAAAATACAGCATTAAAAAAACAAGCAATCCAATTAGAAATGGGGCAAAACCACGCAGAAACATTTCATCAAAAAGATGGCAAGTGAGCAAATGAAAAGATGTTCAAATCACTATCCACTAGAGAAATTAAAATCAACATTTTAAGGATGGCATTATCATCACATATTTAAGTATGAGATATTATTACATTTATTAAAGCAGCCCAAATAAGGACACCTGGATGGCTTAGTCAGTTGAGCGTCCCACTCTTGGTTTCAGCTCAGGTCATGATCTCAGGGTGGTGAGATTGAGCTCCACATTGGACTCCACACTCAGCGGGGAGTCTGCTTGAGATTCTCTCTCTCTCCCTTTCCCTCTGTCCCTCCCCCCAAAAACGAAAAAAAAAATCTTTAAAAGAAAGAAAGAAAGAAAGAAAGAAAAGAGCCAAAATAAAAAAATAATGACAACACCAAATGCTAGTGAGGATGTAGAGAATCTGAATCTCTGATACATTGCTGGTGGGAATGTAAAATGATACAGCTAACCTGGCAAACAGTTTGGCAGTTTCCTAAAACACTAAACACATACTATCATATAGGCCAGCAATTGCACTTCTGGGCATTAATTACAGAGAAATAAAATTTTATGAGTGCATGAAAACCTGTGCATGATTTTTCATAGCAGCTTTGTTTGTAATAGCCCCAAACTGGAAATAACCCAAATGTCCCTTAATAGGTTTGTGGTTAAACAAACTGTGGCACATCCATAGTATGCAACAGTACTCAGCAATAAAAAGAGACCAAAAGAACCGTTGAAATATGTAGTAACTTGGATGGACTTGGATGGATCTCAAGGGTATTAAGTGAAGAGAGCCAAAGCCAATTGGCTACATACTCTATGATTCCATTTCTATAAAATGACAGAATTATGGAGATAGAAACAGATCTGTGTTTCCTAACGGTTAGGAATTGTGGCAGAGGAAGAAGGTGGATATGGTTATAAAGGGATAGTACAAGGCAGATCTTCGTGGTGGTGGAGTAGTCTATATTTGATTATAGCAGTGGTTACATGAATATACACGTTTGAGAAATTACATGTGTCGAATTACATATACACATAATGTAAACCTAGTGATATAAAATTAGACACACACATTGTACCAGTGTCAAATTCCTTTAAAAAAATTTTATTTACTTATTTGACAAAGAGACAGCAAAAGAGGGAACACAAGCAGGGGGAGTGGGAGAGGTAGAAGCAGGCTCCCCACTGAGCAGGGGACCCCAGTATAGGACTCGATCCCAGGACCCTGGGATCGTGACCTGAGCCGAAGGGTAACACTCAGCCACTGAGCTACTCAGGCACCCCTAATGTCAAATTCCTGATTTCGTTACTGCACTATAATTATACAAAATGTAATCACCAAGAATAACTAGATGAGGGTACATAGGACGTTTTTATATTATACTTGTAGTTTCTTGTGAATCTGTAATTCGTTCAAAATAAAATTCTTTAAAAAACAAAATGAAGATTTTTTTTTTCAAGCATAGAAGAACTGACAGAATTCATCACCAACAGACCAGAACTACAAAAGATATTAAAGGAAGTCCTCTTGACACAAAGTAAATGATACCAGATAGGAATGAGAACATACACAGAAGAATAAAGAGCTCCAGAAATGGTAAATATGGGAGTCAATTTAACAAATTTTAAATTATTTTTAAAACTTCTTTTAAAATACTTAATTTTTTAACACAAAATTTTAACAATGTATTGTGAGGATGGACTGGTAAAATGGATGGCAATATTTGCACAAAGGCTGAGCACTTATGATGATGATGAGAATGATGATGATTAAAGTATAGTTGACATACAATGTTACATTAGTTTCAGGGGTACTGTGTAGTGGTTTGACAAGTCTGTATATTATGCTATGCCCCCACAAGTGTAGCTACCATCTGTCACCATACAAGCTGAATATATTATTGTAAGGTCTATAAAGTATATGTGAAATCATATGCTATTATGTGATAGGTTAAAAATCTCTACTAGTTATAAAAAAATTAAAAATTAATTAATTAATTAATTAATAAAAAAAAGAAATAAAACAAGCAACCACTAAAAAAAAAAAAGAAAGAAAGAAACAGACCAAAGAGATATACTTAATAAGCAAAGGAGATAAAATGGAATCTTAAAAGATACTTAACCCAAAAGACAAAAAAATTAGGAAAAGGAGAACAATTAAGAGATGAGATGAATTTAAAAAATAGCAAGCTGATGGATTTAAACCCAACCATCTTAATAATCACATTTAATATTAATGGTCTAAATATCCCAATTATACAAAGATTGTCTGATTGGATTTAAAAAGCCACATCCAACTATATGCCTGTCTACAAGAAATTCATTCTAAATAGAAAGATACAAATAGGTCAAAGTACAAGGATGCTTTGGGTCTGAACAAGATGGCATAGACACATCTCTCCTCACTCCTTTCCACCAAGTACAATGACAAACCGTGAAAATAATTCAAGGGTCAGTCAAAGAAGAGCTCTGAAAGGTGGTAAGAAGAAAGTGAACTGGTTTGGGGCTCCAGAGCTGAAAGAGCAACATAATGGTAAGAGACTGTAAGTCTTCCACCCACCAGGAGAAGGTGACACACATCTGGTGTCTCCCAACACCCAACATAGCAACAGAAGACACTCAAGGCCTGTTCACTTCCCTGGAGGTAATGGGAGGCTCTCTGACAACACCTAGCACACTCACAGCACAATCAAAGAGAAGAGGCCATGGGGAGAGCTCTCTTTCTCTGCCAAAAGACACAGGGTACCTGGGGGTCACTGGCAAGAGTGACTCTGACACAACAAGTGGCCTGGCCTGGGAAGCATCTTTGAGTATGTCTTATAGTGGCACAGGGGAGAAAATCTCTGATTTTGAATTCATTTATTTAAAGCAACACCAAGCCAAAGAAAAAGTCTTACGCTCCACACACACCCCCTCCGAATCTCACTGTACAATGATCAGACTTGAGAGAATTTAGGAGGAAGGCTGCCTGGGCTCTGAGAAGGGGTTGTGGATCCCAGAGTTGGAGTGACCCACACCATATAGGAATGAACTGGAATGGAAGCCAGGGGGAATGTACACGAACAAGGTAACAAGGTAATCAACAGAGCTGATTTTATTTTCTTTAATTTTGTCTCTTCTGTTAAATTTTCTAGGATCCATGTGAACTATGTGTACACTGAGGCAATGAATACCAACAAGAGGCAGGGAAGACCATGGTTAGAGCCCAGGTTCTGTGGCTGGGCTGTCTGCACCTAAATCCTCCCACTAGGTAACTGCATGCTAGGTGGGTGTACCAGTTCACTCAGCTACAAGGTGGAAAGGTAAGGACAGCTTCCTCTTGGGATATGGTAAGGATTAAATCAGCTCATGGATTAAAGTGTTTAGAGCAGTAATGGCCCATAAGTTTTGCCTACATTTTAGGGTTGCAATTTCTTTTTTAATAGATTCATTCCTGGATTCTTTATTATTTTTTAAAAATGTTTAAGGATTTATTGATTTATTTATTTATATTTGGCAGAGAGAGACATAGTGAGAGAGGGAACACAAGCAGAGGGAAAGGGAGAAGCAGGCTTTCTGCTGAGCAGGGAGCCTAAGGCGGGCTTCATCCAAGGACCCTACCCTGGGATCATGACCTGAGCCAAAGGCAGATGCTTAATGACTGAGCCACCCAGGCACCCCAATATTTTTATATATTTATTTGAGAGAGAGGGAGCATGTGTGAGTGGGGGGGAGGAGCAGAGGGACAGGGACAAGCAGACTCTGAGCTGAGCATGGAGCTTGAGCCCACAGCCCTGAGATCATGATCTGAGCCAAAATCAAGAGTTGGATGCTTGGACCAACTGAGCCACCCAGGTACCCTCATTTCTGGATTTTTAAATATTTTTGCCACTATTTTAGATTGTATCTTTTTAAAATTGTATTTTCTAAGAGATTTTTGCCAATATATAGAAATGCAAAAGAATTTTGCCTCTAATCCAGCAAACTTATTTAATTCCAACAACTTACTTGCAGATGTTTTTGGGTTTCCATATAATCACATCTGCAAATAAGTTTTGTGTTTTTCTTCTTTTTTTGGTTTTGTTTTTGAAAGAGATAGAGTGTGTGCGGCAGGGTGGGGGAAGGGGCAGAGAGAGAGAGAGAGAATCTTAAGCAGGCTCCATGCTGGGCACAAGACACGGGACTTGATCTCACAGCCCTGAGATCATGACCTGAGCTGACATCACGAGCTGGACACTTAGCCGGCTGAGCCACTCAAGTGCCCCTGTAATTATCTTGGTAAATCCAGTCCCTTTTATTTCTTTATCTTGTTTTACGCCCCTGGTTAGGATGTCCAATAGCTCATCTAGAGAAGTCCTCATTGTGCAGCACCTAGGTGGCTCAGGTCTACCATTAATTTTTTTTCCTTGTCCTATTCTTGCTAAGTTTGTATACTAGGGCTATATTCATCTTATAAAAATGAGTTAAAAACATTTCTTATTTTTCTATTCTCTGAAATAGTTTGTACAAGATTAAAATTATCTGTTTCTTGAAAGTTAGAATTTGCATGTAAAGCTACTGAAACATTTAGGGAAGAGGAGTAGTTTTATTTATTTATTTATTTGTAAAGATTTAATTAATTTATTTGATAAAGAGAGAGACAACAAGAGAGGGAATACAAGCAGGGGGAGCAGGAGATGGAAGAACAGGCTTCCCGACAAGCAGGGAGCCCGATGCAGGGCTCGATCCCAGGACCCCAGGATCATGACCCCAGCCAAAGACAGACGCCTAATGACTCAGCCACAAGGGGTAGTTTTTAAGTTACTGATTACATTTCATTAATTGTAGGACAAATCAGGTTTTTTATTTCTTTTGGATTCCATTCTGGAAAGCTATTTTCCAAGAAATTACTCGGTTCATGTTTTCAAATTTGTTTCCATACACTTGACAAATAGCTCCTTATATTTCTGTTTACTTGATGGAAGCATTTGTGGTTAAGTCTCCCTCTCTTTCTTCCTTCCTTCCTTCCTTTCTTTCTTTTTCTTTCTTCCTTTTTAAAAAAGATTTTATTTATTTATTTGACAGAGAGAGACATCGAGAGAGGGATCATAAGCAGGCGGAGGGGGATAGGGAGAAGCAGGCTTTCCACTGAGCAGCGAGCCTGATGCAGGGCTTCATCCCAGGACCCTGGGATCATGACCTGAGACAAAGGCAGTTGCTTAACCGACTGAGCCACCCAGGTGCCCCTAAGTCTCCTTTTCTTTTCTATTGTGTTTTGTTGTTGTTGTTATTTGCACTTTTTCTTCTTCTTGTTAATATTACCAGAAGCTTGGCTTTATATTTGTATTCCTAACAAATCAACTTTGGGCTTTGCTGCCTTAAATTGCGTTTCATCTGATACTGACACAGCTCAAGTTCACTCTTTGCTAGTCTTTGCATGGTGTATCTTTCTCTCCCTTTATCTTCAATATTCTATTTGTTTCAGGAGGATCTCCTATAATTGCAGAAAGCTGGATTGTTTTTCGTATAATGTGGCAATCTTTTTCTGTATCTGGAGCATTAGGTCCTTTTACATTTTTTGTGATTACAGGTATATTTGGATTTATTTGTAACAACTTATGTCCACATCCCCCTCTCTACTCCTCCTTTCTGTCTTCTTTTGGATTGTTTTTGTATTTTTCTTATTTTTTTCCCTTGTGCTTGTTTGCAAATGGACCTTCCTTGCCTGTTTCAGAGGTCACCTTCTAAATCAAATAACCTCCAACATTAATATCTCTGTTCTCCTCCCACCAACACCAAAACCTTAGAAGGTTTCAACCCATTTACCTGCTACCAGCTCTCATGCTATTGTCCCTGCTGCCCTGTGATTGTTTCATACACTCAGGACTAGTATGCAGGGTCCACCCGAAGGGCTGGGAGAGGATCCCCCCCACCTCCTCAGACAGTGGCCGCACCCAGCTCACCAGACGGAGAGCCAGAGCAGGAAGCAGCTGTAAACACAGGCTGGGTACCCACGCTGTTCCCAGGAGCTGGCTCTCAGATCCTATCTCGTTACTCCCTTTGCCTTTGTCAAGCTCCCAGGACTTGGCATCTAGGCCAGCATTTTGCCCAAACAAGGAGTGAGTCAGAACTGGACATCCAGGGCCAGGCTGACCATGCCAAGGACATGGGGACACTCTCCCAGCCTGCTGCCTTCCCAGGACTGGAGAGGATATGGTGCCTCCCAGCCTGCCCACTTGCCTGCCTTCCCAAGGAGACTAGCAGGGCCTGGAGCATGCAAACTCATCCCTTATCTGCCCTTGCTTGCCCCCTGGAGACACCCCCTTTCTCTTCACACTCTCACCAAAGAGGTAGAGCTGGAGATTGACCTCGGCTGGGCCTGATCCCTGTAGCACTTGCTGGCTGAACTCAGACTAGGACTTCTCCTGCTCTCATTCCAGATCCCATAGACAGAGTGACAGTGGGTGCAGAAGTGCTAGGCCGAGGAGACCAACCACCTGTCTGAGAGGCTGGGAGGTTGTAGAGAAAAATTGCTCTCTACATGGGTTTAGAGGAATGAGTAGGAATTCTCCAGGGTGGAGAAGGGAACAGGCTTTCTGAGAAAGGGGAGACCCTGGGACAGAAAAGTGACAAGCACCAGTAGGATGGGCTAGGGGAAACAGTAGTAGGACAATGGAAGAACCAGTGTGCTGGGCTTGGCCTGGGTGGTGCCTGGAAGAGAGCTCAAAGGAGCAAAATCAAGGTTCCACCTTTCCAGAAGCTGCCGTTCTACAGTAGTCACATGGCCACATCTAGATGCCAGGAAAGGTGAAATGTAGTCTTTCAGCTGGGTGGACACAAACTCAGCAGGCCTCTTATTTCCAGGGGGCAGGGACTGCCCCCAGTTCATGGTGGGCTCTCAGGGCTCACCAAGCTCAGGACAAGAGTAAGTCAGAGACCCTGGGCTGAGGATGGGGTTCAAGACAGCAGCCAGAACCCACCCACAGACTCCCCTCTCTCCCATTATAGAATATCTCATTGTGCACTACACTAACCATATTGAGGGCTGATAAACAAACCCATGGAAAATAATTTAAAATTCCATCATTGGGGGCTGCCTGGGTGGCTCAGTGGGTTGAGCCTCTGCCTTCGGCTCAGGTCATGATCTCAGGGTCTTGGAATCGAGTCCCACATCAGGCTCTCTGCTAGGCAGGGAGCCTGCTTCCTCCTCCCCCCACCCCTCACTGCTTGCCTCTCTGCCTACTTGTGATCTCTCTCTGTCAAATAAATAAAATCTTAAAAAAATAAAATAATAAAATAAAATAAAATTTCATCATTGGACCAGAAATTTTGAGAGACTTTGAAGAATTTTTGGAAGACAGGAAGGAGATAGGATCAGATGGAGGGATTAACTGCAATGGAGGTAAGTATGAACCCTACGGGCAGACGAGGAGCCATGAGCCAGGAGAGAGGGCTGCAGCTTCCAGGTGTATCCCTGGGAGCCACTTTGTCCTGGAAGGGCCTCCCCAGGTGGGCTGTGGCCTGGGAAGATGTAGGCCTGCACCTGTGCAAACGGCAGCCCACCCCTGAGCAGCTGCCAGGAAAACAAACAAACAAACAAATAAACAAAACGAAAAAACAAGTGGGGTCAGTTAAATGTCTCCTGGCCCCCTTGGGGTGTCAGAGAGGAGGTGAAGAAACAGGCGCTCTCACACACTTGATGGGGTTGCGAGCTGGTATAACCACTTCAGAAAAGAGTTTGCTGTTCTCTCAGAAAGTTGACTGAGCATCTCTCCCGTGAGCAGAGAAAGAAGTGCTCATGGACACTGGGGTACAAGCACAAGAATGTCCTTAGCAACATTGTTTTTATTAGCCCCACACTGGAGTGTCTCTAGATGTCCATTCACAGGAGGGATAAATATGGTGGCATATGCACCGGGGCGAACAGTATGCAGCCCTGAAAACTTAGCAACACTCAACTTGTGGCAACGGAGATAAAGAGATAAAAGACCCCCAAACTATAAGTTGTATGATTTGGTAGCAGACTGTATTTTCCAAAGATGCCATAAACGCAGAGCTATCCAAAGACGTTGTTTATATGTTCTGTTCTTTTTAAAATTTAGGTTAATTTTTTAAAGTATTGTGGTAAAAAAACACAAAATTTACCATCTTAAATTTTGGGGTGTGCATTTCAGCAAAGTTAAGTATATTCACCACCATCACCACCATCCATTTCCAGAACTTTTTCATCTTCTCAAACTGAAACTCTATACCTATAAAACATGACTCCCCATTCCCACCCCTCTCTTCTGTCTCTATGAATATGTCTACTCCAGATCCCTCATATACATGGAGTCTGACAGTATTTGGCCTTTTGTGACTGGCTTAGTTCACGTAGTGTAATGTCTTCAAGGTTCATCCATGCTGTAGCCCATTCAGAATTTCCTTCCTCTTTACAGATGGATAATATTCCAGTGTATAAAGGGACTCTTTTTTGTTCATCCATTCATCCATCAATGGACACTTGGGTTGCCTCCATCTTTTGGCTATTCAATATACCACTATGCACATGCATGTACATGAACATGATCATCTTGCAGGTTGTTGATTTCCCTCCCCCAAGCCTTGCCATTGTAACATGGGGGTCTGTGTTTCTTCCCCTAGGATCTGGGAGGGGCATAACAACAATGATGCTGTATGCCTTCCAGGCTAGATCCTAAAGGGTTATATAGCTCCCTCCCAGTCAGTCCCCTTCAGCAGCCCCTTCTTGGAGCCCAGGCACTGTGTAGTGAGCAAGCTTAGACTGGACAAAGAGGCCACGTGTGGATGGTCCAGCCAGCAGCTAGCATTGACTACCAGAGACAGAGCAGAGGAGTTCCAAATGTGCCCCTTGCCCCCATGGCCATATACAAGGCCTTGAGCAGGAATCGCCCACCCTGAGCCCAACCAGCACAAGCTCTTGAGAGAAAATAATAGAATTATCCTTGTTTCAAGTCCCTGAGGTTTGGGGAATTTGCTCTGCAGGAATAGATAACCAGATTTTACTTCTATAAATTTAAAAGCAGGCAGAATTAAACCACGTTGTATAGAAATGCATATGTGTGTGGTGCAACTATAAGGAACAAAGAAACAGTTACCATGAAAGTGAGGATAGTCTTTACTTCTGGGGAAAGGTGAGTAGAAGGACTTACAGAGATCCTGCGGTGATAGCTAGGGAGTGACTACATGAATGTTCGCTTTCTAATAATAATTTGTGAAGCTGTTTATGTTGAAGGTTATCTTTCACAATAAAAAAGCAAAATTTTTTAAAGAAAGGCAAAAAGAAAGTAAGATTCTCTGGGCTTGGATGATGTGGGGCATAGACCCCTCCAGTAGCCCCCACCACACATCTTACAGAACAGCTTGGCCCTGGACAGGACCCCTGCACCTCACAGCCACCCTCCCACATGGATGCAAGCCCTTGGGAGCAGCAGACCAGCATGATCATGAGGGAAACCCATGCCAGCCACTGCAATGACTGTACGGCCAATCGGGAAGTCTCTGATGGAAGCCAGCTAATGAGAGAACAAAGGCAAACATTGGAAACCTTGACAACATGAAATATGGTAACGTCACTAATCTACTTGCAATCTCTATGAATTAGTCAGTTATGGACATTTCATGTAAGTGGTATCATTTAATATGTGGCCTTTGGTGTCTGGCTTCTTTCACTTAGCATTGTGTTTTTCTAGGTTCATCCACATTGTAGCCTTTATTTCATCTTCTCAAACTGAAACTCTATATCTATAAAACATGACTCCCCATTCCCGCCCCTCTCTTCTGTCTCTATGAATACGTCTACTCCAGGTCCCTCATATACATGGAGTCTGACAGTATTTGGCCTTTTGTGACTGGCTTAGTTCACGTAGCGTACTACGTCAGTACTTTATTTCTTTTTATGGCTGAAAAACAGTCTACCATATGGATATAAAGTTCTCCCTTCTCTGGGGGGATATGTTCCCAGACCCGCTGTGGATGCCTGAAACTGTGGAAAATACAGAATCCTATATATACTATGTTACCTACCTACCTATGATAGAGTTTAATTTATAAATTAGGTACAGTGAGAGATTAACAACAGTAACTAAAAATATAACAATTCTAACAATATACTATAATAAAGGTTATGTGAATGTGGTCTCTCTTTCCAAATATTGGACTATGCTCATCCTTTCTTTTCTTGTGATGATGTGAGATGAGAAAATGCCTATGTGAGATGAAGGGAAGTGAATGACGTAGTCGTTGTGATGTAATGTTAGGCTACTACTAACCTTCTGACACTATGGTTTCCAGACTGCACGTGACCATGATAACTGAAACCACAGATAATGGAGAACTAACTACTATACTGCATTTTGTTACCCATTCATCCATTGAGGGACATTTGGTTTATTTACACTTCTAAGCTGTTTTTATTTTTATTTTATCTTTTTTAAAGATTTTAAAGATTTTATTTATTTATTTGAAGATTTTATTTATTTATTTGACAGACAAAGATCACAAGTAGGCAGAGAGAGAGGAGGAAGCAGGCTCCCCGCTGAGCAGAAAGCCCGATGCGGGGCTCGAACCCAGGACCCTGGGATCATGACCTGAGCCGAAGGCAGAGGCTTAACCCACTGAGCCACCCAGGCACCCCTAAGCTCTTTTTAATAAAACTACTATGAACATTTATGTACAAGTTTTTTTGTGTGGACATAGATTTTCATTTCTCTCAAATAACTAGACAAGAAATTGTTGGGCTGTATGGTACTTATATGTTTAATTTTTTAAGGAACTGCTAAACTTCCATAGCAGCTGTAACATTTGGCACTCTCACCAGCTATGTATTCAATTGCTCTACATCCTCACCAACTCTTGTTACTGTCGTTTCTTTTATATTAAACCCAGTCAAGTGTGTGAAGTGGTATCTCATGGCTTTGACTTGCATTTCCCTGATGACTGATGATTTTGAGCATCTTTTCATGTGCTTATTGGCCATATGTATATCTTTTTTGGAGAACTGTCAGTTCAAATCCCTTGCCCATTTAAAAATTGAGCTTTCTTTTTTGTGTGTGTGCTGAATTGTAAGAGTAAATTTATTCTATATACTAAGAGTATATATATTCTATATACTCAATACTTAGCAGATAGAGGATTTAGAAATATTTTTTCCTATTCTGTGAGTTGTCCTTTTACTTTTTTTTTTTTTGATAATGCTCTTTTTCTTTTAAGATTAGAAAAAAAATTTTTTAAGTAATCTCTACACCCAATATAGGGCTCGAACTCATAACCCCGAGATTAAGAGTTGCATGCTCCACTGACCGAGATAGTCAGGTGCCTCAGACAATGTCCTTTGGTGCACAAAAGCTTTTAACTTTGGTGAAGTGTAATTTATGTATTTTTTTCTTTGATTGCTTTGATTGTGTTTTTGGTGTCATATCTAAGAAGCTATTGTCTACTCTAACACACAGATTTTCACCCATGTTTTCATTCAAGGGTTTTTTGTTTTTAGCTTTTACATTAGGTATGTAGTCTATTTTTGGTTAGTTTGCATATATGATATGAGGTGGGGTCCAAGTTCATCCTTTGGTATGTGGATATCCAGTTGTTTCAGCATCACTTGTTAAGAAGTCTCTTCTTTCCCCCATTGCAAGCCTTGTCAAAAACCAATTGACCATAAATATATGAATCTATTTTTGTATTTTCAACTCTGTTCCATTGGTCTATATGTCTAAATGCCAGTACCACACAGCCCTGATTACTGTAGTTTTTTATTAAGTTTTGGAATCACAAAGTGTGAGTCTTCTAACATTGTTCATGATTGTTTTGGCTTTTGTGTATCCCTTGAAATTCTGAATGAATTTTTAGAATCAGCCTTGAAATTCTGAATGAATTTTTAGAATCAGCTTTATTTTTTTTTTTTTAAGGCAGAGTTTGGATAGGAGTGCACTGAATCTCAAGATCAATTTGGAGAGTACTGCCATCTTGATATGGTCTTCTAGTCTATGAACACAGATCTTTCCATTTTCTTTCAACAACATTTTATACTTTTCGGTGTATAACATTTGCACTTTTTTGGTTGAATTCATTCCTAAGTATTTTTATTCTTTTCAACACTATTGTAAATGGAATTGTTTTCTTTAAAAAAATATTTTATTTATTTATTTGTCAGAGAAAGAGAGAGGGAGAACACAGGCAGGGAGAGCAGCAAGCAGAGGGAGAAGCAGGCTCCCTACTGAGCAAGGAGTCTGATGTGGGTCTCGATCCTAGGACCCTGGGATCATGACCTGAGCCAAAGGTAAATGCTTAACTGACTGAGCCACCCAAGCATCCCTGGGATTGTTATCTTTCTTTTATTTAAATATTCTTTTATTTTTAAATTAACATATGATGTATTATTAGCCCCAGGGGTACAGGTCTGTGGATCGCCAGGTTTACACACTTCGCCAGGTTTACACACTTCACAGCACTCACCATAGCACATACCTTCCCCAATGTTCATAACCCCACCATCCTCTCCCTCCCTCCCCCCAACAACCCTCAGTTTGTTTTGTGAGATTAAGAGTCTCCTATGGTATGTCTCCCTCCCAATCCCATCTTGTTTCATTTATTCTTTTCCTACCCCCCACACCCCTACGTTGCCTCTCAACTTCCTCATATCAGGGAGATTGTATGATAATTGTCTTTCTCTGATTGACTTATTTTGCTAAGCATAATACCCTCTAGTTCCATCTACGTCATCACAAATGGCAAGATTTCATTTCTTTTGATGGCTGCATAGTATCCCGTGATAGATATATATATATATCTCACATCTTATTTATCCATTCACCTGTTGATGAACATCTAGGTTCTTCCCACAGTTTGGCTATTGTGGACATTGCTGCTATAAACATTCAGGTGCACATGCCCCTTCAGATCACTACATTTGTATCTTTAGGGTAAATACCCAGTAGAGCAATTGCTGGGTCGTAGGGTAGCTCTATTTTCAACTTTTTGAGGAACCTCCATGCTATTTTCCAGAGTGGCTGCACCAGCTTGCATTCCCATCAACAGTGTGGAATTGTTTTCTTAATTTCATTTTCAGATTGCTCATTGATAGTGTATAAAAGTGTAACTGATTTTGTATATTGATCTTGTATCCTGCAACTTTACAGGAAAAAAATAATTTTTGAAGCTTCTCAGGATGTTCTATATACAAGATAATGTCATCTGTAAATATACTTCTACCTCTTCCTTTCCGATCTGGATGCCTGTATTTCTTTTACTGTCTAATTGTCCTGCCTACAATCCCCAGTACAGTGTTAAACAGAGGTAGGAGAGTGGGCATCCTTGTCTTACTCCTGATCTTAGGGGGAAAGTGTTTAGTCTTTCACCATTAAATATAATGTTAGCTCTGGATTTTTCATAGATACCCCTTATCAGATTGAGAAGTTTTTCTTCTTGTCCTGGTTTGTTACATGTTTTTGTCATGGAAGGGTTTTGGCTTTGTAAATGTTTTCTCTGTGTCTATTGAGATGATCATGTGCTTTTCCCCCTTGGTATATTGTATTGACTGGTTTTTGTATGTTAAACCAAATTTTAATTGCTGGGATGAATCCCACTTGTTTGTGGTGTGTAATCCATTTTAATATGCTGTTGGATTCAGTTTGCTAGTATTTTGTTGAGGATTTTTGCATCTACATTCATAAGAAGTACCAATCTGTATTTTTCTTGTGGTGTCTTTGGTGTCAGGATAACACAATTTCATAGAATGAGTTAGGAAGTGTTTCCTCTTCTATTTTTTGGATTGATGTTAATTTTTCTTTAAACATTTGATAGAATTCATTAGAGGAATCATCTGACCCTGAGCTTTTCTCTGTTAGACATTTCTTGATTACTAACTAAAATTCATCAAATTTGGGAAGAGTTCAGTCTTGATGTTTTAGGAGAATCAGCCTTTTTTCTTTTTGATATATAACACTTTACATTCACTTTACATTTCTAATTTAAGTTTTTTTTCATAGAATTTTTTTTTTTATTTTTTAAAGATTTTGAGAGAACGTGAGTGTGAGAGAGAACACAAGCAGGGGAAGGGGCAGAGGGAGAAGAAGGTTCCCTGCTTTCTGTTGAGCAGAGTCCAATGTGGGGCTCTAATCCCAGGAACCTGGAGTCATGAACTGAGCCAAAGACTGATGTCTAACCGACTGAGCCACCAGGTGCCCCTCATTGAAGTATAGTTAACACATGATGTTACATTAGTTCCAGGGGCATAGCATAGTGATTCAACTTCTCTGTATGTTATGCTGTGATCACAAGTGTAGTGACCATCTGTCACCAAACAGCACTATTACAACACCATTGACTGTATTCCCTATGCTGTACCTTTCATCCCTGTGACTTATTCATCCCATCCGTCATTTTTCTGGAATAAGTTTTTCCCAGGTTGCTGCAAGCCTTTGGTTAATGTTCTGAAGTAAAAAAAAAAAAAAAAAAAAAAAAAAAAAGTTGATCCTGAAATTTTCTGCCCATGTTTTCATTGTTTTACAATGGAGTGGAGTGGAGAGTTCCTTATTTCTCCATTTTTGCAGATGTCACTCCTTTGTTGGGTATCTGATAGACAGAAGCATCCCAATTGATGAGATGTTTTTAGTTATAGAGGTAGACATTAGAATGATGGTTCTCAAACTGTAATATACAGAAGAATTAAGTAGAGATGATGATGATTAAAACGCATATTCCTAGGTCCCATCACACACTCAAATAATTTTCTCCAGGGGCCTGGGAGTTTGCATTTTTGGCAGGCACTCAGTGGACCAGCACTGGATTTGAAAAATGAAAAGTAATAATAAGCAGAGGTCATTTAAATATGTTCATTTCACATTTTTTTTCATAGATCACAGCCAAGAGAAACTGTATACAGTTGAGAAATGAAGACATGGGTGTACATGGTAGAGTTAGGGAGGTAACCATAGTAAGAACTGGAAACAGAAATGCTGAAGGGAGGTGGACTTCAGGGAGGGGACTGGAGTGAGACAGAGCAAGTTTGACTTTTTTCTTTATAGTTTGAACTTTCTTTTTCAAATGCACCTGTGATCTTTATAATAAAACAGATGAAAACAAAAGCTACAGGGAAATCAGTAGAAGGGGGCTACTGGCCAACAACTCGGGATTGGCTTCTTGGTACCCCGGCTGCCCAGTCCTTCCCACCACCTCTTGGCCAGTGGCTGTGGCTGCACTGTGCAGCCTGGCACCATGAGCAGAGTGCCCCAAAGTAGGGCTCCTCTCTTTTAGCGTGGACCATGCCCTCACTGCTGGTTCTCCAGAAAAGAAGGTGCTGGCAACATTGTGGCAACAAGTTGAGGAGAAGGCTGTAATCCAAGGAAGCCTGAGTTACGACCTGGAGTCATAGATGCTGCAAAGGGCCAACCCAAGGTCACACTGTGACCCAATCCTTCCCAGAAACAGTAGTCTTTTGGGGCTTAAAAACATAAGCATGAAATCAAAAACAAACTTTGCCTGGAAGCTGCCGTGGGCAGTTGGCTTAGCTTACACCATGGGTTTACCAGCCAACTGTTTGAGAGGCTTGGGCAGGGGGCCACCTGACAGGATATGCTGGGGAGCCAAGCAGGGATGGTTGGGCGATGACAGCCGTTCCCCTGCACAGTGGAGGGATGTGGCTCCCCCAGCGCCCTTGCTCTGCAGGGCTGTTTTCAGGGTGAAGGTTATCTAGACTGTCCAGCCGAAAGCCCTCCGGTCCAAAGCAAATGCCAGAGACTCGCTGTCCTTTCCACGGTGGAGGTATTTCTCCCTTCCCAAACATCCTGTGCTAGCGTGGGAAACACCTCCAAACAGAAACGTCAAAAAGCTTCTCTTTTTGATGGAGTCAGCAGTCCATTCAGGAGCAGAGATGGGGAGGGAAGGATTGATAGAAGGTGCGACTGGGCTCAGAGCCTTCTGAAACCCCTCAGCCAGGGTGATGCTATGCTCTGAGGAGGTAAGCAACAGACTTGAGGATTTAGTGTTTGGGGTTTCCCACAGTGCCATGAGAAGTCAGGCAGAATCCCTGTAGAAGAGAAGCAGCAGAACGTGAGCTAAGCCTAGCAGCCGGGCAAGCTCCGGGTGAAGGAAGGCAGAGGAGCATTCCTACTTTAAGGGGCAGGAAGGTGCAGTGACATAATGTGGCTTCCCACTCAGACCAACATTGACTCTTGCTCTACAGGCCTCTTGAAATGAGCTCAGGGAAGCTGGAGGAACCCTAGAGGCATCACCATATATGACCCCACCTAAGAAGTCCCTGACACCTTCCAGTCCACAAGGTAAACACTATTTTTTTTTTAAAGAATTAAACTCTAAAATTTTTTTTAAAAATTTATTTAGGGCACTTGGGTGGCTTAGTCAGTTAAGTGCCTTCAGCTCAGGTCATGGTCCCAGGGTCCTGGGATCAAGTCCCACATTGGGCTCCCTGATCAGCAGGGAGTCAGTCAGCTTCTCCCTCTCCCTCTGCACCTGCCCCCGGCTCATGCTCTTTCTCACATTCTCTCTCTCTCTCAAATAAATAAATAAAATCTTGTTTAAAAATTATAGTTTATTTAAGTAATTTCTACACCCAACATGGGGCTTGAACTCTCAAGATCCTGAGGTCAAGAGTTGCATGCTCTTCTAACTGAGCCAGCCAGGCACTACACCACCCCTCCACTGTGTGTGTGTGTGTGTGTGTGTGTGTGTGTGTGTGTGTGTGTGTGTGTGTTTAAGGTAGGCTATGTGCCCAGTGTGGATCTTGAATGCATGATTCTGAGATCATGAATCATAAGCTCTACTCACTGAGCCAGCCGGGTGCCCTGAACACTATGCTTTTTGAAAAGAATTCATGTTTATGTTGGTGTTATTTTTTCTGCTCTCAGTCTTGACTTTGAGGATGGTGAGAACCAGCTCTGGCTCTT
Source organism: Mustela nivalis (assembly GCF_964662115.1). NCBI lineage: Eukaryota > Metazoa > Chordata > Mammalia > Carnivora > Mustelidae > Mustela > Mustela nivalis. The sequence goes on along the minus strand of NC_139033.1, from coordinate 81,106,489 downwards.
CCTCAGTTCTTGGCCAGTTGTGGTTGGCATCTTCTACCTTCTACTTCTTTACCTACCTGCCATATGGACCTACAGGTGTGTCCAGGGTGTCGTCAGCACAATGCCAAAACCCATCTGAGCTGACTGGCTAGTGACTTACTGATGACAATAGCCACCAGCACACTCACCTTGCACTGCTGTGTGCCAGGGACTGTTCCAAGTGATGGATCTACATGATTCTCTGATTCTGCTCCCAATTTTGACATGTAGGACTTTCCCCACCACTAAGCAATTCTCCTGGATGTCCTACAATTTAACTCAATTCTGACACTATCTACCTGGGGATAGCCTTCCACAGACTGGGGGCTCAGTCCCATAAGACTGCCCTCACCTTAGATGCCAGTCCCAAGTCCAGGTGGTCACCTGTGCTTCTTGACCCACTGGCTATAAATCAGAACTTCCCATGACCCCCTCCTGAGATTTGATAATTTCACTGGAGTGGCTCACTGAACTCAAAGAAACATTATACTTACTAGATTACCAGTTTAATATAAAAGGATATAAATCAGGAACAGCTAGATGGAAGAGATGCACAGAACACAGTCTGGGGGAAGGGTGTGGAGTTTCCATGCCCTCTGAACACACGATGTTCCCCAAATCTCCTTGTGTTCACCAATCCCAAAGCTTATCGAATCCTGTCTTTCAGGGGTTTTGTGGTAGTTTTATTTCATAGACACAACTGATGAAATCATTGCCTATTGGTGACTGAACTCAGTCTCTAGCCCTGCTACCCTACCCAGAGGGCAGGGGCATGGAGCTGAAATTTCCAAACCTCTAATTACAAGCTTGGTTCCCCTGGCAACCAGCTCCCAACCCTAGAAGCTTCCAAAAGTCAACTCAATAACATAAGAAAAGACACCTTTACTATTCTTCTCATTTATGAAATTCCAAGAGCCTTAGAAGCTCTGTACCAGGAGCAGGTCAAAGACCAAATAAATATTTATTATCAATCACAATATCACAGACTCTAACCCTTGCGTGCAGCTGTCAGTACACCCACCGAGAGGAAGACACAGTGGCACAGGGACTGGCACAGTCGGGATCTAACCAGGCCATCACTCTTGGCCACTTGCTATTCTGCCCCTTCATGAGTCCACGAGAACATGACTGCTCATCTCTATAGCCATGAGGCCCCACAAAACACCAGACACTTAACCCAGTGTTTGCTAAACTGAAGAGTGGAAATGAGTTTCCACAAACCTACATAAAATAGACTGTTACTATAATGGCAAGGGATGTAAGTAAAATTAACAGAAGGATATCAACATATCCTCCAGGGCCACAATAAAACAAATGGTGACAAGTGCTAGAATCCAGGTGACCAGCTACAACCTTCATATCATAAGTGGAGGGTTGCATAAAGATTTGCAAACAGTGTGTACTCTGTAGAGCTGGGAAAATTTTTCACTTTTTCCATTCTAGGTTCATTGGCTGGTCTACTAATTAAGCTGATATAAGACAGATTCACAGAAGAAAAACCAACTTAATTTCATACATACAGGACCTCCAAAAGCATGAGACTCAAGGGCAAGTTGCATGGTTGAGGCTTATTTGCCACCATGAGCTGAATAATGGGATAGGGGCCTGGCTGCAAAAGAGAGGAGGGTAATTCACAGCACTGTACAAAGAGCAGACATTTGGTGATTAGATGTGTGCCCTGCCAAGCAAATCAATCTTTCAGATAAAAAGTTATCTTTGGTAATAGCTCTATTTCTGGGCCAGGCTCCCATCTAAGTTCTTTTAAGTAATTAAGAGCAAGGTCAGAGGTTTTTTTTGAGTCCGCTAGGTCTTGATTGACTTCAGCTCAAAAGAATCCACACACCAAAGTGACCCATTTGGGGATGGCATATTCTGTCCCCCCTCAACACTCAAACTTCTGCCCTCTGATGCTACTTCTAGGGGTTCTTGTGATTCCATTGTGCCCTAAACCATCAAGGATGAGCACTCTCATTTAAGGTCAGCTGATTATAACCTTCATTCCATTGCGGAGGCCCTTCATGGTAGTACCAGGAGTACTATTCAATTGTACACCTCAGGGAAGGGAATCTTGTGGGGTCTACCTTCTGAGCTTCTGCCTGCCATGTTAGGTCTTTGGGAAACTGAACCCAAAGACCACACAAAAGAGTGATTGAAACTAACCAATGCAGAGAGAGCTGTCAGCACGAAAGGTGCTGCTGCCCACCCAAAAAAGAAGCCCACCACTGGCCACAACGTCTTTCCTAACAATGAGTCTGGCATGAGTCTTTCCTAACGATGGGAAAGAGCAGGGTATTCTGAGTGGTGGGTGATCTGGAAGTGTGGCAGCGGGGCCTGGCTGCAGCTTCCAACATCACTGCCTTTGTTAAGACAGAGGGAGCTTCATCTGAGCAGTAAGAGAGGAGAAACACGCCTGAAGGGCTGCCTTCTGAAGGTGAGGGAGCAGAAGAGCATCCAAGACAAAGAGGAATGGGGAAGCCATAGAAAATTGAAGGCAAAAGAAAGGGGTGCTCTCAGATTCAAGGTTTTTAGTCTTCACTGTATCAGATTTTGAAGCCTTCATTTTAAAAGTTTTAAATTTCAGAAAATAAATCCATTTTGGCGGTCCGTGTTCTGGGGAATTAATTAGCAAAGGAAGTGGATGCAAAAACATATTTTTATAATTGCTTATTTTTGCTTCTTAAATGCAGTGGGCTCTAAACAAGGCTGGGGTTAGGGGTACTGACCCCCATGCAGTTAAAAATCCACATATAATTTTGACTCCCCCTCCAAAACTCAACTACTAACAGCCTACTGTTGACTGGAAGCCTTCCTGAGAACACAGTTGATGGACACATATTGTGTATGTTATACATATGGTATACTGCATTCTTACAGTAAAGTGAGACAAAAGAAATGTTATGAAAAAATTCCTAAGGAAGAGAAAATACATTTACTGCACTGCACTGTAAAAAAATATTTAAATGGACCCACGCAGTTCAAACCTGTGTTGCTCAGAGGTCACCTGTATAACTCAAAGAGCGTCCCTGGGACATTTAGAGTAAACCGTTATGGGTAAGCACACCCAAAGTCATGGCTGACTTTTTCACTGCATTAAAGAAGTGGGATGTGTGCTCATCTGTGGGGTCTCACAGTGGCCTCCAAATAGGAAACCTGGCCACATGGACTTCAGGGAGGCCAAAGACTGACTGGAAAGTGGTCCTTTGGGTGTACAGAAGGAGCCAGCTTCTGTGTTTGGATGGATGGGTATACAGCTTTGATGTACCTTTAGAGTTCTTGCAGGGCCTGGCCTGCTGCTGCTGCTTGGCCCAGAAACACTGACAGGTGCATACTTCTCCAAGCTTGTGTGTGGCCCAGGTGATGGCCCTTTTCTGTCTCCTGGCCACATGGCTTCCCACCAGGAGTCTAACTCTAAGGGCACCCTCCCATTGCCCTGGGCCCCTACCATTTCTGCATTAATCATATCCTCGTTCAACACCACAGCATCAGCCACACTCTCATCTTGGTTACTTTGCATGTTTCAGAGGCCTCTAGCACCGTAGTTATGAACTTGGGCTCTTGAGTTCAAGAGGCCTAGGTTCAACTCCACCCCCGAGTCTACTATTTACTAACTAAGTACAATCTCTTAACCCTAGTGAGCTTGTCTCCTCACCCATGAAATGGGGATGGCAGTACCCACCTCATAACCTTTAAGGATTTATTTACTTGCAAATATTTACTAAGAAAGTTCCAGTGTTCTAGGTACAGGGGATACAGCCGGACAGCCAGTGTGACTGGTCAGCCTGTCTAGGGCCCACTGGAAGCACAACAGGTCAGACTGTGCTCAGAATCAGGCTCCCAAACTCCTGATTTCTTGAAAAACTCTTCACTTGTAATGTCTAGAACACGGCACTCTCCTGGTTCTTCTCTCCAGCTTGACGTCTCCAATCCCCAGAAGTATCCATTCCCATTCGTGTTCCCAAAGGACTATGATGGTTCTCATGTACCAGTGCTCCCAAGGACAAGGACTCTTTTACAGACAACATTTGGGAGAGTGCTCCCTGTTATAGCAGTTACACTTTCAGTACCTACTGATCAAGAAAATACATAATGACGGGGCAACTGGGTGGCTCAGTCGTTGAGCCTCTGCCTTTGGCCCAGGTTGTGGTCCCAGAGTCCTGGGATCAAGCCCTACATCAGGCTCCCTGCTCAGTGGGGAGCCTGCTTCTCCCTCTCCCATTCCTCCTGCTTGTGTTTCCTCTCTCCCTGTGTCTCTCTTTGTCAAGTGAATAAATAAAATCTTAAAAACAAAACAAAACAAAACAAAAAAGAAAATACACAATGACAAAGTAATATTTTAAGTGATTTTGTATTTTATGAGCAGCAATAGCAGCTACATACACTTGAAAAATACCATCAAAAAGAAAACTACAGACCTAAAATGGAGTCACTTATGCTAGACCATGTCACCAAACCCAGAGTTAAATACCTAATCTAATTGCAGTTTCAACTTCCCCCCGAAGAGGACTAGTCTTAGTCTTAACTAGTCTCTTCAGGAATTTTCTGGTCAGTACCAATAAGGAAACCAGTCCCTTGGGCTCTATCCATTCCTCAAAGGAAGATGAGGTTATCCAACTAAGACCCTATTTTCCCTAAAGGAAGGTGACCTCACTCAAAATAATCCTTTTTTCTGTTTATGACTTCCTTGTCCTGACTTTAAAAACCTTTCCCTTTCTGTGGCCCTTTGGAGTCCCTCTACTTGCTAGATTAGATGCTGCTCAATTAATGAATCATTTAATAAAGCCAATTAGATCTTTAAAATCTACTCCAGTGAATCTGGTTTAACAATACAGTTAACATGAGTCACACATCATATGTTCTGTAGGTTTATTAACAACATGTGCAATCAAATGACTGAAATATCTCATCACAGGAGGTATATAAAGTTGCTTTCTTTGGTTGTTGCCTTCAATCAATCCTTGTCAAATTTCCTACATTGCTTCTTAATCATATTTTGGGCAGAAAATATAACTTCCCAATGCCTAGCAATTATTCAAATTCCAGCCAGTTCAACCTCAAATGCAAGTTAAACCTTTGCCCACCCTCATTGCCAGCTGGGTTTATGGCTTTAGGACCTTAAGAGGAAGGGTGGGATGTGGCTATCTCTTGATTACCCATCCCCCCCGCCTTAGGATCTTACTTCTCTGATATTAGGTTATGGAGAATGAAGTAGGGAAAAGAGTAAATATCTCTCTACCTAAAGGGCCCACTGGTTATAGTTTCCTCTCTGGCCAACACTAACCGGCCTTTTTTTTTTTTTTTTAATTCAGGTATACTTTGTAACAAAGTCCACCCATTTTAAGAACATAATTCAACGAGTTTTGACGGAAGAAGTCCCATATCCACCACAATTATGATATAGAACATTCCCATCACCCGCAGAGTTCACCTTGTGTTCCTTTGTAGAGAATTCTCACCCGGTTCACAACCCCTAACAGCTGCTCTGCTTTTTGTCACTATAGTTTTGTCTTTGGAACTTCATTGATAATGAAGGTATGTAGCCTTTTGGTGTCTGGCTTCTTCCACCTAGCCTATCAAGTTTCAGAATCATGCATGTTCTTGCATGTATCAGTAGTTCTGTTTTTGAAGAATATCCCATTGTGTGGATCTCTCACAATGCGCTTACGTATTCACTAATTGATAACATTTAGGTTGTTTCTAGCTTTTCAGTAGTAATATTGCTTCCGTGAAGAGCTTAGAACAAGTCTAGCGTGGATGTTTTCATCTCTATTGGGTAAAGGAGGGGTAGGAGTTTTGCTGGGTTGAATGGTTAAATGTATGCCAACTTTATAAGAAACCACCAAAATGTTTCCAAACTGATTTTACCATTTTGCACTCTTACCAACAATGTACTAGAATTCTTGTTGCTCAAAAACCTCATCAACACTTGATGTTCCCAGTCATTTTTAATTGTGGGCATTTGAATAGATGTGTAGAGATTTAGTGAGTGGTGTCTCACTGTGCCTTTGTGTTTCCCTAATGATCCTTCATGTGTTTGCCATCTGTACAACTTCTTTGTCGGCCTATCTGTTCTATTTATAGTTTTATTACAAGGTTGAGTGAGTTCTTCATGTCTTCTGTATAGAATCCACTGATTTTTGTTTTGATTTCCTCTGAGTCTGTAGCTTGCCTTTCGTTTTAATGGGTCTTTTAAAAAATTAATTTTCTTCAGGTTTATTGATGTTTAATTTGCATAAGTAACACTCACCCTTTTTAGGTTAACATTTCTACAAAATCTACCAAGACAATCAAGATACGGAATATTCCCATCACTTTCCCCAAACCCCCCTGTACTCTCTTCTGGTAGGTCTGGTTCTACAGCCCTTTAATAAATTCTGCTTATATGTCCGGTATTGTCTTTACTGTGTGGGATACTCAACACCTCTGGGTCATCTTTGTGCCCTGACTCATAAATTCTAGGGTAACAGGAAAAGGTCCATTAAACATCCTGTTACACACAACTCTAATAAAAAACAGTAATAATAACACCCACATGCTCATATACTGCTTGCTAGGCACCACTCTCTTTGTCTTTTACGAATTCACTAGATCTTTACGATAAACTACACTGTGAATTCGATCCCTAACCCCCTTTCCCAGCTGAGGAAACTGAGGCACAGAAGAGATAAGGTAGACTGGCCAATCTCTCAGGGCTAGTGAGCCACAGAACTGCAATCAGACCCAGGGAGTCTGGCTCAAATGCACAATGCCAGGCGCCACCTGTGCTGCCTTCCACATCGGAGAGGCAAAGCTGACGTTTCCGCCAGAAGGTACACATCTCAGCTGGTCTCTCGGCTTTGGCGGCGGCGAAGGAGGAGGAGCCCTGAGCAGCGTGACCCCCAGGAGCTCAGCCCACTTCCCGCCTCCGCAGCACGCTCACCTCCCGCCCTCTGTCCAGTACCCCAATCCGGCGGGCGCTTGCGGCGCCCTCGCTTGCCCCACCTCCGCAGATCCACAGCCTTCCCCTGCCGGGTAGAGGAGGAGAGCACAGCGACCGCGCCGGCCTCTCCCGCCTCCTGGAACCCCGGTGTTTCCCGGACCGGGGGCCAGTTCCCGACGACGTCGGTCGCAAAAGCCAACAGGCCGCCGCCGCAGAGCCCGGGGCTCGTGCCATAGGGGCGGTTGCGCATGCGCAAGGCGTGCGTGGCGGCGCGTGCACGGACGCGCGGCAGGCGGCGGGGAGCAGCGCATGCGCGCGGAGCGCGGCCAGAGGCTGGAGGTATCCCCAGACGAGGTGTAGCGCGGTGAGCTCGGTGGGGGTTTGTCCTTGCGGGTGCGGGACAGTCGACAGCAAATTTCCCCCAAGTTCTGGCAGAGACTAGTTCCAGGCAGTCGAGTGTCAGAACCGAACACCGGGCTCCGCGGCGAAGGAACCGCAAAGGGGCGGACTTGAGTCTCCACGAGCGCCAGTGGCCTCCGTGCGGAACATCTAGGGCCCACTCGTAAGCCGCCCGCGGTTTCTCACCGCCCTCCGTCGTTTAACTGTTGGTAAATAAGACTTCTGATCAGAGGGTCTAGGGCCCAGCTCTTCCCGACACCGGCATCGTGGCTTTGGGCCAGGCACGTCATATTCCTGAGCTCTTTATTCCCATTGTTAAAATGAGTAGGGTGCGCCGCTCTTCAACATCGCAAGTTATTAAATTGAAGGAAACGGGACGGCCGCTTGACTGACTCATGCACGCGCTTGCTTTGGATGTCAAACCTGGCCTGGCTCACCTGCAGAGATCCCGTGAGGGATGGAATAACCCGGAATTTGTGGTGACATGAGTAATGTTGAAAATGCAGTAGAAGACAGGGTGGAGGCCTGGTGTGAGTTACGTGTGAGAGGGGGAGAGCCAGAGCAGGTTTCACCCAGGAGGTTACCTCTGAACTGAGCCTTGAAGGATGAGTCGGGTGCTCCTGGCATTGGGGGGGGGGGGGGGGGCGGTGCCTGACAGTCTGCATAGGCAGGCTGTTGATGTGTCTAGAGAGTTCTGGGATAGCTGTGAGGTAAGTGCTGAGTTGGTGGGGAGTCAGTAGGTGGGCTGGAAGGGGAGAAGTGGGGAAAACTTGTGGAGGGCCTTTAAAGCCCCTGCAGGCCTGGGGAGGGGGAGGACTACAGAATGTCTTTACGCATGGAACTGACATCAGATGTGTGTTTCAGTAAAGTCATTCTGGCAGGAACTAGACAGGAATTGTAATTATACAAAGGGGATGTTGGAGGAAGGAAGTTAATCTCATAGTCCTGGGAGTAATGAGGGCCTGAGCCTGGGAGCGCAGTGGGGATGGAGACAGAAGCAGGATATCAGGGAGATTTTGAAGATAGTAATTGACAGGCTTCAGTGGCTCCGTGTTACAGCCTCCTGTAGGATAACTCCATGGTCTGGAAAACCAGGGAGGAATGAGTCATTAAGATATCTGGGTTTCTGCAGACCTTTTGCCAGGTACTCAGCATCCAAGATTTTTAAAAACCCGAAAAACAAAAAACTGGTCTCTGCCTTCTAGATGCTCGTAGTTGAATAGAGAAGATGGACATATAACTAACTGACTATATCTTTATCCTTGTGGTGTAGAGCATTACAAGTGTCCCTACCAGAGCCTGGGGTGGGGGTGAGGGCAGGGAGGGCTTCTTCGAGGAGGGAGGCCTGCAATTCAGGGAAACAGGAGTTCCTAAGCAGTGTGGACATCCAAGGTACAGAAGATGCATGGGTGGAAAGGCCAGGCCATCTGTGATATGCTTAGAGCACTTTACGCAGATGCTGGAACATAAAACTAGATAAAATAGTGGATCTAGGTGCTGGAATGTGAAATGGGAAGTAAAGCTTGAGTTTTATTCTCTGTAGACTGGCAAGCCATCACACAGCCTCATGCCGAGGAGGGCTTGTTCAGATTCTCTTGGGATGGCTTGCCCTGGGGGCATTGTGGAGAACAGCTGTAAAGGGAGAAGCTTGTGGGGAGGGGCTGTTGCAGGATGTGCTGATGAGTTAGAGTGGGGGCTGAAGCTGGGCGTGGTGGGGCATGCAGGGGGAGAATACTGGTATGGGGCCAGTAGAGTGGGAACTGGAGGTTGGGGGTGGCACATGAAGCCCTGGGAAGGAGGACTAGAGATACCTAATGGCTGTTTACTAGATTAGTGGAATGGCAGTTCAGTTAACCTCACTAAGCTTGTCTTCTCATATGCCACATGGGGATGGTAGTACCTACCTCATGATATTGGGGTGATTCACTTGACAGATATTTACTTAGTACTTGCCAGTGTTCTTGGTGCCCAGGAAACAGCTGGCCTGCTACAATGTAAAATACACAGGAAATACATACAGATTAAGTTCAAAAGAGAGAGCACACCTAGAGGTGCAGATTTGGTTATGATCCACATTTAGCTCCCAGAAAAGAGGCAGATGAGCCCAGAGTGAACAAGATTCCCCCAGTTGCAGGGCAAGATGGAGGCTGGCCCCCAGGAGAAACTGAGTGCTGGTCTATATCTGAATGGTGTTGGCAAGGCCAACTTTAAAAGGATGGTTTGGGACTGGATGATCTCTGAGCTCTTGCCTTGTGTCATAACTGCTGGTGATCACCTCTGTGCCTCCATTTCTGTGTGTGGAGGAGCTGACTCTGAGCTTAGCTACATGGAACTAAGATCGTAGAGGTCTCCTGGGAGGACTCTGGGCCTGTGGAGCTCTTCCAGGGGCCTGCCTTTCTCTCAAAATATATTGAGTGTTTTCCAAGGATCATGTATTTGCTAGGTGCTTAGGAGGAGACTATTGACTTTTATCACCACTCTTCAGAGTAGACTAATTTTTGTTCTGCTTTATAGTTGAGAAAATAAAGGCATAAAGAGATTAGGTAGGCTGTTAGAGGCTACACAGTTATCTGAAGGACTTTTCTTTGACTATCTGAGGTGTGTCCCAGAAGTATTTCAAACCTCTGGTCATGTCAGTGTAAGTACACATCAATGTGATGTTGAAAATGGAGTAGCAATAATAATTTTTCCTATGTTAATTTATAAACAAAGTTGGAATTTTTATTTATAATTTTAAACCAAATTTAAAATCTTCAAAGGCTAATAAAATAGTGGTTAGTATTTATTGAGTGCTCATAAACATGGTGCAGTTGACCCTTTAATAATGCAGGGGGTAGGGACACCAACTCCCCCATAGTTGAAGATCTGTGTATAACTTCAGACTCTCCCAAAACATAACCACTAATAGCCTAGTGTTAACTGGAAGCCATACTGACAACATGAATAATTAACACAGGTTTTGTATGTCATATGTATTTATATACTATATTTTTTAAATAAGCTAACAAAATGTTAAGAAAAGCATAAGGAAGGGGTGCCTGGGTTAAGGGTCTGCCTTCAGTTTGGGTCATGATCCCAGAGTCTAAGGATCGAGCCCCACATCAAGCTCCCTGCTTGCCAGGGAATCTGCTTCTCCGTCTTCCCCTGCCCCCGCTGCTCATTCATTCTCTCTCTCTCTCTCTATCTCTATCTCCATCTCTCAAATAAATAAACATTTTTTAAAAAGCATAAGAAAGAGAAAATACATTTACAGTACTTTCCTACATTTATTGAAAAAATCCTACATTATACAAAAAATTTATTGTAAATGGACCTATGCAGTTCAAACTTAGGCTGTCCTGGGTCATATGGACATGGATGCTTCATATGTATTTTCTCATGTAATCTTCACAACGTCCTCATGAGCTAATTGGTAATCATTACCACCATTTTTACTGACAGTAAAGTTGGAGTAAGGTTGGAGTGAGGTGGAGTAAAGTTGGAGTAAGGTTGGAACAAGAGGAGCAAGGTTACATTAAGGTTAGAGTGAGGCAGGGTAAGGTGGAGTATGGTTGGAATAAGGTTGGAGTGGGGTTCTTAAGGTTGGGGTGAAGTGGAATAAGGTTGAAGGAAGGTGGAGAGAGGTGGAATAAGGTTGGATTAAGATGGATTAAAGTTGGAGTTGAGGTGGAGTAAAGCAGAGTAAGATTGGAGTGAGGTGGAGTAAGTTTGGAGTGGGGTTGGTAGGAGGTGGAATGAAGATGGAGTGAGGTATAGTAATGTTGGAATGAGATAGGGTAAGGTTGGAGCAAGGTGGAGTAGAGTATACAGTAAGGTTAGAGTAAGGTGGAGTAGGGTATACAGTAAGGTTAGAGAAAGATGGAGTAGGGAATACAGTAGGGTTAGAGAAAGGTAGAGTAGGGTATACAGTAGGGTTAGAGTAAGGTGGAGTAGGGTATATAGTAAGGTTAGAGTAAGGTGGAGTGGGTAGACAGTAAGGCTAGACAGTAAGGCAGAGTAAGGTTGGAGTAAAGTAGAGTAAGTCGGAGCGAGATGGAGCAAGGCTGGAATGAAGTGGAGAAAGGTTACAATAAGGTTGGAATGAGATAGAGTGAGGCGGAGTACAGTTGGAGTAAGGTAGGATAAGGTCGAAGTGAGATGGGATAATAGAGTGAGGTGGAAGGAGGTAGGGTAGCTACCCCAAGGCATTTGGTCAGTGAGAACCAGCTATTGAACTCAGGATGTTGGGCCTAGAACCTCAGCTCTTGACCACTAGGCATATCTCTCCTGATGTGATTTGTCTTTGAGATCTTACCAGAAACAGTGGTAATTCAATAGCCACCCAGGCAGCCCACAACTCTGAATTTATTATTGGACTTAAAAAACCACTTCAAACCACTTTCACGTGCTTTTAAATATTGACTATTTTTAAAAATCTTGTTACTGCAGCACCTGGGTGGCTCAGTTAAGCTTCTGCCTTCGGCTCAGATCATGATCCTGTGGTCCTGGGATGGAGCCCAGTGGCAGGCCCCGCACAGTGGAGAGTCTGCATCTCTCTGCCCCTCTGCCCCTCTCCCACTCATGATTTCTCTTAAATAAATAAAATCTTTAAAAAAATTTTTATTATTTAGGTCTCTTTTTCTTTCAAACAATGACATGCCTTTGGCATATGGGATTTTCACCTGAGCTGATGATGATGAAAGTGTGTGCCATGAGCCCGTACTGCCTCCGAAGTGACAGCTGCCAAAACTAACAGCTGTGAAATTATTTGTGACCGTTGAGGATAAACATATTTGTCCCTGTTCATTATATGATCAGTAAGTTCTAGCAGTTCCTATCTGTCAAACCGTGATTTATTCTCCCCAGTGTATTTCTTAGCTTGGAAGTGGACACAGAAACCATGGCATCGTTTGTTTTCTTTGGGATCTGCATTAGGAGTTTGGGCCCCATTATCAGGCAGGCCTTGGCTCCTCATTCTCGGTGAGATTGGACTTTCCTGTTTTTGTCATTCTCAGTTTACTTCGTAGGCATGCTTTGTGTGGGGAAGAAAAATACCCGTGAAGGAAGCTTCTCCGAGGGTGACCAGGTGCACAGTTCAGCCAAGTAGGTGACTCGATGGGACGCGTCTCTTTGTGTTTGTTCAGGCCGGGAAGGGGTGTGACAGCGCACTGGGAGATATTCGGCTCACAGCCAAATAACTTTTCCACCTGAGGTACAAGTCAGCCCTTCCGAGGGGTCCGGCATCTGCTGCTTGAGAAACTGAGCATGTGGGAAGCAAACAGCCCTGTGTGGTGCTCCCTTCATACCTCGTGGTGGCTTCGCACCATGTGTGCTCTGAGCAGGTACACGGGGCTGCTCTACATGCGGGAGCATGGGTCAAAGTGTCGATGTTTTGTGAATAGGACAAGAAAAAGGAGCAAAGAAGCAAAAAGGTGCGAGGAGTGGAGAGAGAAGTGGCAGCACGTTGATGGTTAGCAAAACTGGATGGTGGCCACATGGCGATTCCTATACTCTTCTCTTTTGTAGGTATTTGAAAGTTCCAAGCTAAAAAGTTGAAAAACATGTGCAGTATGCAGACATTTGTGTAGATGTTTGGTCCATACAGTACTCATTGCACCCTGGTTTTGGTGCAAATGCTGTGCTGGATGTTTGGATACAGTGAGAATTCTTTGCTTTTGTGGTGCTCAAAGCCTATGGGGGACAGATGTGACTAACAGCACACAAATACTGAATAGCAAACAGAGAGGCATTCTTTGAAGCACAGAGATGGGGGTATTAGGAAAACCTTGAATAGTGGAAACCGCTAAGTGGAGGGAGGATTCCTTCACAAAAGGATCGACCAAACCGAGGTCTGAAGTATGACTAGGAACCAATCAAATGCCAAGGAGAAAGGGAGAAGAAAGTTCTAGAAGGTGGGACTGGCCGGGGATGTGAGGCAAGTCAGGGTGATGGAGCCCAGAGAGAGGGTGTTGTGGCTGGGAGGTGGGCCGGGACATGTTGCTTGGCCTGCTTAAGGAATTGCCTTGGTCCTGGGAGTGATGGATAGCCAGAGAAGAGATGAAGCTCCACAGCTGTGGCTCCACCTCCCCTTCTCAGATGCCATTTTGGCTGCAACACAGAGGGCGAGTGGAAGGCAGGATCTGATGTGCAGGTGAGACACTGAGGCTGTCTATGGTGGAGGTGGAGGTAGGGACAAAAGTGTGTCCTACCAGCTGGAGTCTAAGCTGATGCGGGTCAGGGAGGGGGAGGGTTCGTGTGATGGTGGCAGCCTGTCATGTGCTGAGATGGGACAAAAGAAGAGAAGACCTGATGTGAGGAGAAGTCCTGCATTTGGTCTGGTGTCAGTGGAAGGAGATATTGCTAAGGCAGTTGGTCACATGGAGTTGGAATTCAGGGCCCAGATGTGGCAGAGGGAAGAAGCTGGTGACTCCTCACATGTGTGTGGTCCTGGGAGCCAAAGCTGCTTGGGAAGAGGCCCCAGTGGCAGGAAACCAGGACAGGACAGGAGTGGCCATCTGCAGCCCAGCTTGGGTATTTTCCCCTCCTTGTCATGAAAATGCTAAACCACAGGAAGTGCCTCCAGATACATACCCTTACAGACCCTGTACAGTTATACATCGTACATATGTCTGGGTGCTATTTTACCTATTTATGGCTTCCTATTTTACCTATTTACCCATCAGCAGCTTGTTTGCTTTGAAGTTTTTTTTCCTGATTTTTCTGTATTAGAGTCTCTTTCTAAAACCCTGTCTTGTAGAAGGCATTGCTGTTAACATATTCTTTCCACTTGTTCTCTTATGCCTGTGTAGTATCTTATTATACAGATGCATCATTATTTATTTAATTGTTCCTCTGTTGAAGAACACTTAGGTTGTCTATAGATTTCCTGCTATTAAAAACAATGCTGCGGGTGCCTGGGTGGCTCAGTGGGTTAAGCCGCTACCTTCGGCTCAGGTCATGATCTCAGGGTCCTGGGATCGAGCCCCGCATCAGACTCTCTGCTCAGCAGGGAGCCTGCTTCATCCTCTCTCTCTCTGCCTGCTTCTCTGCCTGCTTGTGATCTCTCTCTGTCAAATAAATAAAATCTTAAAAAAAAACACGTATCTTTCGCCTATTTTTCTTTGGGGTTACTTTCCTTTTTTTAGTGAGCTGCAACAGTTCTTTATCTTATGTGATACGGATATTAATTCTTAACAGTTTGAGTCTAAGGATGCACCTAACTTAACGGCAGTCTGAGAAATTCCCCTTCTTCTGTGTCCAGCACCCTGGGTCAGCTGTCACGAGGCCCTGCTTGCTCTCCTCTGAAGCTTCATGGACAACTCTGTTCTTGGTCCCTTAAATTTGGGGACCAAGAGGACCTGATGTACTACAGAGCATCCCCTGCAGTGTACCCATGGGATAAGGCAACCTGCTTAGGGGCTCATGCCGAGGATAGAGCCCAGATCTCTGCTTCTACAGCAGCTTTTGGATGATGGGATGGTGGGTATCGGGCCCAGAAGGCCTCCCAGGTCAGACTTCACCTAACTTCGCCTTCATGGGTGAGCATCTCAGGACCCTTCTACATTGCTGTCACAAGCTTCACCTCTGCTTGTGCTGTTGGTTGAGTTTTCCAGGTGGGGAAAAGAGTGACTATCCACATGTCATAAAGGTGTTCAGTTTGAAAATTTAGAACGCAGTTCTCAGGAATGCTCCCACAGCTTGGTGCTATGGGCCCCTGGTCAGCTCATTCTGATCAGATGCAGGTTGTGTAGTTTGATTTCAGGAGGGTGTGAGTCATTGCTAGAAGCTTCTTAGTGTGGGGTGTTGTATTTGTTGGTTCCACAGAAGGGAGATCAGGATTCAAGAGATTTTGATTGTGTTTGCTCTCAAGCTTTTCTGGAAGGTTTGACACTCATTTTCATTCACTCACATCTTAGGGTGAATTATTTTATTTCAGGCACTTTCTTCTTAACACCTTGAAGAAACCTATTTAATGTGCTTGGAAGTCCCCGGTCACCTTAGTTTTGGTAATTGGCTTTAGAATGTACTGAGAACCCGGATTCCCTGACATGTCAGGTGAGGTGCTTGGGAAGCCCTGTTGGAAATAGGAGCAGGGTCAGACAGATCTGTTGTCCAAGGCCTTTCTCTCCAGTTGTATTCAAGATAAGACATATAAAGATATAACTGTACAGATCTTGCTGCCTCTGCACACACTACCTTCTGTGGCCTCCTCAGTGATAGTGACCATAGTCTATGTGACCTGCCACTCCTCCACACCTACTGGCCTCTTTATCTCCAGAAAACTAGTGTATTCCTGCCTCGGGGCCTTTGCATGGACTCTCCCTGCTATCTGGAATGGGCCCTGTCCCCCACTCACTTCTCCCTGTCCCCCACTCACTGCTCCTTTCTCAGTTCCTAGCACAGGGCCTGGTGATCAGTAGGTACACAGTAAGTATCTAGTGGAAGAAGTGAACAGCTCTAGAATGAGTGTGAAAAGTCAGGGCCCCATTGGAAGAGTCCCTGGTCTCACTGGGCCTCAGGTTTCTGTCATCAAGAGGACTATTTGGCTCCTTCATGCATTTGGCTGTTATGATGTTACTGGAGTCCAAGAGAAATGGGGCCCTGAGAATCAGCCTCTGCCCGCTGGGGCTTCTCAGAGGGTATGAACCTGTGTAGGAGTACCCCAAGGATGGCCTGTGTCATTGCTTTCTTTGGGTTGGTTGCTTGGCATCTATTGGCTACCAGGCTATATATGGAGAGGGCCAGAGCTAGATTTGTCCTGTCTTCTACCTAGAGCTCCAAGGTCCCAGTTGGGTGGAGTCCCTCTTTATCCCTTGGGAAAATAATAAACTGTGGTTAGGATGTAGTTAGTGATTAGTCAGGCCTGTGTAAAGGCAGATGTCCATGTCTCTTAGATGCAAGCCACAGTCTGTTCAGGGCCTGCAGTTTCACCCACCCAGCCCAGGCTGGCCCAGCCATACTGTGGCCTCACAGAACACTTAGTGGATGTGAGGGCGATCTGGCTGTGACATCTGTCACCCCATTGATCGCCAGGGTTGATTCGGCTGATCTGGCTGGCTAGGCGGGTGTCCCCTTCCTCCCTCACCGCTCCATGTGCGTCCCTCCCGAAGCTGCGCGCTCGGTCAAAGAGGACGACCTTCCCCATAGAGGAGAGGACCGTTCTTCGGTCAAGGGTATACGAGTAGCTGCGCTCCCCTGCTAGAACCTCCAAACAGAACACTTAGCCACCAGGGACCACCCTCACTCAGCTCTGCTTTCAACTCTGCCTACATTTTGTGCTCCCCACTACCCACCACCCATAGGACACCTGCTCCCCACTGCTCCTCAGTGACAGAAGAGGACCTGATACAGTGTAGTTTCCCAAGAAATGCACATCAAGTGAACAAATATATAGAGTTCATTTGTAAGACATCTGGCTGAGTTAAACTAGATTAGGATTGAGTCATTTCTGCTGAGATGATCACTCTTTTTAGTTTTTATCTAGAGAGCATTATTAACTTCTGGATATTTAAAAATATTTTGATATTTCCTCCAAAGAGGGAAAAAGAGAGGAAGCTTCTTTTTAAAAACAACTTTGTTACAGAAAAATGTAAATGTGTCCACAGGCAGAATAGCATATTGACTACCCATGACCCAGCCCCAGCCCTAACAGGTCCCAGTTCATACCCATCCTGTTTTATCCAGCCCCCTGTCCTCACCCCTGGATTAATTAGGAACAAACCACAGATATGCCATCCTTAAGTATTTCACTTTGTATCCAAAATGAGGCTTCTAGAAGGAAAGTCTAAGGGGGAGATGAACTGCTAATTCCCATATTCTGCAGGCCCAGTGGGATGGTGCCCAGCTTGCTGTGTGACCCACCCTGAGTGGGTGTGTGTGCTGTTTATATGACATCCAAAAGAGTCAAGCCTGGCTCTAGCCACTGCATAGGTGTCCCCATGGTCATTTCCTTCCTGTGCTGGTCAGGGACACCATCACCAGCTCAGAAACTCTGAGGAGTTATCCTCTTTTCCACTTCCTTTCATGGTTTTGAAACAGAGAGGAAAAGTGGTAGCTTGATCTGATAACTGTTCAATTACTATGAGAGTTGGTGCCACATATTTATAAGAAAGTGTGGTCAAAGTCTTGAATATCATTAATTTGAGGAATGTTAATGTTCTGGTAGGATAGGAAGAAACAGACTTTATTTTTAGGTAGTGTACAACTTGTATTCTGCCACATTGCTAGATGTGGATTCTTACATGAATTATGGAGTGGAATGTAACTCGTATTTCTACACATTGAGTCACTTCAGTGGAATGTCAATAATTGTTCAAAATTGTGCTGAATGGAAGAAAAAATTGGGCTTTAAATATGACATCATTTTTTTCTTTTGGCTTCTGATGCTCAAAATAAAGCATCTCTCAGTCAGCAAAACCTAGATAAAATGTTAGAAAAAAAAACAAAACAAAATGTTACTCAACAACAAAAAAACAAGCAGCCCAATTGAAAAATAGATAAAGTACTTGGAAAGGCATCCCTCCGAAGAAGACATACAAGTCGCCAATAAGCACATGGAAAATGCTTAACATCATTTGTCACTAGGGAAATGCAAATCAAAACTATGATGAGGTATCACCTCACACCCCTTTAGAATGGCTACTGTCATAACCAAGAATAACAAGTGGTCAGAAGATGTGGAGAAATTGGAACCCTTGTGCATTGTTGGTGGAAATGTAATGCGGTGCAGCAGTGGAAAACAGTTTGCAGTTCCTTGAAAATTTAGACATAGGATTACCATATGACCCAACCATTCCACCCTTAGGTATGTACTGAAAAGAATTGAAAGCAGGACTCAAATAGATACTCACACACACGTTAATAGCAGCATCATTTACAATAGCCAAAAGGTGGAAACAACCCAAATATCCATCAGCAGATGAATGGAGAACAAAATGTGGTTTATACATATGATGGAATTCAACCATAAAAAAGGAAGGAAATTCTGACACATGCTGCAACATGGATGAAACTTGAAGGCATTATGCTAAGTGAACTAGAGTAATCAAATTCATAGAGACAGAAGTGGAGTGGTGGTTGCCAGGGGCTGGGGGAAGAGGCGATGGGGCTTTATTGTTTAAAGGGTACAGAGTTTCAGTTTGGGAAGATGAAAACTTCTGGATATGGACGGTGGTGACAGTTGTCCAATAGCAAAAAAAAAAAAAAAAAAATATAATGCCACTGGACTTTAAAAAATACTGACAAAGGTAAAGTGGTGGAGTAAGATCATGCAGATGTGAATTATAGGAATACTGGAGTGGCTATATTAATATCTGACAAAGTAAATTTCAGATCAAGGACCCTTTCTAGAGAAGAGAGATTTCATACTGATAAAGGAATCAACTCACCAAGAAGACATAATTATTCTATATATACCCAGTACAGAGCTTCAAAATACATGAAGCAAAAACTGACAAAACTAAAAGGATGAGTAGATAAGTACACACTTGTGGTTAGATTTCAACACTTTCAGTAAATGAAAGAACAAGTAGGGAGAAAATCAGTTTAAGGATACAGAATATAGAATACCTGAGCAACCATATCAAATAGTTTGACCTAATTGGCACAGTATGTTCTCTGACCACAACAAAAATTAGAGATCAATAACAGAATGACATCAAACCCTAAATATCTATAAATTAATACATTTTCAAATAACCCATAAGTTAAAGAAGTCACAAAGTAAATTAGAAGATATTTTGAGTTCATTGATGATGAAAATATAAAATTTGTGCAGCGAAAGCAATATTTAGAGGGAAACTTATCTTTAAACTTCTGTATTGCATAGGAAAAAAAGGTCTTTTTTTTTTTTTAAAGATTTTATTTATTTATTTGACAGACATCACAAGTAGGCAGAGAGGCAGGCAGAGAGAGGAGGGGAAGCAGGCTCTCCATTGAGCAGAGAGCCCAATATGACCTTAGCTGAAGGCAGAGGCTTTAACCCACTGAGCCACCCAGGCACCTCAGAAAGAAAGGTCTTAGGAACCATGATCTAAGCCTCACATTTTAAGAAGCTTAAAAAGAAAGAGAAAGAGCAAATTAAACCCCAAATAGAAGAAAATAGTAAAGAACCAAAATCAATGAAACAAAACAGACAAACAGTAGGTAAAAATCAAGAAAATCAATAGCTGGTTCTTTAAAAGAACAATACAACTGATAAATCTCTAGTTAGATTGATTAAGAAAAAAGAAACACAAATTACCAGTATAGGCAATGCCACAGGAAAAAAAAGATTAAAAGGGAAATAGGAGAACATTATAAACAACCTATACAAAAACTTGGATAAAATAAACTACCTTTAAAAAAAAAAGATTTTATTTATTTATTTGACAGAGATCACAAGTAGGCAGAGAGGCAGGCAGAGAAAGAGAGGAGGAAGCAGGCTCCCCACTAGGCTTTCGACACAGGGCTTGATCCCAGGACCCTGGGATCATGACCTGAGCCAAAGGCAGAGGCTTTAACCCACTGAGCCACCGAGGTGCCCCAATACTCCAATTACCAAAATGGACTCAAGAGGAAAGAGATAATCTGAGTAGCTCTACATGAACTAAGGAAATTAAATTTGTATTTAAGAAATCTTCCCACAAAGAAAACTCCAAATCCTTGTGGCTTCAATAGTAAATTTTACCCAACATTTATGGAAGAAATAGTGCCAATCTTACACAAAATCTTTGAGAGAACAAAGGAGGAGGGAATATTTCTCAACTCATTCTGTGAAGCCAGTATCACCCTACTGCCAAGAACTGATAAAGATGTTGGAAGAAATCTACAGGCTGGTATCTCTCAGTAAATAGGCATTAAAATTCTTTCAAAATATAAGCCAATTGAGTCCAGGAACACATAAAAAAGACAATAAAGCATGGACAAGTAGAGTTTATCCCAGTAATGCAAGACTGACTTAACATTTAAAAATCAATATAATTTACAATATTAACAGACCAAAAAAAAAAAAAAAAGTGATCATCTCAATAGTTGGCAAAAAAAAAAAGAAAAGAAAAGAGCATTGACAGAACCCAATACCTGTTCATAATTCAAAACAAAACAAAATGTCTCAGCAAACTAAGAAGTGAAGAGAATTTCCATAAACTTATACAGGGCAAATGCTAAAAACCTAGAGCTAATATCATAGGACAGAAGGAGTACTTCCTCCTGAAGTCAGTAACAAGACAAGGATGTCTTTTCTTGCTATTTTATTCAACATTTTAATGGCAATCCTAGCCAGCTAAATAAGGCAAGAAAAAGAAAATCATGTAAACTGGAAAGAAGTGAAAATATATTCACAGACATGTCCATCTTAAGTAGGACATGATTGGGTACCATGAAAACTCTAGGGACTCTACCAAAAAATCTACTAGAACTAGTAAGTAAATATAGCATAATCACAGGATACAGAATTGACATCTAAGAATCAGTAAGTTTCTTCAAATGCTGACAATAAGCAATTGAAGTTTGAAATTTTAAGAAATGCCATTTACAATACCATCAAAACCCACAAAACATTTAGGGAGAAATATAACAATGTATATAAGAGAGGTACACTACAAATTATGAAACATTGCTGAGAGAAATTTAAAAAGAAATAAATGGAAATATATGCCAAGTTCATGAATCAGAAGACTTAATATTGATAAATTTCCAAATCCCTCATATTAATCTATAGATTCAATGCAATCCAAAATAAAAATCCCAGCAGCTTTTATAAAGAATGTTAAGTTCATTCTAAAATGTATATGGAGGCATCTGGGTGGCTCAGTGGGTTAAAGCCTCTGCCTTCGGCTCAGGTCAGATCGCAGGGTCCTGGGATTGAGCCCTGCATTGGCCTCTCTGCTCAGTAGGGAGCCTGCTTCCTTCTCTCTCTCTCTCTCTCTGCCTGCCTCTGTGCCTACCTGTGATCTCTCTCTCTGTCAAATAAATAAATAAAATATTAAAATGTATATGGAAATGCAAAGAACTGAAGCCAAATTTTTTAAATAGAAGCAATTTTGAAAATTAAAAACAAAGTTGTACAACTTACAATATCTTATTTCAAAACTCACGGCAAAGTTATAATCATCAAGGCAGTTGGTACAGCATAAACGTAGACATATACATCAGTGAAACAGAAGAGAGTCCAGAAACAAATGCACAGATATATAGTCAATTGATTTTGACAAAGTTGCCAAGGGAATTCAGTGGGGGAAAGGATAGTTTTTTCCCAACAATTTGTGCTGGAACTGTTGGGTATCCACATGGGAAGAAATGAACCTTGATCCTTATCTGATAAAATATACAAAAATTAACCTGAAATGGATTGTAAACCTAAATGTAAAAGTTAACATTGAAAAACTTGAAGAAGAACACATGGAAGAAGATATTTGCCACCTTGGCAGATTTCTTAGGAAATGAAAAAACGTAAACCATAAAGGAAAAATGAATGATTAGTTAAACTTTATCAAAATGAAAAACTTCTTTAAAAGCACTCCTAAGGAAAAGATGGGCCAAAAACTGTATATTTGACAAAAGGCTTTTAGGCAGAATACGTAAGGAACTTGCAACACAAAAGTCAGAAGACAAATGAAACTTCATTATGAATTAAAAGATTTGAGCAGATGTTTTACAGAAGATACACCAGTGGCCAATGAGCACATGAAAAGATGTTTAATATCTCTAGTTATAAGAGAAATGCAAATTAAAATGATAATGAGGCAGCAAATTAGACATCGATGTGAACATTTCTGAGATCACAATGTGCTTTGGTGAAAGGCGTGACGGTGGTAATGGGCACCATGTTTCCTTCTGTAGAGATGCACCACAGAGTTGATGAAATATGGTAGTATACCTACACAAAGCCACCAGCATGGTATTGGCTCCCTACTTCTTTCCAGCACTAGACTTTTCAGTGAAAGGAATACAGTGGTTCATATATCCACAGTAGGAACAGACCTCTTTTTTCTAAAGGGCTCTTTGAGGCAGAGTAGAGGAAAAGGATCTATGGCCTGACTAGTTAGAGAACTTTTCCTGTGACACAATGTTAAAGATGAATTCCTAACTGTTTTCTGCATTCCACCTTTCTTTGTACAAAAACATGGGGGTGCCTGGCTGGCTCAGTGGGTTAAGGCCTCTGCCTTCTGCTCAGGTCATGATCCCAGGGTGCTAGGATCGAGCCCCGCATCGGGCTCTCTGCTCAGCAGGGAACCTGCTTCTCTTCCTCTCTGCCTCTCTGCCTACTTGTGATCTCTGTCTCTGTCAATAAATAAATAAATAAATAAAATCTTAAAAAAAAACTCTGATGTGCAGTATACCCTGTTTTTTTTTTATAAGATTTTATTTATTTGACAGAGAGATCACAGGTAGGCAGAGCAGCAGACAGAGGGAGAAGGAGAAGCAGGCCCCCCATTGAGCAGACAGCCTGATGAGGGGCTTAATCCCAGTACCCTGGGATCATGACCTGAGCCAAAGGCAGACACATAACTGACTGAATCACCCAGGTGCCCCCCCACCCTGAATTTTCTAAAATAACCACAGTTTATATCAAAAAAAGAATGGAGAAGCAGAATGGCACATAAGGATTGCTACTGTTTTTAAAGGATCTATTTGTCCATGCACTTGTCAATGTCAGCCAGTGCACACAATCTTGTAAAGATCTACAGTTGCCCACTTGAATTTTTCATCATGTGCATCTGTTTCTTTTTTTTTAAGATTTTTTTTTAATTTTATTTATTTGACAGAGAGAGATCACAAGTAGGCAGAGAGGCAGGCAGAGAGAGGAAGGGAAGCAGGCTCCCTGCTGAGCAGAGAGCCCGATGCGGGACTCGATCCCAGCACCCTGAGATCATGACCTGAGCCGAAGGCAGCAGCTTAACCCACTGAACCACCCAGGCGCCCTGTGCATCTGTTTCTTAACAGAAACCAAAAACAGAAACCAAAATCTATAATTGATCACACTAAAAAAGGTGCCTTTCAGACTGGGAATGGCAAATAAATGACCTGGAAATAATATTAAGAAAACTAAAGGGCTGGGAAGTGCAGTCATAGACTTCTAGTCTGAGTGATGAAGGGGAGTCTTCCCAGGAATGGCCTCCTGTGCCCCTGAGAGCCAGGGGCAATGTGTATCCTGGCACTGCCACCAACAGGCTCTTTGGCCCTAGCCAACGCTTTGTGGCTCCCATCCACGCTTTCTGAAACACACCCAAGTCAGAGCAAAATTCCAATGTGTTTGAAGATGAGTGTTAAACATAAGAGTGTTCATATAAGCAGAGGCTGTGTGCATCCTAAAGCAAGATGCTCCATTTGTCCCTTTACATTGCTGGCTACAATGCAATAATCCCACTGTATGGTCACTTGGTAAAATCTAAAATGTCACTTGGTAAAATCTAAAATAACCATTATCCAAGAAATGAAATTTTGGTAACTTCAAGAATATGATTGAATTTATTTTAGTAAAGGGGATGTAAGGCAAAGCTCACAGATTTAGAACCACATATATGTGTTTTTTAAACCTTAAACTCATCAAGTAATAGGTTCAGGAAGTAGAAATGCATGTGACTTTAAAGCTTTGTGACTAGTTTAAGTCCATGACCTTCTCTAGGATAATCCCTGTTCCAAAGGAAAAGCATACATTTACCTAAATTTCTGACTTTTAAAACAAGTTCAGATCAGATTTATTGATGTACAATTCACATACAATAAAATGCATTTGTTTTCAATGAACTGGTCATTGTAACCACCAGCACCATCAAAATCTGCAACATTCCCATTACCTTAGAAAGTTTCCCAGTGCCCCAGTGTCCCTCAGCCTCCACATTCACAGCCCCAGGCGAACACTTGTGATCAAATTTGTGACACTGGGCATTAGATTTATCTTTGAGATCTATTTTGTTAATCCCTGTATCTACTGATGGACACTTTAGTTATTTCCACCTTTTGGTTATTGCAAATAATGCTGCTATGAATATTGGGGTACAAGCATTTGTTTGAGTCCTTACTTTCAATTCTTTCGCATGTACACCTAGGAGCAGAATTGCTGGGTCATGTGGTAAATACTGTGTTTGACTTTTTGAGGAACCACCAAGCTATTTTCCACAGCGGTTGAAATATTTTACATTCCCACTAGTAGTCCAGGAGGGTTCCAATCTCTCCAAAATTTCTGATTGGGTGAAAACAATTTCAGTAAACTTAAACACTCTGTGCATCAGTTTCCCCAATTCTAAAATGCAGAAAATGATATTATTCTACTGTGGTTGTGAAATTTAAATGAACAAATGTATGTAAATGACTTAGGTCTTGCAAACATGAGTGCTATAATAAATGCTAGCTGGTATCATCGCCACTGTCACTACTAGTGAGGATCAGACTGCCTGAAATCTGCAAACTTTGAAATCCATACCGCTTCCTTGGGTCTCCTAGGGCAGCAGAGTGGGCCAGGGGCCGGAAGCTGGAGTTGAGTCAGACGAACCCCTGGAGATGTGCACAATGAACAGACCGCATGGAAGGGGCCACGTAGCACAGGGGAGTGGCAGCATATCCCTTCCTTTCATGCAGCAGGAAGGAGAGGCTCACAGAGGCTGAGTGGTCTTGGCTCCTGCCCTTTTCTTTTCACGCATGCTTTAGGAAGCAGAGCAGAAAGTAAAGTGTATTGCTTCTCATGCATGTCAGGTGTGTGCAAAGAGCCTGATGGAATCACCTCAATAGCAAGAACAAGCCCAAGATGATGCTGCAGGTGTCCCTGACTGTGACCCAAGCATGGTGTTCACACACTTGGTTTTCCTCAGGATTCTTTCCAGCAATTTGGTGACTGTGGTCACAATATAGGCATATTCTCTCAAGATCTCTTGAACAAGAGAGTGGCCCAGCGTGAATACTCTATGTGACTTGGTGCCATCACCCAACTGTTACTGCTAATCCCACAGGCTTGTCTACAGTGAAGATCTGTATCCTTTGAATGGCAAACTTCCAACTCCATAGCAGTGTAAATTTTCACTTTTAAAAAAATTGGCATTTACAAGGAGAAGATATGTGTGATATGTTGTGGGAGGTCTGACCAATACTTCTGCAACCCTTCCCTCCTAATGCATCTGCTGTGCATTCATCTCCCCCCGAAGCCATGGGCAACACAGGCTTTGCCCCACTGGGTACACGGGAAGTCTGCCAAGAAGGGCTTTGCTCTCACCCTTGTGAACGGTGGGTCACTTCCTGGTTCTTTCCTATTATGATTGTTAAGTTTGAATAGGGCTGATGACTAGACATTAGATAGTTTTTCTAAAACCTTTTTAATAGAGTTTGTTACAACACCTGAGAAGAATGAAAAAAGATCGTGTCACACATATTCCCCCCCAGCATAGCAAAATAGCTGCCTTCATCTCTCCAGACTTTCTTCTAGTCTTTTCTCTTATTGACCCATATTTTACATTGTTGTAATCACCATGTGTGGAAAATTAAGGTGCTCTCTCCTCAGCTTTGCTCATAAACAAGTGTTTTCATGTCACTTTATTTAATTTTAATAACTGTATGATAATCTGTTGGGTTCGTATATCATTTATTTAGACATGCCTCTACAACTGGCATTCAGTTTTCCCCAGTCTTCCCTGATAACAAATTTTATTTACCTATCCTTGGTTTTATACAGTGTGTAAAAAAATTAGGCTTAAGATTTAAATTGTTAAAACTGTAATAAAATGAGCCCCTAGACTCAGTTGCATTCAAATGACTGACATGATTCTATTGACATCTCTTCTGAATAGTGAAAAACACTCACTATTTATTGTGAATAATAACTCACATAATTTATTCTTTGGAGCTTTTATTTTTTAATTTTATTTATTTATTTTTAAAGTAGGTTCCATGCCCACTGTGGAACCCAAGGTGGGGCTGGAACTCATGACCCTGGGATCAAAACCTGAGTGAGCTGAGATCAAGAGTTGGACTCCCAACCAACTGAGCCACCCAGGAGCCCCCTGGAACTTTTCTGAGTAGGTCAGGTCACAGAATTTGAGCCTGGGTGTTGCTACCCTCCTTCATCCCTCTTATATCAGACTTGTAGAGAGCCACCAGCAAAGGATGCCTCCCCAGTGGAGCAGCATTTTGGAAAGACAGCACCCTTTTAGTGAGAGCCACTCTCAGGGCTGGACACACGGCTCTCTGGGGCAGTGTCTGCCACAAGGCTGATCAAGCACAGGTGAATGACGGCTGTCCTGTTGGGGGCCATACTGAAGTCAAGTCAACAGGAGGGGGTAACTGCAGCACATGTATTCTGCCACCCAAAGCAACTGGAAACCCTGACAAAATTCATGAATCAGATATTTTCGGACATTGCACAGCAGGTAGCACAGAGCTGTGATCCCTGAGAAAAGAAAACGAAGAAAGGTAAGTGCTAACATTGCCCTGGATTTCTGCCTGGGGCTACTTCATGGACCACAGCTTGGGAAACAAGGACCTCAGTATGTAGTGTCTGGTGGCTTAGCTGCCTTGAAGATCGGAGACGGGAGTGGAGGGACTTAGTTGTGATTTGTGGGACAGAGTCCTGGAGAGAAAGGAATTCTTCAGGGAAGGAGCTCCAGAAATCCTCACAGGGTGCCCTGAGCATTTGTGAGTTACAGAGCCATGGGGGATGCCATGGAGATGGACCAAGAGCAAATGCCAGAGAGCTGTGAGGAGGCCAATCCCAGGAGCTCAGCCACAGTGGACAACTCTCAGTGACCCCCCCACACACTGTAGAGATTCCCAAAGGGTTCCACCTTAGTAGTGGGCTACACAAGCCCTAGAGTGAGTGTACATTGAACTTCCCCAACAAAGCTTAAAAATAAGCCTTGAAAGGGTCAGGCTAATAATCTGTAAAGGACTTAAATGCCTGCTTAAAGAGACACAGAAGAGGGATGCCTGGGTGGCTCGGTTAAGCCGCTGCCTTCAGCTCAGGCCATGATCCCAGGGTCCTGGGATTGAGTCCTGCATCAGGCTCCCTGCTCTCCAGGGAGCCTGCTTCTCTCTGCCTCTTCCTGCTTTTGCGTGCTCTCTCTCTCTGACAAATAAATAAATAAGATCTTAAAAAAGAGAGAGAGAGAGACAGAAGAAAGGAAAAGTATAGATCAAGGTCCTTTGTGAACACAGATGTGAAATCCTCAATAAGATATTATCAAGTCTTAACTCAGCCATGTATACAAATGATAATACATCACAGTCAGTAAAGTTTATCCCAGGAACAAAAGGTTGGCTCAACATTTGAAAGTCAATCAACATAATTCTTCCTATCAACAGACTCAAGAAGGAAAATTTTATGATCATCTCAATCAATCTAGAAACAGCATTTAACAAAATTCAACATCCATTTGTGATTTTATTTTATTTATTTATTTTTAGAGATGTTATTTATTTGACAGAGAGAGATCACAAGTAGGCAGAGAGGCGGACAGAGAGAGACGGAGAAGCAGGCTCCCTGTGGAGCAGAGAGCCCAATGCAGGGCTCGATCTCAGGACCCTGAGATCATGACCTGAGCCCAAGGCGGAGGCTTAACCACTGAGCCACCGAGGCACCCCCCATTTGTGATAAAAACAACAACAACAACAAAAACAACTCAGCAAACCAGGATTAAAAGAGATATTCCTTAATCTGGTAAAAGCATCTAGGAAGCCCCTACAGCTAGCCCCATGTTTAAAGGTGAAAGACTGAATGCTTTTCCTCACGCTCAGGAACAAGGCAAGGATGTCTGACCTCACTGCTTCTATTCACCATTGTACTGCAGGTCCTAGCAAGTGCAAAGGCAAGAAAAACAAATCAAAGGCACAAAGATTGGAAAGGAAGAAATAAAAACATCTTGGCTTGCATATGACATGAATTTCTATGCAGAAAACCCAATGAAATCTATACAAAAGCTAAAACTAACAAGTGAATTTAGCTGTGTACTAGCAAAGAACCATCAAAAGTCGAAATTAAAAATGTTTCAATATATAATAGCACCAGAAAACATGAAATACTTAGGAAGAAATCCCACAACATAGGTGCAAAAACTTTTTGCTGCAAACTGCAAAATACTGGTGAAAGAAATCAAAGAATTCCTTGAATACATGGAATGATACATTGTGTTCGTGGGTTGGAAAGCTCTCTTCTCCCAAACTGGTATAGAGACTAAACTCAGTCCGAATCAAAATCTTAGCAGGCTTTTTTGTAGAAATTGGCAAGCCAATTCTAAAATTCACACTGAAAGACAATGTCAGAGGAGAACAACTCTTCCATGGGTTTGCCTGGGTCTTTACAAGGACACACACCATCTGATCTCGAGACTTACTACAAAGCTACAGTCATTAAGGCTGGACAGCACTGCACAAGGGATGGGCACACACCAATGGAACAGAAGACAGAGTCCCGAAGTAGCCCAATACAGATGTGGTCAATTGATTTTTGACAAAGCATAAAGTCCAGTTCTTTAAAAAGTTCAGTAGCAGAGAATGGATCATTTTGGTTTGAAAGTCCTTGCAGGTCATCTAAAGGGCAGTTAGAAGGATAGGTGAAACTCAGGGAGGGCTTCTGGGCTCTGGAGACATAGTTTGGGAGTCCTTGAGTTAGAGGTGGAAGTGAAAGTTTTGGGAAGGCAGGAACTGCCCCAAGTGGGTAGGGAGATGGAGGAGAATGCCGAGGGATAGCTTTTTCAGTCTAGGATAGGACAACGACAGGACCATGAGACACCCAAGGCAGAGACACACAGGCCTTTATTTAATACTGAACATATGGGAAGGGGGGACCACTGCCCAGAAGCACAGGAAGGATCAGAGCAGTGGGGGACAGAAGCGATGCCCCAGAGATGAAGAAGGGGAAAATGGGTGAGCAGAGGCGGAACCGTCTGAGCAATGTGAGTGTGTGCCTACGAACCGTGCCTGCTGCACATGAACCTGATGTCACCTTCTGCTCTGCATGGAAGAACTAACAGCCACGGGCTTTTCATTACTAGTGGCCTTTAAGAAAACCAGCTACCATCCAGAGGGATTTCTGGGTGCCAATCAGTACTCTAAAAGCTTCATGAATATTGAATCACTTCACCCTCACACCTCTCTGAAGTAGATACAATTATCCCCATTCTGCAGAAGAGGGAACTTTGAGCACATGCCATTCCACACTATGCTTGCTGCTCTTGGGATGATGAAAACAATGACTCAGGAGGCCTCTGAAGGTTTGCACCTTGTCCCTGCTTCTTATGACACCCAGCAAGACCACACACCTGGTACAGGCAGGTCCAGGGCTGGTCTGGGAGAGCCTTGTCATGCTGCTCACACCCAGCATGAATGGATCCATCTTGTTCCCCCAGGTGGAGTAGGGGAAGGGCTATTGAATTGTGGTCTCAGATTTCTGGCCCTTGTTCCAAGCTGCCTGTTTCTCTCTGCTCAAATGCAGATTGCCCCCCCTCCCCCAGAGTTGCTAGAGAACAGTTCTTGGAGACTGGACCAAGGCACCGTGTTCTGCCTTCTGCACTCTCGCTCTAGCACCAAATTCACATGGTTTCCCTTCAAGGACGGGTTTTGAAGCAGCCAGGCCCAGCGGAGTGGCTCAACAAAATGAAGAATAGGTTTAAATTTAAAAAAAGAAAACAAAAACTTGATTCTAAAATGTTGAGGCACACTTATTTGAATGGTTTACTCTTCAAACTGAGAGAAACCCAGAGTTACTTCCAAATTATTTTGAATGGCAATAACCCTTTAAAATTTGTGCGTGAAAAGTCTTCCAGTGTAAGCGAACAGCAAGGACTTGGGGTTTTTTGCTGGCTCTTCATTTCAAAGTCACCTGGTATTTTTGGTCTTCTGTACCTTTTGTAACTTCCTCTGAATAAGAGGAAATATGGTTGCCATTTGTGTTTAATTTATTTTAAACAAATCAAAGCACTGATTTCTACTTCCTGCCTGTGTAATACTTGAGCTGCAGGCTTCAAAGGGCAGAGTAACTATGTTCTTGAGTGATTGGGCGTCTGTTGTATTATTTTATAAACAGTTCAAAGTTTTGCATTGCATAGGAGCAACTGGTACAACATGGAGATATTTTCTGTGTGAGCAGCAGCAGAGAACTCTGAGTGACCTTTACATTTGTCTTGTGCTAGTTCATAGATTAAATTTAGATTTGGGTAGAATATATATTTACATAAAGACTCAGAGTTTATTTTTCCTGTTTTCTCTAACACTGCTTAACTTATTCTCTGAAATGTTTATCGCAAATGGCAGGTTGTCCCAAAGAGCAGTAGAAAGAAAACTAAATACTTACTCATCACTTGGTTTTCTTCAGGTTCATTGGGTTTAGGAAACTCTACCTAGGTGAGCAGCTTGCTTCAGTGGGGGCCTCTCCCCAGAACCAAATTCCCAGGCCTTTGGGTGTGTGGGTTTCAGAATCCAGCGATCCCAGGGCCGCACAGGGCATGTTCCCCTCACACTGGTTGTTAGGGCAAAGATGTTACCATACCTTGATTCCAAAGCAAGTTCACTTTTTTTTAAATTATTTTTTAAGGATTTTGTTTATTTATTTGACAGAGAGATAGAGAGCACAAGTAGGCAGAGTAGTAGGCAGAGGGAGAGGGAGAAGCAGGGTCTCTGCTGAGCAGGGAGCCCAATGCAGGGCTCGATTCCAGGACCCTGGGATCATGGCTTGAGTCAAAAGCAGATGCTTAACTGACTGAGCCACACAGGCACCCCTGCAAGTTCACTTATTTAAAAACAAACAAACAAACAAACAAAAACCAGAATTCAAGCTGGTGCAGCCACTCTGAAAAACGTTATGGAGGTTCCACAAAAAGTTGAAAATAGATCTACCCTATGACCCAGCAATTGCACTACTGGGTATTTACCCCAAAGACACAAATGTGATCCGAAGGGACACGTGCACCCCTATGTTTATAGCAGCAACATCTACAATAGCCAAACCATGGAAAGAGCCCAGATGTTCACTGAGAGATGAATGCATAAAGAAGATGCGGTGTATATATACAATGGAATATTACACAGCCATCAAAAACCCCCGAAATATTGCCATTGCAATGGCATGGATGGAACTAGATGGTATTATGCTAAGCAAAATAAGTCAATCAGAGAAAGGCAATTATCCTATGATCTCACTGATATGAGGAATTTGAGAAACAAGACTGAGGATCATAGAGGAAGGGAGGGGAAAATAAATAAGACGGAACCAGACAGGGAGACAAACCATAAGAGACTTAATCTCAGGAAATAAACTGAGGGTTGCTGGAGTGGAGGGGGGTGAGAGGGATGGGGTGGCCAGGGGATGGACATTGGGGAGGGTATGTGCTATGGTGAAGGCTGTGAATTGTGTAAGACTGATGAATCACAGACCTGTACCGCTGAAACAAATAATACATTACATGTTAATTAAAACAAAACAAAACAAAACAAAACAACAGTTCGCCAAGGCTCTGTTGGGGCTGCTCAGCCTCCCTGTCCAGTCTGTGTTGCTGTCCCCTCTGCTCTGGACAATCACGGCCATTTGTACATTTGTACATTCTGCTGCTGGTTGGCGTGATGGGCCAGGCACAGAGGAATGTTTGTAGGCACATGGCCATCACAGTGCTGGGTGGCCTCTGTGTGAGAAGCTCTTCTCTCCTGCTGGGAGGAGCATGGGTGAGAGTCTGGGGGTGGGGTCACTCAGGGCCAGACAGATGCTAATCAGTGCTGGTGGTACAGCGCACACACAGGTCTTGCCCAGCCCAGCATCACGGTCTGGGGTAGCCATCGATGGGCCTCCCACCAAGAGCTCCCGGATGTGCAGGCTCAGCAAAATATGTGGGTCACACGCCACTCGGGAGCAAGGCTTAGACAGCATCTTTCGAGGCGGGGAGGGGGGGTTGCCATCTAAACTAACGTGCACTGGAGGGAGGCCATGGGGACTCTGGGTGAAAGTTGCAAGCCCAGTGCTCTGATCAGGGACCTAAGGGGCTGGCCCTGTCCTGCTCCCAGGACCGGGCAGGGGCAGTCCTGACAGGAAGCAGCTTGGCAGGCTGCGACGGGCGCTGGGCACTTTAATCTCTTGCCTGTCTTCACTGAGAGGCTGTGAGCGCTCCAATTCCGTTTTTCACTTCTTTGGAAGTGCTGATAAGATGGGAACAGAATAAATCAAACGCCAAGTTACATGTTTCCTGGCTTAGGAAGAAAAACTAAGCATAACCTTGGAAATGCTCCCAGACGGTATTTTTTTTTTTTCCTCCCAAGTTGATTTTCCTTCTTGTTTTTTATTGTGGTAAAATATACGTAACCTAAAACTGACCATGTTCACTATCTCTAAAGGCACAATTCAGTGGCATTAAGCACATTCACATAGCCGCGCAGCCATCCCCACCAGCCATCTCGTTTTGCACCCTCCCCATCAGAACCGCTGCCCCCTTACACATGAACTCCCTGATTCCATGCTTCCCCCTACCCAGCTACCCAGGCACCCAGGAACTACAGCCAAGGTGTCCTCTCTGCAGGCATGCATGTCCTGGCCCCAAACTACTCCTGGTGTGGGCTGGCCCTGGGCAGAGCTGAGAGCACTGGGCACAACTGTTCCCGTTGTAAAGAAGGGGTTCTGTCAGACGTCTGTCATCTTTTTCTTTTTAAAGTTTTTTTTTTTTTTTTTGAGAGGGAGAGCACAAGCAGGGGGCACAGCAGAAGGAGAGGGACAAGCAGACTCCCTGCTGGGAGGGGAGCCCAACACAGGGCTTGATCCCAGAACCCCAAGATCATGACCTGAGCCGAAGGCAGGCTGTTAACCAACTGAGCCAGACAGGAGCCCCATTAATCATCTTTATAGTGGTCACAGCCAACCTGTGCAGAGCACAGGCATCCCCAGGCACCGTCCTAAACCCACTGCATGCAGTTCTAGTCCTTCAGCTGCCTTTGGTCTCGTCTTTACTGAACAGATGCAACAGGAAGCAGTTTCATTAACCCACATCCTTGACTGCAGGGTGAAGGAGAGGGAGAGGCTCTCTGAGGCTGGACTGGGGTTTTATTTTTTTTCTGTGTTAGTCCCGATCCCCACAACGACCCACGAGGGCTGTAGATATTTCACTGGCATTTTGTATCCAAGAAAACAGGTATAGAGAAATTAAATCTAATGAAAATTAAAATCCCAGATTAGATTAAATCTAATCGAAGGGTGTGTTTCTTCCAGACCAGAAGCGTCGATGCTCCTCAAGCCCCGGTCCGAGGATGGTGCAGGAGTCTCTCTGGGCCTTCGTTCCCACTGTGTCATCAGGGCTGGGATGCCAGCTGCATCAAGGCCCAGAGTGTGTGCTCAGAGCAGCTTCCCCTCCTCGGAGAGAGTGACTAGCCTATGTCATTTCTGGTTTAACTTTCTAGTGCAAAGGTCCACTGCAGGCCTTCAGGGACACGAATCAGTACGTGTGTTTTGCAAACAGCTTCGGGAAAGGGAAAGGGTGATTCTGAAGATCTTGGGCAGGGTCAGAGCAGCTGACTCTCTGAGTGACTGAGTGACAATGTCAGCTCTGGGCACAAGTCCAGGGCACAGCGTGCGTGGGCTTTGACCCCCTGGCCCTGTTGTCTCTGTGTTTACCCACTCTGCTTCCTCTGCAACTGATGTCATTGTGACTTCATATTTTGCCCTCAGCTGATGAGGGCCACCTGCAGGACACCTACCCGCTGAAGCCCACCCCCTCTTGCCCCTCCACCCGCCCACTCTCCAGTGGTTCAGGAGCTCAAAATGGTCACCACATTGTTAAACGGTTGGAAAAAATTAGAAGGAGATCTCACAACCCCTGCAAATTATATGAAATTGCAATATCCGTGTCCACAATGAAGCTTAATAAACACAGTCACACATTTGTTTAGGAATTGTCTGTGACTGCTTTCGCAGTCTGATTAGGGACTGTGTGGCCTGAAGAGCCAAAAATATTTCCTCTCTGGCCTTTTCCAAAGTGTTCCAAGCCCAGGCAGAGTCCTCCTTCCTGTGATGATAGCAGTTGAGTCGGTAGTAGCATTTCACATGGTCAGCTCAAACCTCTAGCTCCTAATCGGAAAGGAAAGTGCATGGAGAGACAACCCGCGTGATTCTCAGAGACAGAGCAGGGCTCATGCGTCCCTACCTCTGGCTGCGTGGGGCCGGAGACCAATCAGACCTGTCCTTCACTGAGAGGACGGGGCTCTGCTGCAGGCCCCTGGCAGGCAGCTCAGGCCCGTGTACAGAGCTCACGGGATGCTCTTCAAAGGGACACCTACAGAGGAGACTTCCCCGTGTTGCCAGAGCAACTCCTATAGAGCCGTCTGCCCTGACTTACCCATGTGCGCGTTTGCGCGCATGCGTGTGCGTGACAACAGCCCATCCGTGTGACGGTGGCTCCCGGCCTTTCACAGCACTGTCTGCTCCTGTGATAGCTGTTCTAGATTTGCCCTGGGAAGCCACTTTTTCAGTTGGCAGGAGGAGCTGAGAAACCACAGAGGAACTGGCCAGGCACGGAGCTAGGCAGAGCCCCTGGTGACTTGCAGCTCCTCTGAAAGTGGGGTTCCTGCAGAAGGACAGGGGCCACGTGGCATTTCAGCACCCCTCAGCATTCACATAAAAATTGAGGATGAGGACAAGGTGGGCTTTAGAAAGCTGCTTGGCCCTCTGTCACTGTGCATCTTTTTAAAATTTTGTGATGAAATGCATATAACACCGAATTTCCCATCTTAACCACTTTCCCCCTTTGATGAATGTTTATTCATCAAAATGCATACCAAGTAGTGTGCCAGGTATCAGAGATACAACAACAACAACCATCAGGTGACGGATTTCCCAGTCGACTATAAATTCATTGTCAAATGCTGACCCTTAAAGTTGGCAGGGCAAGGCCAGAGTCCACTGGCCTACAGCTTCTGACACATGGAAATGTAATTGTTCAAGTTCAGAATGTCTGAAATCTTAAATGTAAGGAAAAAAAATCATGACTCAAGCTTATTACTTCTCGGGGAGCCCAGGCTGATTGTACAAATATCTCCTCAGTAGTAGAGTCTTCTTAGAAGCCAAGTTAGTAATGTATTTAAGTGTATTATTAATGTATTAAAAGTAACGTATTAAAATGCACACATGGACAGGATACAGCCAGAAATGCAGTCAAACTCTCAAGTTTGGGGACGCCTGGGTGGCTCAGTTGGTTAAGCAGCTGCCTTCGGCTCAGGTCATGATCCCAGCGTCTTGGGATCGAGTCCCACATCGGGCTCCTAGCTCAGCCGGGAGCCTGCTTCTCCCTCTGCCTCTGCCTGCCATTCTGTCTGCCTGTGCTCGCTCTCTCCCCCTCTCTCTCTCTGATAAATAAATAAAATTTTAAAAAAAAAAATTTTTTTAAAAATAAAAAAAAATTAAAAAAAAAAAAAAAAAAAACCTCTCAAGTTTGTCCTCCCTCTACCTGAACACTATTTCATTAAAATGCTCTTTCTTCAAAAAAATACTCTTTCATACAGGGGCACCTGGGTGGCTCCATGGGTTAAGCCTCAGCCTTCAGCTCAGGTCCTGATCTCAGGGTCCTGGGATCAAGCCCTGAATCGGGCTCTCTGCTCAGTGGGGAGACTGCTTCCCCCCATCTCTCTCTGCCTGCCTCTCTGCCTACTTGTGATCTCTGTCCGTTAAATAAATAAATAAATAAATAAATAAATAAATAAATAAAATCTTTAAAAAAATGTTTCATACACTCTTTGGCACATCTACTGTGGGAATGAAGACTGTTCTCAGCAATAAGAACTTCGTCATTCCAGAAGGTGTTGATATCACTCTGAAGGGATGCACTGTTATTGTGGAGGGCCCCGGAAGAACCCAGCAAAAGGACTTTAATCCCATCCCTGTAGAACTCAGTCTCCCTGGAAGGAAAAGAAGAAGCTCCCAGTTGACAAATGGTGAGGAACTAGAGCAGAACCAGCTACCTGTTTGTGCTGTCTGTGATCACGTATAGAACACAATCAATGGCGTTACCCTGGGCTTCTGGGACAAGACGAGGTGTACGCTCAGTTCCTCATCCCTGTTTTTATCCAAGAGGTGGTTCTCTTGTTGAAATCTGAAATTTCTTGGCTGAAAAATACATCTGCAGGGGTTTAGATGAGGCCCGGCGTTACTTGTTCTGTATCTCAAGTCCAGAAAAGTGGATTAATTCTTGAAGGCAATGACATTGAACTTGTATCACACTCAGCTGCTTTGATTCAGCAAGCCACAACCATTAAAAACAAGGGTATCAGAAAATTTGGGGATGGTATCTATATTTCTGAAAAAGGAACAGTTCAGCAAGCTGATGAATAAGATCTAAGCTGTCCAGCTACAGAAACAGCAAGATGCCAGATGAGTTTTCAGACTTATTTGTGACAGCCTAAAGATGCAATAAACGCTGTACTGATTTGGGGCTTTTTCTTAAACCAATCATCCTTTCGAACAGTTTGGCCATTAAACTGTTCAGAAGTAAATCGTAGTGTGCTGTCCATACTGTTCCGAGACATGTTTGCCATCTCTGTGGTTTTGTTTGGTTTTGGGTTCTTGTTTATATTTCTTTCCTTTTTTTATTATTATGGTAAAATACACACAGCATGAAATTTACCACCTTACCCATTTCTGAGTGTCCAGAGACACTCAGTGACATTAAGCACATTCACACTGTTGCGCAACCATCACCACCGTCCTTCTCCAGAACTTTGTCATCTGCCCAAACTGGGACTCTGTCCCCATTAAACACTAACTCCCCCTGCCCCTGCCCCTCCCCAGCCCCTGGCAACCACCGTTCTATGAATTTGACTGCTCTGGTTACCTCTCACGAGTAGAGTTGTACAGTATTCACCCTTTCGAGATTGGCTTCTTCTACTTCCTAGAATGTTCTCAATTTCTTCTCCTCTGTAGCATGTATCAGAAATGCCTTCCCTTTTAAGGCTGAATAATATGTCATCATATGTACATCTTGCTGGTCATATAGCCACATGTTGCTTCTTCGTTCGTCCATTGATGCACGCTTGGGTCACTTCCTCCTCTTGGCTATTGTGAATAACGATGCTATAAACATGGGCATGCAAATAGCTCTTGGAGACCCTGCTTTCAATTCTTTGGGGTTTACATCAAGCACAATGATTACTGGCTCCTAGGGTAGCTCTATTTTTAATTTCTGAGGATGCTCCATACTGTTTTCCACAGAAGCTGCATCATTTCACATCCCCCCCAACAGTCCTCCAGGGTAACGCTTTCTCCAAACCCTCCCCAATACTTGCTATTTCTGTTGTTGCAGTATTTTTTTTTTTTGGTAGCCATCCTAACGGGTGTGGGATAGATTTGTTTTGTTTTGTTTTTCAACAAGGCATAATTTTCCTCCAATGAAATGCGATCTTGTTTCTCATTAGAGGAGCCTGAGCAGGTGAACACCCTCGTGAAACCCACATCCCATCAAGAGACAGCACATTTCCAGCACTCTGGAAAATTCCCTCTCCACCTTTCCCGTCTGCCCCTCCCACCCCGCCCACAGAGAGCCATCGCCATGGAAGGCTTGTGCCCCTCTTTGGGCTTGATGTAGCTGGACTCACACACTGGGGACTGTGGGGCATTTTGTTGACCCAAGTACGCCTCCCTGTGCCCGGTGGGGTCAGAGTGGCTCTCCCTACTGGGGAAGAAGATGCCATGGTGCCGTCAGGAACCAGGAGAGGGTCTTTGTTTGCAGCTTGCAAAGTTTCCTTCAGCATAAGGCAGCGTCCCGCTCCTGGCCTCTCCCGGAGCAAAGCTGTGTTTGCTTTTGGAGGACTCAGCACAGGATGCCCTGTCCTCTGCTGGATGACAGGAGAGTGATGTCAGCCCAGGTGCTTCCCGACAGGGCTGGGGAGGGGGAGGGGAAGGTTCCCGAAGACAGGGCTGGGACCCTGAGCCCACAGCATGTCAGCAATGCTTACAATAGCTTTTCCCCGAATATGTTCCATTTCAAAACGGTGCAGTCTTTATGAGAAGTAGGTTCCTGAAAGGCTGCCATCCCATGAGTCCAGCCCACTAGCTGGGGGGAGCGGGTTTCACCATGGGTTTGCTGAGTGACCGTGAAAAGCCTTTTGCTCTTTCAGAACTTTGAGTTTTCGTGGATTTTTCAACAAGATATTGTTTCTGGCAGGCGCTTGTGCCACTGAACTGAGCAGGACAGAAATGGGGGTGAGAGAGCACGTTATCTAAATAACAATGCAAGTATGGTGACAGGGGTGCATTCAGATAGGGGGTGGTCAGGGAAAGTCTCTGGGAGGATCACAGGAGTCACACCTAAGGAACGGAGGTGTCGGAGTCTTGGGGCTCAGGACGCAGCCATCTCCAGGCTGATGCGGGAGGAAGCGTTGGGCCGGCAGACCTCTCTGCACAGTCACCGGCCAGCTCAGGGACAGCTCAGGGACAGCACTGGGACAGCAAGCTGGGGGTGGGGTGGGGGGCTGCCAGACACACAGTGTCTACATGGTGCCAAGATCCAAGGCGGCAGCGGGACTTGTTAGTGAAATTTGTCTGCACTTGCCGGCTTCACAGGGACACACTGCCCCTTTTACCCCGTCAAACGCACATCCACGTCCCCTCTGTACATAGGCGCCTCTCAGCCTGGCTCTGTGGTCACCTCGTGGCCCCAGATGGTGGCTAGCGACCACTTCGTGCATTCCTCAAAGATCCCATTTCCAAAGTGAAGGTCAGTAAACCAACGTATGCTAAAGCACATGAAAATTGGGTGGAATCCAGAAAACCGTGGATTTGCAGAGCTCCGCTTTAAATCTTGAGCTTCTCCCACCCCCTTTCCTCTGTCTAATTGTGGTGAAATCCACACAACACGAAATCTATCATCTTAACCATTTTGAAGTGTAAAATTCAGCAGCGCTAAGGATACTTGCATTTTTTTGGTTTTTTTTTTTTTAATTAACATATAATGTATTATTTGCTTCAGGGGTACAGGTCTGTGAATCATCAGTCTTACACAATTCACAGCACTCACCACAGCACGTACACTCCCCAATGTCCATCCCCCGGCCACCCCAACCCTCCCACCCCCCTCCACTCCAGCAACCCTCAGTCTGTTTCCTGAGATTAAGAATCTCTTATAGTTTGTCTCCTTCCCAATCCCATCTTGTTTCATCTTTTTCCATCCCTACCCCCCACGACCCTCACCCTGCCTCTCAAATCCCTCATATCAGAGAGATCATACGATAATTGTCTTTCTCTGATTGACTTATTTTGCTCAGCATAATACCCTCTAGTTCCATCCACATTGTCGCAAATGGCAAGATTTCATGTTTTTTGATGGCTGCATAGTATTCCATTGTATATATATATACACCACATCTTCTTTATCCATTCATCTGTTGATGAATATCTAGACTCTTTCCATAGTTTGGCTATTGTGGACTTTGCTGCTATAAACATTCAGATCGCTCGTTTGTATCGTTAGGGTAAATACCCAGTGGGATACTTACATTGTTTGTACAGTCTATCTCAGGAACCCTTTTCTTCTTGCATGAATGTTTATTTTTTTTTTTTAAAGATTTTATTTATTTGTCAGAGCGAGCAAGAGCGAGCACAGGCAGACAGAGTGGAAGGCAGAGTCAGACGGAGAAGCAGGCTCCCTGCGGAGCAAGGAGCCCGATATGGGACTCGATCCCAGGACACTGGGGTCATGACCTGAGCCGAAGGCAGCTGCTTAACCAACTGAGCCACCCAGGCATCCCGCATGAATGTTTAAATCTTAAAAAAAAAAAATAAGATAAGGGGTGCCTGGGTGGCTCAGTGGGTTAAAGCCTCTGCCTTCGGCTCAGGTCGTGATCTCAGGGTCCTGGGATCCAACCCCGAATCGGGCTTTCTGCTCAACAAGAAGCCTGCTTCCCCCGCTCTCTTTGCCTGCTGCTCTGCCTACTTGTGATCTCTCTCTGTCAAATAAATAAAATTTTTAAAAAAATAAGATAAAATGGAATAAAATAAACAGAGCAGTGCTCTCTTCAAAAATCAGCTGCTAGGAGCCAGCGTGTACTTCTTCGGTCGTTGCCTCCCTGCCCCTCCCTTTGTGCACCATGGTGGTCTGCCATGGCCCTGGGGCCTTTCTGGGGACAGGAGCACAGCCCAGCCATTGCTGACTTGGTCAATGCATTTCAGGGGCTGTTCCCCGTTACCTGCGTGCTTCTGAGTACATTGTTGGCGGCCCCAGAACTCTTATAAAGCTAGGGTAACAGGAGGTACTCGTGGATACAGTGGACACTAGCATTTTGGCAAAGATCAGAGTGTGGGGGCCCTCCCCCCACTACCGCTAGCAGAACCCCCCACTTCTGGTCCTTAACACATCTTCAATTCCACACTCAGCTTCACAGGGGGTCGAATGGTCAATTTAGGCTGGCAAACTGGAAGATTTGAGATCTGTGTTTCTGGGTGATATTGATACTTTTGTTTTTTGTTTTTTGTTTTTCACTCGTTGTCCAACAAGAGGAAAAAAGGCAGTGAACCAGGAACTTTGGTTTGTTTTGATATTTGATAGTAAAAACCTTTCTTTATGTGAAATCATTCCTGGCAATGGTGTCATAGGAGAAACCAGGCAACAGTCTCTGGTTGAGGGGACTGGGGTGCTTCCTTGTGCTGGGGCACCCCCCACCCCTTGAGGCTCCTCCTCTGATCCACCCAGCCCCGTGTCAAACCCCTTCTGAACTACACAGATGTTTCTCGGGGGGCCCCCACCCTGCTGATGTCAAGTGTCCTGTGAGGTGAGCACACACACACACACACACACACACACACACACGAGTCCAGATAGGCACCCCAGAAGCTGGGTGGGGGGGGGGTGACACCACTTAACATTTGAAGGAAGGAAGTGCTTGCCAGGCAGAGGGAGAAGGGTATGCATTACCCATACATCAAGGGGGAAAAAGACTTTCCAGTTAGGGTGGTGGAGGGAAGTCCAGTGACTTGAACTACACATGTTTGAATAGCCCAGGTCCCCTTAATTTTTTCAGTATATATGTTGGAAAATTTTTCAGAGGTTTTCGATAATTTGAAAAAACTTGCAGACAAATCTCATAGCCT
The DNA here is from genome assembly GCF_964662115.1 of Mustela nivalis. NCBI lineage: Eukaryota > Metazoa > Chordata > Mammalia > Carnivora > Mustelidae > Mustela > Mustela nivalis. Next base: position 81,065,171 of record NC_139033.1, on the reverse strand, counting down.
AGGGATACTGAAAGAATTCAGAAAACATTAGGGATATAACACAAAATGTGTGCTAATCGACTATTTATGTTATCGGTTTCCAGTTGGCCGTAAGCTAGTAGTAGGTGTTCTCAGGGAGTCAAGAGTTACACATGAATTTTCAACTTTGGGGAGGGAAGTGGCGCCCTTAGCCCTTTTTTGTTCAACGGTCAAGTGTATAGAATCTCTTTCCTAATATCTAATAAAATGAATAAAAACTAGTAAAATGAACTTTCCAAAAATTCAGCAGCAGCCACTAACAGAATCAGACAGTAGCTCCCCAACTTCAAAAACTGGCAGCCAGGTAGAGATAGGGAAGATGCTAGGGCGTGAGGCTAGGCTCCCCGCCCCTCAGCGTTACCCCAGGAGATGCAGCAGGACTGGCTTCCACCTGTGTGCCAGGTGCTGTCCCAGGTGCTGGCTGGAATATCTCCAGTCCTCAGGGTCTGAGGGTTGCTGGGGGGAAGGTGGGGGATGGGTTAAACAGGTGATGGGTATTAAGGAGGGCACTTGTGTTGACCACCCAGTGTTGTATGTAAGTGATGAATCACTAAATTCTACACCTGAAACGAATATTGCACTATATGTTAAATAGCTGGAATTTAAAGAAAAACTTGGAGAAAAAAATAAGAAATGAAATAAAAAGAAAGAGAGACTTGCCATGATGTACAGTATGGATGTCTTCCATCCTGCCGGATGCCAGGGAAGCTGCTCCAGGTCACCTCCCACACTCTGGTGTGAGAGATACCTTTTCCCTGCATTTATGGGCTAATCTGTTTCCAGATGATGGAATGCTGCTTCATACTCTCCCTTTTTCCTGTTGGGTTATTGGTCTTTTACTGACTCATTTGTAAGGATCCTTTGGCTCTGCCAGATCCTAATGGGTTGTGGGCTCTGCCCCCCTGCAAATATTTTCTCCCCATCTGTGGCTTGTCTTATTACTTTGTAGTGTCGTTTAATTTAGGGAACTTTAAATTTGAGTATAGACCCCTTTATCAGCCTTCTTCGTACTTCTAGTGTTTGAATTCAGAAGTTTTACTCCAGGGGTGCCTGGTGCACAGCCAGTTAAGCATCTGACTCTTGGTTTGGGCTCAGATCATGATTTCAGGGTCATGAGATCAAGTCCTCCAGAGTCTGCTAAAATTTTTCCCTCTCTTCCTCTCTCTCTCCCCCAAATAAATAAGTAAATAAATCTTTTAAAGAAAAGAAAAGAGGTTCTATTCCATACTCCGGGTCATAAAGATTGCTTTCTGGATTTCATTCTGCAGGGTGTAAGTTTTTTTTTTTTTTAATAACATATAATGTGTTACTTGTTTCAGGGGTTCAGGTCTGTAATTCATCACTCTTCAGAGTGTAAGGTTTTATCTTTAGGTGTTTGGGGAAAGGTGTGAGGTAGAGATTCAGTTCTATTTTTTTCTTCATGTGGATAACCCACTGCCCCAGAACATGAATTGAAATCGCATCCCTCCCCTGCACAGGGCGATGCCTCGTGGCCATCCGTCATATCTCTACATTTCCCCAGGTCTGGTCCTAGACTCTGTTCTCAGCTCTTCTCTCCTAATCCAGGAAAGCCTTCAGCTGGTTCAGCTTTCTGATTCATCTTTATAACCAGAGGTGGGGGCCCCCGCCTTGCTCCTCAGAATTAGGCAAGGTTCTTCTGGGCAATTTGCTCTCTTACCACACATTTTTGAATCAGCCTATGAGATTCCAGTGAAAATCTTATCAGGGTTTTGATGGCAGTTGCTTCTAAATTAGAAGTAATTTCTGCAGAACAGACATGATTATAATATTGAGTCTTATTATTTTTTAATATTATTAGGGAATCTATGTTTCCAGTGAAGTTTTAGGACTTTTTAAATTTTTAATTTGATTTTTTAAAAATATTTTATTTATTTATTTGAGAGAGAGAGAACATGAGCAGGGCAGAGGGGCAGAGGGAAAGGGAGAAGCAGGCTCCCCACTGAGCAGGGAGCCTAAGACCTGGGGCTCGATCCCAGGACCGTGGGATCATGATCTGAGCCAAAGACAAATGCTTAACCAACTAAGCCACCCAGGTGCCCTGAAATTTTATTATTTTATTTGTAAAGGCCTTGAATTTATTAGATTTATCCTTAAGTACCATTTAAATGTGTTGCTATGTAAAGGATAGTTTTTAAAACCACATTTCCTAATCGTTGTGCTAGTGGGTATAGAGGAGGCTGAGTTTTCAGTACCGATCATGCAGCTCTTTTGCTCCCTTGACAATCACTCAGTCATGACCTGCCACGCAAGTCCACCTGCTTGTCCCTTTCTGACACTCACACCTTCTCGCTGACATTTGACGTGACCTAGGATCTTCACCGCCATGTTGAGAAGTAGGGGGCAGTGGCAGGCATGATACACAGAAAATTTAAAATAATAAGAGGATGCAATGCCCAACTATATGCTAATAAATTTTTTAAAGATACTTATTTATTTATTTATTTTAGAGAGAGAGGGCATGAATGGGAGGGCCAGGGAGAGAAAATCTCAAGTAGACTCTGCCCCTAGCTCAGAGCCCAAAGCCAGCCTCGATCCCATGACCCTGAGATCACCGCCTGAGCCGAAACCAGAGTCTGATGCTTAACTGACTCCACCACCAGGCGCCCCTCTGCTGTTATATTTGAGCATTTCATTGAAATGGACGGTTTCCCAGGAAAAAAATAAAATTTTCAAAATCTGGATCTAAAATAAACAGGCATACTTTTTATTGCTCCTTTGCTGTATTTCTTACAATTATTTTCATGATACCTTTCCCCTCTCATAAGGGAAAATATTGTAGGGTAGTTGGGTTTCCCCCTGCACCTCCAGTTACAGCCTAAGCCAGTTTGCCAGCCTCGTGGCCACAGTATGGATAACAGAAAGGCATCCAGGCTCTAAATTCTAAACAATCGTGTCCCTCTTGCTGTCTCTTTGCACTCTGGTCTGAGTCGGACAATATCATTTAACAAGACGAGAGGGTGTGTGTTCATCCTAGAAAGTTAATCCTTGCAGTTTACCTAGCTGTTGGCTTAAGCAAAATTTCTTTTTCTTACTTTTTTGAAACGCAATTTCTTATTACTGTTGACTTCTTTTCTCTTCCCACCTCTCTGTGCTGAGATGGGCAGAGGGTGCAAACCACACATCTCCTCCCTCCGCTGCCCCAGAAGCATCCTTCCATGTGTCAGGGGCGGTGTTAGCCTACCTTGGTGGAGAGCTCGCCCGAGTCACATCCTGGATGACCGACCCGCGGCTGGGGAGGAAATCACAGAGCGTGTGTCCTTTTATGACTGGCTTATTTCATTGAGCCTGACGTTTATGTCCAGGGTCACCCATGCTGGAGCATGTGCCACAGTTTTCTGCCTTTTTAAGGCAAATACTGTTCCATTGCAGGGATTCCCTTTAGTTTTCTCATCTATTCACCTATATCTGCATGCTTGGACTGATTCCACTTCTTGGCTATTATGGGAAAATGCCACTATGAAAGTGAGTGTACAAATATCTCTTGAAGACTGTGCTTCCAGTTTTTTGGGGGGTATAACCAGAAGTAGGATTGCTGGACCAGACACTAGTTCTATTTTTCGTATTTTTAGGAAACTTCATACCATTTTCTATAGCAACTACACTGATTTGCGTTCCCACCAGTGATGCACAAAAGTCCCAATTTCTCCCTATGTTTGCTAACACTTGTTATTTTCTGGTTTTTCATGGAAGCCATCCTAATGGGTATTGCAAAGCCTCCTTGTCATTTTGATTCGCACTTCTCTGATGGTTAGTGATGCTGAGCGTCTCTTCATGCATCTGCTGGTCATTTGCATATCATCTTTAGAATAATGTCTAGTCAAGTCCTTTACCCCTTTTTTGGTTTTTAATTTTTTTAAGCTGGAAATTTGGAGAAAAGGGGAGCATCCTTTCCCCTTTCGTGTCATCTCTATCTTTATTATTTATTTATTTTTTTATTATGTTATGTTAGTCACCACACAGTACATCATTGGTTTTTGATATAGTGTTCCATGATTCATTGTTTGCGTATAACTCCCAGTGCTCCATGCAGTACGTGCCCTCCTTAATACCCATCACCGGGCCAACCCATCCCCCCCTTCTAAAACACTCAGTTTGTTTCCCAGAGTCAAGAGCCTCTCATGGTTCAGTCTCCCACTCCGATTTCCCCTCCATTTTTTCCTTCCTTCTCCTAACGTCCTCCTTTCTATACCATGTGTTCCACATATAAGTGAAACCATATAGTAATTGACTCTCTCTGTTTGACTTATTTCACTCAGCATAATCTCCTCCAGTCCCATCCATGTTGACACAAAAGTTGGGTATTCATCCTTTCTGATGGAGGCATAGTATTCTATTGTACATATGAACCATATCTTTATGCATTCATCTGTTGAAGGGTATCTCGTCTCCTTCCACAGTTTGGCTCTTGTGGACATTGCTGCTATGAACACTGGGGTGCATATGGCCCTTCTTTTCACAATATCTGTATCTTTGGGTAAATGCCCAGTAGTGCAACTGTTGCTTTACCTATTTTTTAACTGGGCTATTTGATTTTTTTGTCGTTGAGTTGTAGGAATTCTTTTTGGCAGAGAGAGAGACAGAGAGGGAACACAGCAGGAGTGGGAGAAGGAGAAGCAGGCTTCCTGCTGAGCAGGGAGTCCGATGCAGGGCTTGATCCCAGGACCCTGGGCTCATGACCTGAGCTGAAGACAGACACTTAACAACTGAGCTACGCAGGCACCCCAAGTTGTAGGAGTTCTTAATATAGTCTGGATATTAACCCCTTATTACATATTTGTAAATGTTTTCTCTTACTCCTTTTCACTGTGTTGAATGCATCCTTTAGTGAACAAAAGTTTTGAAGTTTGATGTGGTCCTGCATGCCTTGGTTTTCGTTAACGATATGCCTGTGTGGACCCCAAATCCTAGAGACTCTCTTATTTCTGGGATGCATTGTCAAGCCGGGGTATTCTCTGATCATATTTGATCGACTTTTCTTGATTTCCTTGCAGCCTGAAGCTCTTAGACTTGGAATTCATGAAAGTTCTTCTTGGCAGAATCAGTGTTGTTCCTGAGATTTTCCCAAGCAGATACCCTCACTCAAAGGAGGCTGGGGTTGGCAGCTGGTCCTAAATGTCTTTCTTTGGGATCCATGTAGGCAGTGCAGAAAGATGAAGACAGAAAATTTGGACTAGTATGAGAAAATGTCTCCAGAGGTTGCCAACCATCTCAGTTCAGTTATCAAAGGGCATTTGGAGCTCCCGCTCTGTTCTGGGTCCTGGGCCGGGAGCTCTGAGAAGCTGGGGGTTGGGGAGAACATGTTGCTGTCTTTGCATGTTACAGCAAGCCAACCCCCTCCCCTGCCACACGTGGGGCTGGCCTCACCGCTCCAGCCCCCTCTTCTGTCTCTGCGAAAATACCGCAAACATAAACCATAAACAGCCCATGTCTAGCTCATTTGGCTGGCGTTAGAGGGCCTCTGTGGGGGTCTGGAAGGCAGACCTCCCTCCCCAGTGCTCCCCCTCATCTGTTCATCCAAGCCTGGCCATGCCAATTGAGCCTTGGTGGAAACCACAGCAGGGAACTGGGTCTTATCTATTCCTTTCTTCCTTTCCATTCCCTTCTACGACAACAAAAAGATGGCCAATTTCTTCGGTGTCCCCTTCCTATGGAGTGAATTGTGCTTCCCTCCCCCAAACCCTTGTGTTGATATGTAACACCCAATGCCTCATAACGTGACTGTATTTGGACATGGGTCTTCAAAGATGGGGTTAAGTTAAAATAAGATCATAGGGGTGGGCCCAAATTCATTCTGACTGGGGTCCTCCTAAGAGATTAGGACACAGACGCAGAGGAAAGACCATTGTGAGGGGACACAGGAGAGTGATGGCCATTACAAGCCAAGGAGAGAGGCCTCCTGAGAAACCAGCCTGCCGCCATCATGATCTGGGGCTTCCAGCCTCCAGACATGAGTCAAATATGTTTCTGTTGTTCAAGCCAGGCAGCCTGTGGTACTTCATTCCGGCAGCCCCTGCAAGCTAGTATACCCACCCACAACCCCTGCTTGCTCCTAATATAATTGCACGAGTCAATGATGACCTCTAGCAGTTGTAGACCACTGTCAGTGTGAATGTGAAATTCTCCCAAGACTTGCTTGTAATATTGGCAAGTGGCCGTGAGCCCAGCATCCTGTCGTGAATGGGTATGTTCCTTATTGAAATGCCACTTTCAGCCCTCTGTTTCCCGGCGCCCTTGGCAAGAGCCCAACTTCATGTTCCAAATAGGAAAAGGCGGGTTGATTTAAAGACTTAAGACGTTGTTAGGCGTTACCTTGATTTATGTAAAAATAATATCAACCAGTTGAATAACAATAGCTCACCATTCACCTGCGGTCTGGGAGGCTAATAAAACGGGCACATTAATCTCTATTGTGATGACATCAATTTGTACCAAGCAGTTCTTCCAAGTCAAGAAACGTGTTATGTTGTTCCAAATGTACGTTTGCTTGCTACCGGGTTGTGTTAAGTGGTTCCAAAAAACGAGCGTGTATATTTTCTCTAGGGAAACTCTTGTATATTATTTCAGCTGAAAACATCTCTCGCGCACAATTACTAATCAGGGGTAAGAATCAGCATTTGTCCTGCTGACCCAGCTGGACCCTCCGCTCCTGGGAGATGGTGCTGGGGAGCGGTGGCTCGTCCGGGGCGGGCGCTCTGGGGTCCATTCTTTAGACTGAGCCCCAGGAGCTCATGCAATGCCTCAGAAGGAAGCGCGGCTTGGGGCCGTTCCTGTTTTGTCTTGCTGGAATTCAAAGATACGTTTCAAGCCTTTTCCCCGCACTTGAGTGGAGAGGGCCTGGGCCAGTCTCACGCGCTGTGCCACACAGAACACTTGAGGAAACCTGCTCAAAAGAATGACTTCATGAGAGGAGAACTAATATTTGCTGTTTCTTCTTGGTTTTCTCATTTCCCAGGGGAAGGCTAATCTGTAGCAACACAGAACCTCTGGAGGCCAATAAAATGGAGCTGGAAGAGAAGTGAGATTGTTTCATTGTCGCCACCGTGAACTTGAGTTTGTTTTCGTTGCTTTTCTTTTTTCCCTTCAGGAAAACGCTGGGTTAAGAGCCCTGATAGATTTTTCTTGTACCCCCTGGTTCTGGTTTTCCCCCCATTGTTCCAGCTGCCTTTTTATCACCGAGATCTGTGTCGAGTTCAATGCCGTTCTTGTTTCATGTACGTGTTCCCCGCCCCTGGGCTGCCCACCTCGGCCAGGCCCTGGGGTCCCCAAGGGTAATGGTGTGTGGTCCCATCACCACCCTTTCATGCTGCAAATGGCCTTGAGTGGCCCTGGAACCAGCTCGGCGGGGGGGGGGGGGGGGCGTGGGGTTGCCGCCGGGGCAGGAGGGTTGTTGGCAGGATGGCAGCGTCTCTGGGAACGAAGTTCGTTAGGCATTTTCCCAGCCTGGCATCTTTGCACTTGTGGGTGCCTTGGGGTGGGGTTCTGCGAGGTCCGGCTTGCTGGGTGTGAGCACCTGGGCTGCCCTGTGCATCTGGTCATGAGAAGGCATTTATTGTATAGAAACAAGCAACCAGAGGCAGAAATCACAGAGCATCGCGGGCTTGGGGCACTGACCTTGAATGTCAAGACGGAAAAAGGGGACCAAGAGCCTCACCCATACAGCTGAAATGCTTTCATGGGCAAGAGGACAGTAAAATGGGTGGGAATTAGGTGAAGTTCAACAGTGGAGAGATTTAGGCAAGGAAAGGGGCTGGGAGGCAGGAGGTGTGGGGTCCCCTTTCTACCTCCGTAGCTCCTAGATGGAGCTATCCAGTTAACTGGAGGGAGCAGGGACCAATCCCAAGCCCTTCACCCTGGCGTTTATTTGCAGGGCTCGTGGAGGGGGCCTCCTCTCCTGCTTGTGGAAGCCTCGGAAGATCTGATTCTGAATTGGAGGATAGTGACATCAGAAACAGATGCCTAGATGAAGAATTTGGAGTCTCCGCATTTAAATCACTCTGTAACTGCCCAGAAATGGGTCATCCAGGAGTGCCCAGCCCTCCACTGACAGGGAGCCAGAATATCCCCTCCTGGGTCTGCCTGACCCCCCTCAGTCTGACCCTGTGTGTGTGCCTCACCCCCAGACCTCCTGAGATAGCTCTTGGCAGCCCCACCCACCACCTGTCCCAGGGTCAACTCTAACATGCTCTCCAAACCGTGTGGAAAGTTAAATTCATCTAGAAGGAGCACGGATCCCATGAAAATGTTTGTAGGGGTCACAGTTGTCAGTGATGCTCTGCTTTTGTTAAAACGAGATTGCCTTTTGTTATAATGGGATTTTCCCATCCTCCTCAGCTGGTGAGCTGGGGCATGGGCCTGCTGCGGCATCACCCCTGTCACTTGGGGCTCCTGGGAGTTGGAGGGTCTGGGAGAGTGCTGAGCGGAGTGCTGTACTTGGGGGAGTGAGGCCACGGTGCTTGCTTATCCAAACTTTTAACCTGCAAATACTGAAACACTGCTCCCAGGGAAAGCACAGCTCCCTATGAGCCTCTGGTCACAACATTCCATTCACCATCAATATATAACATAAATAACATTTGTGTTAAAGACACTGTATCGAATATATATTGTTAATTCTTTGACATTCAATTCACAGCCATGAGGGCTAACTTAAGCTTGAATGAGGCTCATCTAACATATATTTTCTCCATATGGCTCATTCCAGGCTTCTCGTGCCTAGAACACCAGATACAGATACACCTGTAAAGTAGAGACAGCAGGTTGACTGCCTGAGGTCAAACAAGGCAGCAGCAAGTGCCCATGGGGTTGCCCACGCACCCCCTCCCAGCCACACAGATGGGTGCCAGCAGGCTCCCAGGTATGTGAGGAGGGTCCCCAGGCAGCGTTCCTGAGGCCCTGGCGCACCCCCGTGGCACACAGCCTCCTGATCTAATATCTGAGAGCCTGAATGTCACACCCACTGGCCTGGGCTTGGCGGAAGCACCTCCCAACAAGGGTGTGGCTGCTTTTCCTGTTTTCCCCAGTCCAGGTGACACTGGGGGGCAGTGGAGCAGGGTCCAGGAGGGATGGTTTTGGTCTGGCAGCCGCTTCTATTTTCCTTCTAAAGATACAGTGCACGTAGGGGCTTGTACCCTCTAGGACCCTGCTGGGGTGCGAGCACCCTGGGATCTGGCCGTGACCTTCTGGGGCTGTCCAGGAGAACCGGCCCCAGAAGGGGCCACATCTCTTCCCTGCTCACCTGTTTCTTTACCCCCCGGCTCTCCTCCTGGCAAGTGGGCCAGGGCTGAGAGTCTCAGAGGGAAGCTCCGTGTAGCCACTGGGGTTCCAGAAAAACCAGCAGCAGTTTCCTTGGCTGAGGGTCACCTCCTTCTCCCATGCCTGGCACATGGCCCTTGCCCACAAACTCAAGACAGTGGAGCCGTCGCATCCGTTCCCATTCCTGCCACCTCGTCCTGGCCCCGTGGTCTAAGCCAGGAGTATAGGAGGAGGGGGCTTTCCAACCTGGGACACTATCCCACCTGGCATACAGGATCCCCCTCCCTGGGGTTTGCCATCCTACTAAATGTCACCGCGGGCGTGTGCACACAGCTGACCTCCCAGTCCGGGCTCCTGGGAGGATCATTCCTTTTCCAGCTTCCCTGCTCCCTATAAATGATATAGGACAAAGCAGTTCTTAATCTTTTGGCAGCAGGGGTGGGGTGGGGGAAAAACCCCTTGGGTAGCTTGGTGAGCCCTATAGAACCCCTGAAAGTGGTCATCAGTGACCCACATTCATAGATGGAAGAACTGCTAAATCTTAGTTCGAGGTCAGTGAAAATAAAGACACATGTCTGTGGCCATCTTGATCACTCTCCGTGGGGCATTTAGGAGACCATGGGCCCAGCCAGAAAGCCCTGGGATGGGGATGTACAAACCTGTTGTGGCTCCAGAGGTATACACAGTCCCCTGGGAGAGGCATTTGCAAAGTGTGGGCTCTGCAAACAGAGCCTAGCTCCCTCTATCTCCCAGACTCACCTCCTGTTCCACTTCGCTCCAAAATTTGCCTCTGCTCAGAAGTGGGACAGGCCTGGAAGACAGGACGTGCTCTGGGCTGGGGTTTCGTGTTTGGCCAGGATTCGAGCCCATGTCAGCTGTAGAGCCTTTGGTGGAAGAGGAGCAAAGCAGGGGCTAGGCTGAGAGGGCCAGAGGGCCGGGGAGCCTAACCTGTGGAAGGAAGGCACGTGAGCACCATGGCAGCAAGGAGTGCACCCCAGTTGGGCTCCAGACCAGTCTTCACCCCGCCTCTGTGGAAGGTTCTGGCCTGGAGATGAGAAGACTCTTGTGCGGTGGGTGTGGGGTCCCTCCAAGGTTGTGCATAAATCTTGGGGACCTCTGCTTCTGATCATTTGGCTTCCCCCCAACCTGCAGAACATCTTTCCAACCTGGGAAAGTTTCCAAATTGGGAAAAGGTCAGCCCCTAGATCTCACAGTTCCTTTCTGATGGAGCACCGTCTTAAGAGGGGTACTTTCTGTATACAGTTGTCTTCTGACTATGGTTAAAAAAAAAAAATACATAACACAAAACTGATCACTGTAACCATTTTTAAGCAAACAATTCAGTGGCGTTAAGTACATTCCCAGCGAGAGACCCTCAGCACCATCCATCCCCAGAGCTCTTTCAGCTTGCAAAACTGAAACTCTGTCCCAGAAAGCGCTCACACCCTATTCTCCCTCCAGCCCCTGACAACCACCCTCCTACTTCTTGGCTCCATGAATCTGACTCCTCTAGGGCACCCCATACAGAGGAAACCCAACAGTATTTGTCCTTTTCTGCCCGGCTGGTTTCGCCGAGCAGAATGTCCTCAAGGTTCAGCCTCCTTTTAAGCCCGTGTCAGAATGTCCTTCCTTTTTTGCCCTTGCTTCCCTTGCCTTTGGTGATCTTTCTAGAAAGAAGTTGCTGCGGCTGAGGTCCAAGAGTTGCTGCCTGTGCTCTCCTCAAGGAATTTTTTAAAAAAGATTTTATTTATTTATTTGAGAGAGAGAGAGACAGTGAGAGAGAGCATGAACGAGGAGAAGGTCAGAGGGAGAAGCAGACTCCCCATGGAGCCGGATGTGGGATTCGATCCCGGGACTCCGGGACCATGACCCGAGCCGAAGGCAGTTGTCCAACCAACTGAGCCACTCAGGCATCCCTCCTCAAGGATTTTGATGGATTCCTGTCTCACATTGAGGTCTATCATCCATTTTGAGTCTATTTTTGTGTGTGGCGTAAAGCAATGGTCCAGTTTTGTTCTTCTGCATGAGGCTGTCCAATTTTCCCAACACCATGTGTTGAAGAGACTGTCTTTTTTCCATTGGGCATTCTATTTAAGGTGAAATACCGTTCCAGTGTGGGAAGAGACTACTCCCAGTCTTCTGTGGGTGGAGAGCTGGGTGGCTTCCACCTTTTGGCCGTGGTGAATATTGTTGCCGTGAACATGGGAGGAAGGAGGGGTGCTTCTAGAAGTTTGAAAAGTTCCTGCTTTTATGAGTGTTAACATTTTAGGGTTTGGGGGTTTTTTTTGACCCTTGGAAGGGAGTTGGCAGTGACCCTGGGTCTTTTTAGCTCCGTGGTTCCATTTAGTTTTCCTTGTGCTCCCCATGCCCTTGCCTGCCTGGGGGAATGAGGAGGAGGTGACTTGTAGACTGACTTGGGCTGGGGCTCCATAAGCTGCCAGTGTTCCCACCGGCTCACCAGGCAGAAGCCAGCCAGATCAAGGGGCCATGGAGGTCTTAAATCCCGGGCCATGGAGGTCTTAAATCCCAGACCCTGGAAGTAAAAATTGGCCAGATGCTCTCTTATCTTATGAGACGTGTGTGCTCCTTTGACAGCTCAGGGTGGAACAGAGATCAGACGCAACTCCACCCAGCCCCCAAGTCATCAATGGACACTGGCCCTTGACTGTACCTCAGACAGCTAGTTAAGGGCTCCACCATTTGGACAGTGGGGTTATTGAGAGGTGGTACCTAGGAGCCTTGATTAGAGAGGAAGGATGCCTGGGGGCACCAGGGAGTTGGAACTAGAGGTTCAAGAGAAGTGAGAGAGGTCCCTTTCCCTGCCCTCCTGCTGGAGATTAGTAGTCAGTAATACCACCCCTTGAACTCACTGACTTCTCTGAATCCTTCTAGAATCTGTCCTGAGTCTCAGGTCCCTGCAATCCAGCTCTGGGACGTGGTGACGGTCCTGTAGGATGTGTGTACAGAAGGGGATCTTACACAGAAGGGGCCTGGGGACAAATGGTTTTCTCCCCTCGCTGAGGACAAGAGGATCACGGGCCCCTCCTTGCGAGGCTGGGTCATCAGGACGCAGTGAAGGAAGAGAACGCAGAACGTCCTGGCCTTCACTTGATAAGGGCACACACAGTTCAGAATTCCGCACCCCCACTCCCGCCACCGCCCCCGAACCAGCGTCTGGGCTCTGCGTTTGTGGGCACTCACTGCCCTCTAGTGGTAAAATGGAGGCAGGACATGCTGTGTTTCAGACCGCGTTCACCAGTTGAAGGCCCTGGCTGCTGAGGGACGCCAAGCAGAACACTGTGATCCTTATCTCCCACACGCTTTCAGTATATGCCTAAGTTTGTACACGTTGTGTCAGGTGCTATGGGCATATGAGATGAATTACACATGGTTACAGGCTGAGTTGTGTCCTCTAAAAAGTCCTAACCCCAGTACCTCAGAATGTGACTTTATTGGGAGATCGGACCTTTATTTTTTTTTTTTAAGCTTTATTTATTAAAGTAATCTCTACACCCAGTGTGGGGCTTGAACTCATGACCCTGAGATCAAAAGTCACAGGCTTTTCCGACTGAGCCAGCCAGGTGCCTCTGGAGGAGGAACTTTTAAAGGGGTGATTACATTCTTCTCAAGTCCACATAGAACATTCTCCAGGATAGATCCTCGATAAGGCCATAGGACAGGCTTCAATAAATCTTAAAGGACTGAAATCACACAAGTTATCTTCTCCAACCACAATGGAATAAAATTTGGAAATCAATAATCAGAAAGAAATTTGAGAAATTAATAAGCATGTGGAAATTAAACAATGTCGAACTAAGTAAACATGGGGTCGAAGAAGAAATCATAAAGGAAATTAGAAAATACTTTAAAATGTATGAAAATAAAAATCCAACTTACTAACACTTGTACGATGTGGCTAAAATGACACTCAGAGAGAAGTGTAAAGTTCTGAGCACTTACATGAGGAAAGAAGAAAATTTTCAAGTCAATAACCTAAATTCCTACCTTAAGAAACTAAAGAAAGTGGGAAAGAAAGGGCAAAATAACCCTAATGCAAGCCAAAGGAAGAAAATAATGAAGATTAAAATGAAAATACATTAAAAAGAATAGAAAAACAATAAAAAAATCAACCAAACCAGAAGTTGGTTTCCTAAGAGATTCACAAAGTTGATCATCTTTTGCTAGACTGACCAAGAAAAAAGGGAAGACACAAACTACTTAAATCAAGAATGAAAAGGCGGCCATTACTACCAATGTTACAGAAATAAAAAAGACCGGGAAGTAATGCTATGAACACTTGAATGACATGGTGGGCAAAATAACCGTCCCCCTAAAATGTCAGCGCCTTAGCCTCTGTGACTCTGTGACCCATGAATATGTTACCTTACTTGGCAAATGAGATTTGGAAGATATGACCAAGTTAAGGTTCTTAATATGGAGGATCTTAACTTGGGTGATCTGGGTGGGCCAGTGCAGTCTCAAGGATCCTTATAAGAGAAAGAAGGAAGCAGAAGAATTAGAGTCCGGGATCTGAATATACTACATTGCTGACTTTGAAAGAATACAAGTGACCTTTAAAAGCTGGAAAAAGCAAGGGAACAGACTGTACCCTGGAGATGTCAGAAGGTATGCAGCCTTTTTTTTTTTTAAAGATTTTATTTATTTATTTGACAGAGGAATAGAGAGCACAAGTAAGCAGAGCAGGAGCCAGAGGGAAAGGGAGAAGTAGGCTCCTCCCTGAGCAGGGAGCTGGATGTGAGGCTCAATCCCAGGACCTTGGGATCATGACCTGAGCTGAAGGCAGCTACTCAACTGACTGAGCCACCCAGGAGCCCAGAAGGTATGCAGCCTTGCTGACACCTTAATTTTAGCTCAACAAGATCCATTTCAGACATCTAACCTCAGGAGCTCTATGATATTAAATTTGTGTTATTTTAAGCCAGGGAAGTTGTGATCATTTGTTTCAGTGCAATAAGAAATGAGCATACATGTCAACATATTACATAACCTAGATGAAACCAACACAATCCTAGAAAGATAGAAACTACTGAAACTGATTCCAGAGAAAATAGAGAATCTGAGTACACTTACAAGTAGAGAGATTCGATTGGCATTCAAAAATTTTCCTTAAGAAAAGCCCAGGGCCAGATGGCGAAACTGGTGAATACTACCAAATACTTAAAGTTTACCACCAATCCTTGAAGAGGAGGGGACACCTCCCAAATTATTCTAAGAAGTCAGAATTACCCTGATTGCAAAACCAGACAAAAGCATGACAAGAAAAGAAAACTACAAGTCAATATCCCCTATGAATATAGATATCAAAATCTTCAACAAAAACTAGTAAATCAAATCCAGGAACCTCTAAAGAGGACAATATCCCATGACCAAGTAGTATTTGCATTGCAAATGTTGATTCCATAATCAACCAGAGCAATAACCATATTAATGGAATAAAAAACGGAAAATAATGCATGACCATCTCAGTAAATGCAGAAAAAACCATTTGACAGAATCCAGCAAGCTTTCATGTTAAAAACCAACCACAAACAAAAAACCCAACAAAACAAACGTGTTTTAACAAACATGTTAAAAACTAACAAATAAAATGCTAAAAACAAACATGTTACAAACAAACAAACATGTTAAAAGCAAACAAAGAAAGTAGGACTATAAAGGAACTTCCTCAACCTGATAGACGGCATCTAATGAAAAACTTTACAGCTTACATCATAAGACTAACGGATTCCACCCCCCACGATCAGAAACAAGACAAGGATGTTCCCTTTTGCTTCTCTATCCAAAATTGTACTAAAGGTTGTGTCAGGGCAATTAAGAAAGAAAATGAGGGGCACCTGTCTGGCTCAATCAGTAGAGCATATGACTCTTGATCTCAGGGTGGTGAGTTCGAGCCCCACACTGGGTGTAGAGATTATTTAAAAATAAAATCTTAAAAAAGAAAGAAAATGAAATACAAGACAGATTAGAAAAGAAAAAGTGAAACTGTTTGCAAATAACATGAGCTCATATTTAGAAAATCCTCAGGAATTTTCAAAAACTATTAGAGCTAATAATAATACATCAGCAAGGTTGTAGGATATAAGATCAATATACAAAAATCAATTCTTTGTCTACACACTAGCAATGAGCAACTTGAAAATGAAAGTAAGAAAACAGTTCCATGTACAACAGCATGAAAATAATTAAATACTGGGAATACATTTAACCAAAGAAGTGCTCTTGCACTTGTACAAAACATTTTTGAAGAAATTAAAGAAGACATAAGTACATGGGAATACATCTTGTATTCATGGATTAGAAGACATAATATTATAACAATGGCAATACTCCCCAAACTGATTTACAGGTCTAGTGCAATCTGACTTTGTTGAGGAAATTGACAAGCTGACCTAACATTCTTATGGAAATTAAAGGGGCCCTGAATAACCAAAATAATCATGAAATGGAGAAACAAATTTGAAGGATTCATACTTCCTGGTGTCAAAGCATTTACAGAGTGGCAATAATCAAGACTCTGTGCTATTGGCATAAAGATAGACACCTAGATCAATGGAGTAGAGTCCACAAACGAACCCTCACATTTATGGTTAATCAAATTTTTGATAAGCATGCCAGACCATTCAGTGGGGGAAGACCATTCAGTGGGGGAAAAGAAGACTGTTTTCACCAAATCATGCTGGAAGAACTGGATATATCCACATGCAGAAGAATGAAGTTGGACCCCGCCACCACCATCTCACACCATATACAAAAATGGACTCTAAATTGATCAGGGTTAGTAAGAAATAAACTATAAGAACTAAAGTAAGAACTTGGAACTAGGCTAAGAACTAAAACTATAAAACTGTTCAAAGACAATGCAAGTATAAATCTTCATGACTTTGAATTTTGCAATGGTTTCCTAGATAACTGACACCAAAAGTACCAGCAACCAAAGAAGAATATAGATAAATTGGACTTCGTCAGAATTTTAATGCTTTTGTGTTTCAAAGGACACCATCAAGAAAATGAGAAGACGGGGCACCTGGGTGGTTCAGTAGGGTAAGTGTCTGACTCCTGATTTCGGCTCGTGTCACAATCTCAGGGTCATGAGATGAAGCCCTGTGTTGGGCTCATTGCTGGGTGTGGAGCCTGCTTGAGGTTCTCTCTCTCCATCTCCCTCTGCCCCTCCCTCTGTCTAAAAAAAAAAAAAAAGAAAGAAAGAAAGAAAGAAAGTGAAAAGACAACCCCCACAAGATGGGAGAAAATACTTGCAAATTATATCTGATGAGAGACTGGTATCCAGAATATGTAAATAGCTTTTATAATCCAACAACAAAAAGCCAGACAACCCAATTTAAAAATAGGCAAATGACTTGAATAAACATTTCTCCAAAGAAGATATAAAAAATGGGCAATAAGCACATAAAAGATGCTCAACATCATTAACCATCAAGGAAAAGTAAATCAAAGCCGGAATGAGATAGATACGACTTCATACTCACTAGGATGGCTGTAATCCAAAAGATATGCCATAACAAGGACTGCAAGGGGAAATGAGGACGGGGGAAATGAGAACCTTCATACATTTCTGGGGAGAATGTAAGCTGCTGTGGGAAACAGTCAGGCAGTTAATCAAAAAGTTAAATAAGGGTAACCATGAAACACACCAGTTCCATACCTGTGGATATACACAAGAGAACCAAAAGCATGTGCCCACGTAAAAACGTGTACACAGCTGTTCATAGCAGCAGTTTTCATAATAGCAAAAAGATGGAAATGACCCAGATGTCGACCCACTGAAGTATGGATAAAATGTTGTATATACATACAATGGAATATTATTCGGCTATGAAAAAGAATTGGGTCCTGACTCATGCTCCACTATGGCTGAAGCTTGAAAACATGTGAAGTGGAAGAAGTCAGACATAAAAGGCCACATATGTATGAGTCTGTTTACCGAGTGCCCAGAATAAGCGAAGCTATAGAGACAGAAAATAGGTTAGTGGTTGCCAGGGGCAGGGGAGAGAGAACGGGGAGTGACTGCTGATGTCTGTGGAGCTTTTCAGGGAGGTGATGAGAAGATGATGGAATCAGATAGTTTATGATGTTGCACAACTTTTAAAATATACTAACCACCACTGAATCATATGCTTTAAAACTATGACTCATGGCAGACGCAATACATGCCATTAAAATACACACGTGGAAATCCAAATCGAAGAGAAAGAGAGTGGGAGAGAGAGCGAGCCCTGATCCGACTAGAAGGATGTGGGTGTGTGGTGGGGGTGCAGCTGGAGAAGTGAGGGAAGTCTGGTCATCAGGGAGCCCCTACATGGAATGTGCCTTGCAGAGTGAGAGTCCTAATGAGTAGACATGGACATTTTCCTCATAAATAAAAGTTCAGTACCATAAAAAGCCATTTGGTTGAAATGCTCTGTATTTCTTTCTAAGCTCTCCCGAAATAAAGTAAATGTCTTTTTGGGTTGGAATAAGTTTGCTGGAGTGTATCTGTTCCTGGTCGGGTGAAGGTCTCCCCACCCCGTCCTCTCTCAGGGTCAGAAGGAGCCACACCGGGGCGGTGTCTGCCACTGCTGTCCCCATTCCCGGCTCAGGAGCTGGCCATGGGACCTGGCCCCTGAGCAAGATTCAGAATGTTCCCACCCCATGCCAGAGGGGCGCCTGTGGAACCCTGGGGGAGCAGCCAGTAACAGCTGATGTCAGATGATTGAAAGGAATTGGGTTCTATTGTTCTGTTGCTGTCTGATGGGTTGATGGGATTGGGGTAATAGTTTAAAACTCTTATCTTTTAATGTCTCCCAGAATATTGAGGGATAAAATGTGTCCGGGCCATGCTAGAAAACACCTGAGCAAAGGGAAAAAAGAGATGAAACATATAACAAAACATTAGTAACTTTTTAAAATGGGTATATGGGGTTGCGTTTAATGTTTTCTCATAGACAGATATAGGGTTATATCTGTATGTCTCTATATATCTCTTCTGTATATGGCTAATATCTATGTCCATATAGGTATATATGGATATATATATACCTATATATATGTTTTATATATATATGAATATATATACCTATATATGTTATAGCTATGTGAGAAAATATTCAAAGATGTTTTTTTCTGCCCTTTTTTTAGCAAGTGGGGGAGGGGCAGAAGGAGAGGAAGAGCAAGAATCTTAAGCAGGCTCCATGCCCAGCCGGAGCTGGAGGCCGGGCTTGATCTCAGCATCTGATTGTGACCCGAGGCAAAATCAAGAGTCAGATTCCTAACCATTTGAGCCACCCAGGTGCCCCCACCTCCCAGAAAGGTATTTCCACTTAACTTCTAAATGATTTTGCTCTCTCTGTTGTTGTGGGGTTGTTGTTTTTTTTTTTAAGATTTTATTTTTGGGGCACCTGGGTGGCTCAGTCATTAGTTGAGTGTCTGCCTTCAGCTCAGGTCATGATCGCAGGGTCCTGGGATCAGCGGGAAGCCTGCTTCTCCCTCTCCCACCCACCAGCTTGTGTTCCCTCTCTCGCTGTCTTTCTCTCTCACTGTCAAATAAATAAATAAATAAAATTTTAAAAAATGAAAAACGATTTTATTTTTGAATAATCTCTACACCCCACACAGGGCTCGAACTAACAATCCCAGGTCACACGTTCTACCAACCAAGCCAGCCAGGGTCTTTGAACAAAAATACAGGATGCTACGGTCCAGTCACTTCAGAAATGAAATAGAAAAGAGATTTAGAAACCCTATAGATTTTTAAGATGAACACGAACATAAAATCATACCCCCAGGGCGCCTGGGTGGCTCAGTGGGTTAAGCTGCTGCCTTGGCTCGGGTCATGATCTCAGGGTCCTGGGATCGAGTCCCGCATCGGGCTCTCTGCTCAGCGGGCAGCCTGCTTTCTCCTCTCTCTCTCTGCCTGCCTCTCTGCCTACTTGTAATCTCTCTGTCAAATAAATAAATAAAATCTAAAAAAAAAAAAAAATCATACCCCCAGATGCCTCAGCTTCTTGTGGCCTGAGCTGATAATCCAGTTGTGAACAAGGGGACTCACTGTTGGATTATCTACCCTTGGCCCAATCTTGGAAACTTGCAGCCAAGCCTTCTCAGAAGGGGGCTGGCTGAATTCCGGGGACTGCTG
Source organism: Mustela nivalis (assembly GCF_964662115.1). Taxonomy (NCBI): domain Eukaryota; kingdom Metazoa; phylum Chordata; class Mammalia; order Carnivora; family Mustelidae; genus Mustela; species Mustela nivalis. The sequence goes on along the minus strand of NC_139033.1, from coordinate 81,045,730 downwards.
TGCCACTGTATAAAGTCACAATGCCCCTGGCAGGGAGCATGCGGCCCCGATGGGCTGGGATCAATCAGCCCAAGCCTGGAGCGGGGAGGCCTATTTGCTTAACTTGCAATTAGGTAAAATGCATTTTGTGCTGTGCAGAGCAGCTCCTGCTGGGACTTGGCGGGTCCTCTGCTGGGCCCTTCCCTTCTTTCCTCCCGGCCTCCTCACCATCTGAGGCTCCCTCCACCACATGCAGTAAGGACTTACTGGCATTTGGACAGTCAGCCGTCCCTATGTGAAAACAGATCCAGCAGGTCATGGAGGAGCCTGGCCCTGGAACAGGGACCTCATGGTAGATGCTCATTTATTTGCTGAGTAAGTGAAAGGCCAGGGAATCGATAGTGACTTTCATTTTCTTCTTTATGTTTTCCTTTTGGTTTTCAGATTTTTTCAAGAGTTTATTTTTATTTTATTTTATTTTATTTTATTTTATTTTATATTTGAGAAGCAGGGGGAGGGAGAAGCAGAGGGAGAAGAAGACTCCCCACTGAGCAAGAAGACCTAAATGAGCTTTTATCCCAGGACCCCAGGATCATGACCTGAGCTGAAGGCAATGGCTTAACCGACAGAGCCACCCAGATGCCCCGATTTTCAGATTTTCTATAAAGAAGACATTTTATGCTAAAAAAAAAATCATAAATGTTCCCTTAAAAAGTAAATGTGTGTGGAGCCACAGGAACTCTCATTCATTCCTGGTGGGAATGCAAATGCTACAGCCCCTTTGGAAGACAACGTGGTGGTGTCTTACAAAACAAAACATACTCTCACCCTGTGATCCAGCAATCATGCACCTTGGTATTTCCCCAGAGGAGGTGAGCACGTATGTCCACACAAAACCCAGCACAGGGATGTGTAAGCCGGTTTTATTCATAACTGCCAGGACTTGGAAGCCACCAAGACGTCCTTCAGGAAATGAATGGACAGATCAACCGGGGTTCAGCCAGACAATGGAGTGTTACTTGGCGCTATAAAGGAATGATCTACCAAACCGTGAAAAGACCTGGAGGAAACTTAAATGCGTATTACTAAGTGAAAGGAGCCAATGCGTAAAGGCTACATACTGTATGATTCCAACAATAGATCATTCTGGAAAAGGCAAAACCATGGAGACAATACAACGGTCCATGGTTGCCATGGGTAGCGGGGGGACTTTCCGGGCATTGAAACTGCTCTGTATATTAAAATGAAACATACGTGTCATTGCACATTTGCACAAACCCACATTGACAAACCCATTGCACATTTGCACAAACCCATAGGATATACGACATGAAGAGGGAGCCCTAATATTAACTCTGGACTCCGGGTGATGATGATGTGTTATTGTATGTTCATTAATTGTGACAAACGTGGCACTCTGGTGGGGGACGTTGATCACGGAGGAGGCAGTACACGTGGGGGGGCCGGGGGAATACGGGAAAGCTCTGGGCTTTCTGCTCAATTTTCCTGTGACCCTAAAACTGCTCTAAAAAATAAATAATATCTATTAAAACTTTTTTAAAGGAAATATGAGGCTCAGCGAGGTGGGGCCTAGGAACAGAGCTGGCTGGTGCATGCTGCCCCCACTCATGGTGAGAAGCAGGTTTGCTGAGCGGGAGGGCCTGGCCGTTGGAGTGTGCAGAGAACCGCCTCTGAGAATGGGATGGGCAGGCTGTCCCTGCTTGTCCCTGTGCGTGCCAAGGGCTCTTTGCTGCCCCACCCAAGCTCGAGTCACCAGCAGGAGGCATCCTTCGCTGCAGATCAGCAGCAGATCTGACCTGAAGGTGGGGGGCGGGAGGTGGCTAGCATGAGGAAGGCCCAGGCGGAAGCTCCCCCTTTGAAAGGCCCTGCCCCTTTCCTGCGGGGAAGGATATGAGCCTTCAGGAGCCAAGGCTGGCCAGTGCCCCCCACCCACCCAGGCTGGCTGGGTGGAGAACACAGGGGGAAGCAGGAGCCTTGGCTGGGCAGACCCTGTTAGGGTCAAGGGAGGGATGCTGTGGGCAATGATAGGGAGGGCACAGCGAGGCAGTGCTCAGAGGACAGTGGCTTGACTCAGGGTCCAGCCACCACCGTGGGACTGCCTGACTTCCCACAGAAGGTCATGCCCAGTCCACAGGTTGTTCTGGGGAACATTCTATTTCCTTTAACCATCCTGTGTCTGGGGTATTCCTGGCGCCTGGTAAGGACTCTGCTAGGCATGGAAAAAGCCTGTCTGGGTTGGAGTTTGAGGGATGAAGGGTATGGGGCCCCTGGAGGTGGCCAAGCCTAGGAGGGGGCAGAACCTGCTTTCTTGTGGAGAGGAGCTGGGCTCCACTGTCTGGGCCCCAGGGGTAGAGCCCATGGCCTATAGGGCCAATCTGGCCAGTAGGGCAGCCTCACGTTCCCCTTCTGCATGGAAATCCGTTTCAGCCATACATTGTGTTGGACTCAGTGTGTTTTTCTTGGCTTTAATGAACAGGATTAGTTACACTCTTTGTAATTTTTGGAATTGAAGGTATTTTTAACAAATGCAGCCAGTATCGTGGGAACATCCTGAAGTTGCTGGCGTGTCTGTAGTCTCAAATCAGCCCTGTCCCACCCCCAACCTTCCTCCCTAAAGAGTCTCAGTTGCTCAGTGCGATGTCTATTTTTGTTCATTTAGAGTTTCAGACTGAAGCATGGACAGAACTGAGGAAACTGACACTCCCCTGCTGTCACTCCTTTCTTCCTTCTCCTGCCCCCGATCTATGAAACCAAAGTAGAAGGTAAAAAGGACCAGACACTATGGGATGTTCCAGGCAGGGCAACTGGGGGAGCCTGAGGCCCTGCCCCTCCCAGCCAGACGTTGGTGCTCCCATTCATCAGTTAACTGCACACTGTGGCTGGGAACAGGCAAAAGGATAGCGAAATATATCCGTGATCACTAAGTTAGGAAGGGGTGTTAGTTATCTCCTGCTGCGTAATAGCCTAATACACACTTAGCAGCTCAAAACATCACAGGTTTGTGATCTCACAATTTCTGTGGGTCAGGAATTTGGGCATTAGTTAGGTTCTCTGTGTGGGGTCTCTTGGGAAGCTGCCATCAAGTATCGGCTCTGTGGTCTCATCTGAAAGCTCGACTGGGTGGGATCCCCTTCCAAGTTCATTCACGTGGTTGTACATGAGGAAGTAGTTCCTGTCGGTTGTTGGGCTGAGGCCATCCTCAGGGCCTTGACACAGAGCCTCCTTAACACACTAATTGCCTTCATCAAAGCTAGCAAGAGGGAGAGTCTGTCTTTTGTAATCTAATCCCAGACTGACATCCTCAACGTGGCCACATTCTGTTGTGAGAAGGGAGCTACTCAAGGATCGAGGATCACTCTGGCCATGCATTCCAGGAGCGGGACTCAGGGGACCATCTCAGATGCCATCTGCGACCACAGAAGGTAAAAATGGTCATGCTCTGGTGCGTGTATGCCTCTCATGGGGAGCACCATCTCACAGGGAGCACCAAGGAGAAGATCTTGAATCAGGACTCTATAGCAATCCACTTTACTACTCTGACCTTCCAGTCTCTTCCTCTTTAGAATGGGGATCATGGCAACTGCTGTGCCATTTCCCGACAGTTTTAGATTAAATGTGGTAAGGATTAAAGAGCTGGTCAAAACAGCTGACTCAGTGCAGGCACCCAGAAATTCTTGCTGAATGAATGAATGAATGAGCTTCCTGTTGACACAGTGGGGGCAAAGTCCTGTTTGGGGGCTTTGATAACAAGACCTACATGAGGATTCCTTCAGAATGTTTAGATTCTGAAACCACTCCAGCTCCTGGGGAATAGGCGGATGAGGGGCCCTAACCTGGACTTGGGCCTTTCATGTTCGGGAATAAAGTTGCCTAACAGCTGGCACTCACTACTGAAAAGGAGGAGGGATAGCCCAAATGAAGAAGGAATAGACACATTTTTCTGGCTTCTCCTTAAAAAAAAAAAAAAAATGCTTATCTGATTTTGAAAGTGTTGTTCATGGGTGGCAGAACTCTAGAAGAAGAGTTAGAAAGTATGCTGGTCCAGGTGTGTCAGACTAGTGGGATGGGGTGAGCTCTCCTGGGGCACAGACAGGGTCCACCCAGACCTGCCCCACTGCAGCCTCAGATGGCGGGGCTGGACGGGAGGGGACTGGGACAGCTCATGGATGATTCTGACTTGCACCCTGATCACAAAGCCCTATGGATGCCTCATCACCTAGCCTGGGAGGTGGTTTTCTATGTCCGCTCTCCCCCAGGTAATGTTACATCAACACCATTTTCCAGTTGCTTGGAGTACTCTGACCACCCCCATACCCCTTGCCACACGAGGCACTGTCATCAGATTGGGGCATGGCATTCTAGGCCTTTCTCTCTGCATTTCCGTGCTTATGTATTTAATAACAATACAGTTTTGGATTTTTTTTTTTTAAAGAAATGGCATCCTGCCACACACAGCATCCTGTGGCTTACCAGTTTTCTACTTGATAATGATATGTCTTGGTATCTTTCCATGACTGGACATGTTGCTGACACACCTTCTTTTCATTGCTTCATGATGTTCCAAGCTATGGACGCACTGAGTTCCATCTGCCTCCCTCCATGAATGAACTTTCAGCTTACACCCAGAGAGATTTGGTTCTTATAAACCACACCGCCACCATCAGTGTTCTCCTCCATACACGCACGTGACTGCACGGGAAGTCAAGAAGCAAAGGGGCTGGGTCCCAGGAGATGCATATTTCAAGTTTCCGTCATGCTAATAATGCCATATTGCCTGGTGTCCTATCTGTATTAACCACCCTCTCACCAGCGGTGTGTCTGAATATCATCTCTCACCCTCCTTGCTCTGGCTCAATATTCTCAAAATTTTTTTTTTAAAGATTGTATTTATTTGACAGAGAGAGACACAGGGAGAGAGGGAATACAAGCAGGGAGAGTGGGAGAGGGAGAAACAGACTTCCCGCTGAGCAGGGAGCCAGACACGGGACTCGATCCCAGGACTCTGGGATCATGACCTGAACCGAAAGCAGATGCTCAACGACTGAGCCACCCAGACGCCCCAATATTCTCAAATTTTTAATGTCCAATAATCTGATGGATAGCTTGAAATCCATATTTCACTGAGTTTGGACTCTGCTGCCATATATTTGATCGATTATTTGTTTCCTTTGTTGTGTGTGAATTGTCTGTCTTTATTCTGTACTTAGTCCTCTTGTTGCCAAAGAAAGATTCCTTATGGATTCTGCTACCAGAGCTTTGCCTGTTATATGCATTCCAAACATTTTTGTCCCCAAGCCCATCTTTTCATTCTCTTGTAACTTTGGTTTTGGTGTCTTTTGTCATAGAGAAGTCTAAACGCTTACGTGGTCCTGTTTATCGGTATCTTCATCATGGCTTCTCAGAGCTACGGTTTGTTTATCCTATTCTCTGCTCATCAACTGATTCTCCTGTTTTCTTATTTTTCTTTCGTCTCTCACCAACATCAACATCCTGTAGACAAAGATCACCAGGGCCCATCTCTACTTAACAAACACAGTTTTATCGCTCTGGGGCAATGAGGGAGTCTACAGGCCATGGGGATGGAGGGCATCTCCAAGGATGGGGGCTTGGGGAATGGAAGAGCATTTACAGGGTCGGGACGTTAGGATGCCTCGGCAGGGATTAGACAGAGTTTGTAAACTGAGGCGTTGCTGGAACAGCATGTGGGTGGGTGGTCCTGTCTTTGGAACATGTGAGTTCATGTGGAGTCACCGTTGGACAATTTTGTCCAGGGCTGTCTCAGTCTGTTCGGGCTGCTCTAACAGAATGCCACAGACTTGGTAGCTTATAAACAACAGAAGTTTATTTCTTACAGTTTAGGAGCTGGAGGTCCAAGATCAAGACCCTGGCAGAGTCAGTGTCTGGTGAGGGCCAGTTTTCTGGTTCATAGCCGGGGACCTCCCATCATATTCTCACACAGTAGAAGGGGCAAAGGAGCTCTCTGGGGTCTCCTTTGTCAGGGCGCTAATGCCACTTATGAGGGCTTCACCCTCATGACTTAATCACCCCCCAAAGGTGCCACCTCCTAGTACCACCACAATAGGGATTAAGAATCCAACTTGGGAATTTTGACATAAGCATTCAGGCCATTAGAAGGCTTATCTTAGAACATCTGATTCAGAGTGAAATGACATTGAAGGGTGATGGTCTTGACTTGTTCTGGCACGTTTATCTGTTTTGTGAGCTGGGGCATGTTGCAAGCTGGGGCTTCTGTTTTAATTCTCAGCTCCCCAACAGCCTGGGTGCTAGCAGGACTGGAGGGGTCCTTCTCCTGGTCACTATCCTGGTCATCCTGGGACGTAGAGCAGGCTGCTCTCTTCTGGGCACACAATCAGTCCAGACTCACACCACTGTCCATTTGCATGTCAAGTCAAAACGGAATTCCGTTCTGATGCCAATCATATCCAGGTCCCTTGTTTCTCTTGTTGGATCATGTGGAGGTGGGGTTGGGGGGCTGGCAGCCGTACGGCAGCGCTCTGGAACCTGGCTCACACACCTGGCAGCAGCTACAAGGAGAAACACCGAGACAAGGGTTTTCACGAGTGCGTGAAACCTGTTTCCCGTGTTCCATGATGGATTTGGATCTTTTTTAGATGACCCTTTGATCGGGGTATAGTTTTTTCAGCTCTGTTGGAGTTTGAAGAATTCATTCTGTACCTGGTGATGGTCAAGGGTCAGGGTCCTGAGAGCACTATTACTAAAGAACAGGGGTGTCCGCTAGCAAATGTCCTACCAGAATCAGCAGAGGGTGGGTGATGGCCAAGATAAAGAACAGAAACACGCAGAGAAGCCCCCCAGCAGGGGCAGGGGTATTCTTCATGTCATCCTATGCTCATGAACCACATGGACAGGTGTTTGGGTTTTTTTTTTTTTTTAAGATTTTATTTGTTTTTGTTTTGTTTTGTTTTACAGAGACACAGCGGGAGAGGGCACACAAACAGGGAGAGTGGGAGAGGGAGAAGCAGGCTTCCCACTGAGCAGGGAACCCGACGAGGGGCTCTATCCCAGGACCCTGGGATTAGGACCTGAGCCAAAGGTAGACACTTACTGACTGAGCCACTGAGGCTCCCAATGGACAGTTTTTTATGACATCTTTTCCACAGGATCAATTCCTGACCTTCATGTACAGCAGGAGCGTAAAGGTGAATGTGAGTCACAAGCAGAAACCCCTATCAACAGTGAGACCACGTGGCCCGGATTTATTTATTATAATCACTCACTTTATCAGAACAGAGAATCCCCAAGTGAGGCGCCACACAACTAGTGAGTCATTTAGGCATTATCCAGATAGAAGGGAATCTCAAGGTCTTTGATTTATTCCCTTAAATGAATGACAAATATCAGCGATGGACAAGCATACTGAAGCCCAGACACAAAATGTTTTTGTAGACAGTTGTTATGTCAATCTTTGGGCAGGAATACGAGTATTTTTTAACATGGAAGGCACACAGTGATCAAAATATACACGATGTATTCATTATTCACCGAGGCATGCCAAAATTCTCTCTTTTTTTTTTTAAGATTTTATTTATTTGACAGAGAAAGAGATCATAAGTAGGCAGAGAGGCAGGCAGAGAGAGAGAGGGGAGGAAGCAGACTCCCTACGGAGCACAGAGCCGGACTCGGGGCTTGATCCCAGGACCCTGGGATCTTGACCTGAGCTGAAGGCAGAGGCTTTAACCCACTGAGCCACCCAGGCGCCCCCCCAAATTTTTCTTTTGATTGGACACTTTTTCCTTATTTTTTTTCATGCTGAATTTAGTAAACAACAGAACTCTGACAGTAGATTTGAATAAATTGAAATTTGGAGGGTGACAAACGGGTCAAATTGGATTAGGATGGTGATCATAACAAGTGCTGACAATGACGTGGAGAAATCGGAACCTGTGCTTTGCTGGTGGGAATGTAAAACAGCGTGGCCGCTGTACAGAACCATATGGCAGGTCCTTAAAAAGTGAAACATAAAGCTGCCATTCGATCCAGCAATCTTACTTCTGAGTCTTGAAGGAATTCAATAAGGAATTGAATTGAAGGAATTGAAAAGAAGAACTCAGACAGGTACTAGTACACCAGTGTTCACAGCAACATTATTCACAATCGCCGAAAGACAGAAACAACCCAAGTGTTCATTGACAGATGAGTGGATAAGCAATATATATATCCATACAACGGAATGTTACTTAGCCTTAAAACAGAAAGTCCCGACACATTGCCAGGTGAATGAAGTTTGAGGACACCATACTAAGTGAAATAAGCCAGTCCCAGAAGGACCAATACTGTAGGATCCCAACTGCATGAGGTTCCTGGAGTGGTCAATTTCACAGAGGCAGAAAGTGGCACTGAAGGTATCAGGGGCTGGAAGGAAGGAGGGGATGTTGTTTAATAGGGACAGAGTTTCATTTTTGCCAGATGAAAAGGGTTCTGGAGATGGGTGGTGGCAATGGGCACCCACAATGTGAGTGTAATTACTACTGCTGAACTAGAAACTTAAAAATAGCTAAAATTGGGGACCCCTGGGTGGCTCAGTTGCTTCTGTGTCTGCCTTCAGCTCAAGTCACGATCCCAGAGTCCTGGGATTGAGTCCCGCATCGGGGAGCTCTGCCTGCCACTTCCCACTGCTTGTGCTCTCTCTCTCCCTGACAAATAAATAATATCTTTTTTAAAAAATGGCTAAAATTGTAAATCTTTTGTATACTTTACCACAGGTTAAAAAAAAAAAAGTCAGTGAGAGGAACCTTTCTTTCAATGTTAATTAATCAACCCTATTTCCTTTTTTGTAAGTTTTCTCTTTATGTTCACTTATGCCCAAGTTCCCAGTTATCTGGATGAGTGGAGGGGTCATCTCAGCAATACTGAGCAATGATGGCCTGACCCGGCCTTCTTCAGGCCTCCTTGTGGAGTCCCAGGGGGTCAATGGAGGAGTGAAGGGGAGATTGTGTGGGAACTGAAGAAGCTTCTGGGCAGTGTTGGGAGGGAGGAACCCTCTGGAGGAAGCAGGCTTCCCCAGGCCCAGAGTCACAATCCAGTGGGCTGGAGGCAGGATGCTAAGGAGAAGCCCTTCTCTAATAAGAGTCCTGGCACCCAGAAGGTGTTCACAGGACCCAGGTGTCTGGCCTCTGAGGGTCAAGTTGCCCCTCTCTGGGCCCCAGCTGGACTGAATGCCCAGCAAGTTCCTCTCAGGTCTTTCTCCCTGTGTTCTGAAATCTGGGCCATCTGGAGTCTTACCACCAGGACAACTAATCTCTAAGACAGCTGTGGGGTTGCCAGTGCATCACAAAACCTTGGAGAGGATTTCTAGAAAGTACATGCCCTTTCTTCATACACATCCCCATCTCTAGTATCCAACTCAATGCCTTGAGAACCCAAAGCCTTAATCAGGCCCCAGCTCATTTCTGGTCAGGCCCTGCCACCAGGGGGAAGTGTACCCTACAGGGAGCTACTGTCTCCAGAGATGGTTCCAGGCCTGGAGGGAGCCCCTTTGGCAGACCATCCCCAAGGCCCTGGCAGACACTTTTAGCTCAGATCTAGAAGCAGTTTTCTATTGTCCCAGTTGTTTAAGTGACTGAGGATCTCTGAGGTGTCTGCTAATCCCTCAGGAGGCAGCCAGAGCAGGCCAAGGCACAAGTAGGGTTTCTACCCAGGTTACGAGGCTGGTTCAGCATTCAAAACACAACCAAAGTATCCTACCATGCTGACATGCTAAAGAAGAAAACACATGATCCTATCAACTGATCAGAAAAAGCACTTGAAAAAATTTAACTCTCATTGATGATAAAAATTCTAAAAATAGGGGAAAAAAGGGGGAACTTCTTCAGCTTGATAAAGAGCATCTGTGAAATACGTACAGTTGACCTTAAGACTAAACATTCTTCCTCCAAGGTCAGGAATAAGGCGAGGATGTCTGCCCTCACCAATCTTATTCAATATACTTCCAGAAGTTCCGGCCAGTGCAATAAGGCAAGAAAAGTCACTAATATAGGAAAGAAAAAAAGAAAAGTGCCGATTGCAGAGGATATAAATTATCTATAGGGAAATTCCCAAAAAAAACCCTTCAAGAAACTAATAAGTGAATCTAGCAAGGTCACCCAACATAAACATTTATAAAAAAAAATTCTATTTGTATATGCTGGCAATAAATACAAAACCTGAAATTAAAATACTTCACCATTTCAAATGTCCCCCAAAGTAAAAACCTAGATGTCAATCTAGCAAAACATATACAGAATTTGGACACAGAAGAGTGCACAACATTGAGAGAAAAAGAACCAAGCCATTTGTATGCACAAGAGCCCAATCCTGAAAAGTCACATCCTCGATCATTTCATTCGCACCGCTATGACATTATTGAAATGGCAAAATCACAAGAATGGAGAATGGATTAGTGGTTTCCAGGAGTTAGGCACAGAAGGAGGGTAGGTATGGTTATAAAAGGGCCACAGGAGGGAGTCTATGGTGACAGATCTCTCCTGCGACCTGACCCTACCGATGTGGGTATCCAGGCTATATTGTACTATGGTTTTGCAAGATGTTACCATGGGAAGGAACTGGGGAAAGGGGGCAAAGGGACCTCTCTGTGCTGTTTTTTACAACTGAATGTGCATCTGTAATTATGTCAAAAAATAAAATGTTCAGTTAAAATGTTTTTTTAAGTACAGAACAGGTAAGAATGGGTAATTTGGACCACGCAGAACGAATCCCAAGCATGCAGACTGTGAGGCTGGGGTTTGCTTTAACAACACACCTCGCAGTAAACTAGCATGAAAATTAGAATCTGGGGGGTACCCCAGACCCATCAGGAGCTCTAGCACAGAACCCAGACATTGCATTTTTAAAGCTTTCAAGCTTCACTTTGGAGAAAGAACCATAACTCTATATTCCTTTGTGCTTAGTCCTTGCTCCTCTCAAACTTTCACCACCCTGCTGTGGCGCCCTCAGGCTCTGCTCTCTGCATCCTCCTTGCCCATGACTTCCATGCCCCTGCAAAACTTGCATCTCCTCTCCCCTCTGGTTCCCCTCAAAAAGAAGGCGTCTGGCTTCTCCTTGGGGCCCACAGCACTCCAAGCAATGGCATGGCACATGGGTTCCCCACAGAGGCTCCTTGCCTTGCACCCGGTGGGGCAGGGGGGAGCCGCTGCATCTCCCTGTCCCTGTGACAAGGACACCCTATTCAAGAAGCCTGTTTATCACCACCCTCTATTCAGGTCAGACTCCCTCTTGGGTCATACTTGCTAAAGAAATGGGGTTGCAACATAGCCCTGCCTGTTTCCACACGTCTGGGGAGGGGGCTGGCCTTCCGCCACAGGAACCTGTCGGGGAGGCTGGAAGGTGCCTCTTTGCCTCCCGGTCCTGCACACAGTGCAGCCAGCTTGCTTCTCTTGGCTCCCCTTCTCACGCCTGTGGGGAATCATAGTCACACCCTGGGCAGGGCGACCCTGCCTGCCACCTGCCCGTGGCAATGGGTGGGCCATGCACATGGGAGCAGGAACCCGCTAGGTGGACCAGCATCCGACCAGAGATGCAAGGCATGGAGCACCCTCAATAAAGAGTCTGCTGTTGGCTTTTGAATTTGTGGTCACGGCCAGCATGTGTGGAAACCACAGCAGGACCGGCCTCTCTGGAGCCAGCCGCTGGGGTTGCTTCACACCGTGTCTTCACTCTGAGTTTAACTATCCATTCCTGGCCTGTCCTGCCCTCCTGCCAGCCTCATTGCTCCCCCTCCCAGCCCTGCTCTGTCTCTAACTGGCCTCTCAGCCTCAGCCATGAGCAGCCTACAGGTGCAAGACATCACCCTGCCTCCCAGGGATATGGGGAGCTGCTGCCACAACTATGTTATCCCCCCTAAAACCTTGGTTGGCTCATGCCACTCCCTCTCAGAACCATCCTGGTCTCTGTCGCCATGTTACACCCCCTTGGCCTGGGCCCTACACACTGCTTTGGCGTCCCCAGCCCCACTAGCCCTGGTCTCAGCAGCAGCTTCTCAAACCTCCCCTCTTCTAGGCTCAAGGACTGAATCCAGAGCCCTTCCCCCGGCGCTCTGACTCCTCTGAGACAGGGTTTGCTGGACTCCTGGGATTTGTGGTTGATGTAGGGGCTGGATGGTGTGTCTTATCCCCACCAGTGCCTTCAGGGTCAGAGGCAGGCTGGATGTGCTGGGTTGGGGTTTGGGAGCCCTGCCCTCATCCCCCGGGCCACATGCTTGACTCCCTCCCAGCTCCCCAGAACTGCTTATCTCCAGACCTCCCAGAGTGGCCCACACTTTGATTTTGTCTCTGTGCCCCCTGGGTTCTCTGTGGCTTCCTTTGCCAACTCGTCTTCATCCAGCCGCCCTCTGCTCACAGGCAGCCAGGGACCAGCTTGCAGAAAGAGGAAGCTCCAGGTGCTGAAAGTGGTCAGTGTTCCTCCATTGGGTGGGGGGAGGGGGTCATGGGTTGCCATGGCAGTATGTGACGTCAGGGTCCTGTCTCCCTGGGTTAGGGGAAGATCACATGGTCACATGCCTTGCATGTGTTCCCCTCTTCCTCAGTGACATCAGATGGGGTCATTTCTCCCTGGTTCCCCTCCCATGTGTTCCTCTCCCCTCCCCAGCTTCTCCAGATACAGGAATTCATGGTGCAGATGTGGCTCCGATTCTGACGGGACCCCCTTGCCCTGTCACAAGGGCTATTCCTACTTAATCACACATTTCCAACTGAGCACTGCCCACCATGTATGCTTGGAAGCTTGTTGCAGTCAGTGCTGTCTGGTGAGGCCAAATCATAGCCGGGTCCTTAATTAAGTACAATGTTCAGAGCTCAAGGGACTGAGTCTTCATGTGTCAGGGTGCCAAATTGATCCTGCTGTGTTGCAGACCCGGGACCAGGGGACCAGTGCCTGGGGCAGGTGACCTCTGCAAAGCAGCATGGAGTTGAGCTCTAACCAGAGTCTCATCCCTGATCCCTCCCTGAGCTTGGGGTCCTATAGGGTCAGCTCACCTTCTTCCTGATCTGTGCCTGTATGTAGAGGGCTGGCTGTCTCCTGTGAACGACCTCAGATGGTGTGGTGGATCCATGGAGCCACGGCCTCCCCTCTGAGTGACCAGATGCCCCCGCTGGCCCACAGTCTCTCTCTGGGGTGTTTCAGAATGTACAGAAAAGTAAGATGAGCTCCTTAATCCTTCACCTCATTTGCCAGCTGTTCTGTTTTGTCTCATTTTCTTTCTCACTTTCCATATAAATATGCATGGCCCCATCACAGCCACATAGCTGTGATGAGTATTATTCTGGGACAATTGGGGGGGGGGTCTTGTCTTTTAGCCCTAAAACTACAGCATATTTCATTTAAGAGCAAGAAAAGAACAGTCAGCTCAAATACTCCCCCCCCCCATTTCACCCACTGCCCTCCCTTCTCCCCGCCTCTGGGAAACACCCATCTGTTCTCTGTATTTATGAGTTCATTGTTTTTTTGTTTTGTATGCCACGTATAAGAGAGATCATATGGTATTTTTCTTTCCCTGCCTGACTTATTTCACTTTGCATAACATTCTCAGGCTCCATCTGTGTTGTCTCAAATGGCAGGATTTCCTTCTTTTTCTTGGCTAAATAATATTCTATTGGGACCTGTACCACAATTTTTTTTTTAATCTATCCATCCATCAAAGGACACTTAGGTCGCTTCCATATATTGGATATCATAAATAATGTTGCAGTGAACATGGAGTGGGGGGTTGTAGATATCTCTTTGAGCTAGTGTTTTCATTTTCTTCAGATAAATATCCAAAAGCAGCCTGGCTGGATCCTAGGGTGGTTATTTTAACTTTTTGAGAAACCTCCATGCTGTTTTCCATAGAACTGAACGAATTCACACCCCACCAACAGTGCAGAAGGGGTCCCATTCCCCCTCATCCTCAACAACACCTGTTATTTCTTATCTTTTTTGATAATAGCATTCTAACAGGTGTGAGCTGATATCTCATGTTTTGTCAAGCATTTGATTCAGGAAATTTAAGGCTGATGCAACACTGCTACGAATACACAGTCCATATGCAAAACTTGCTTGTTGGACCAATAATATTCTCTCCACCTATGTTCTCCCATACTGGACCATGCCCTGAATTTTGCTGTCCGGGATCTGGAGTGGCCCCCTGGCCCTGCCTGCATCCCTGATCTTGGTACAGGGCACCTGTCTACAGCATATCCCTTGCCTGGCATGCCTGACCATTTCTTCCAGATCACATATCCATGGCCACACATTATGAGTGACGTTGGGTCCTTCTCCAAAGGTCCATACCACTCCCTGGTGAAGGTAATTCCTTCCAGATGTCCTCACCTGTGTCAGTGATAAGGGATCCCACAGGAGAACATCTGGGGCTGAGTAAACACCTCCCCAGGACCTCTCCCCCAACCGTTTTCTAGCACCTGTTGGCAAGTCTTGCCTGAGTCAGTTATTACTATGGTGGTTGCTGGGTAATGATTTTTGAGCTCCCTCACCTGCTCTCCATTTATTGGTTGGCATTCTACTGCAAGGAAGAACAGTCAGTTTCTGGTCTTGTTTGTCCATTGCAAGTATAGGCTTGCAGGTTTTTGCTTTATTCAGGAAGTTATAATCCGAGACTGTCATTGCTCATACTGATGCTGTCAGCCTGGCTCCCACGTCACCCTCCAACATGTCCCCATCCACTCTGAGCACTTCCTTGCTCCAAAACCAGCTGACACTTTCACTGCCCCAGTCCTGGAGTCTGTCACCAGCCCACATCTGCAAACTCGTGTTAACCACTGACAGCATCACCGGATTTCTTGTCTAGTTTTTCCCCTGAGCATACAAGACGGTTCCAGAATCACTGTACCCACCACTGTAAATGGCAAACCTACAAAGCTTTGTCTGCACTTCTTGTCTTAGACTGAATCTTAGAGTAAGACTTTTGAGTTCAGAAGTTAACTGGGTTTGTTTTTTGTTTTCTTCCCTGTGGTTTTTCTTCCCAATATGGGGCTCAATCCCAGGGCTCAGGGATCATGACCTGAGCCATAGCAGTCACTTAACAACTGAGCCACCGAGGTGCCCCAGATATGGTTTCTTTTGCACATATCAAGAGATAGTACATTCACATGTGTTCTTACTCTTCTTTCTCAACCAAAGGCAACCGATTAGTTGTGCTTGTAAATGTAGACTGGAACTGTCCCTATGGTCCAGGAGGTCACTCCATGAGAAATTTCCCTGCATGGCTGCTGCTCTGTGGTTCTAGATTGTTCTCATACTCATAATGGCCAGTAATGAGTACATTTGTTCCCATGGATTTCACACTGTTGGAGGAGTAACTTCAGGGTGAATTCCCAGAAGTAGGGTCACAGATCCAAGAGTAAAGGCATAAGCAGTCTCACTAGATACCCCTAGATGCCCCTTGGCACTGAGACATTTGATTTGCAGCCTGGGTTTATGAGATGTACCTACCGGTAGTGAGCTGTCCGGCTGCAGGGGAGCGATCTCAGATGTGGGTCAGTGAGCACCTGCCTCTTTATAAATGAACTTGAGCATCTCTTTGGATGTTTATGACCATGTTTGTATGGTGTGTTGCCTGTTGTCTGTATCTTTTGCCCATTATCCTTTCTGTTGCCATCCTTGATTTATCTAGGAGGGATGTTGGCACCTGGCCCGCAGGAACTCTCCATTTGTCATGTTTCATCCATCTCTCCTTCTGTCGCCTTTCACCACAGGGCAGTGGGTTTTTCCCCCCACATCATTGAACTTTTTAATCTTGTCTTCTATCCTGTGGCATTCTGAGTCTGCGTACAGAAGAATTCAGCCATGTTTCCCCCTGATCCCTGTATGTTTTCACTGTTACATTGAGAACTTCTTATTGCTCCCAGTTTAACTTTGTGACAGTGAAGTATGCACCCAATTTTGTCGTATTCTAAATGTCTTCAGTGTCATTTGCTTTAAATACCAATTCTCCGAATATTCCTGAATTTTCTATACCAGTGCCGTCCTGGCATTCCAGAAATAGAATGCCAGGCACGTGTATAATTTTAAATTGTCTAGCAACCTCATTAAAAAAAAAATAACAAGAAACAGGTAGAGATAAATTTTAATATTTTTTTACTTAATGTAGCCAGAATGTCATTTCAACATGCAGTGAGCATAAGCTAATGGGTGATGAGGTAACCTGAAGTTTTGGGCTCACAGGGCTGTCTGTGTTGCTCTTGAAACTGACCTCCATAAGGACCAGCCACATCCCAGGGGCTTGGCGGCTACTCCTGGACAAGGAGGGCTGTCCCAGCCTGTGCCTCCTGCCCTTCTGCTTGGGGACAGCCCTGTACTGCGGTAGTTAGAAGGGTATAGAGGGTGTTTGCAAGTCTCGAAGGGTCCTTGTTCTTTCCACTGGACCCTAACTTTGCTCTCTCCCCCAGAGAATATTCTCATTCTCCAGGAGGACTTGTCTTCTCAAAGCATTGGGGGCAGCTGACATTTTGGTGAGAAAGCATGAGAACTTTCTCTTTCGGGGGGGAAGCTCAGGCTGGGAAAATGTGTCTCTCCTTCATTTTGCTAATAGAGAGCTGTTCATCTGTTGGATGCTGTAAAATGACTCCTTAATACTCAATTTTCTTCCGATTCTCAAACCTCAAACCAACTGGGTAATAACTTACTTGGAAATTTTGGGGAACGTGAAAATAAAAATAGAAGCCTTATTATATACCTTACTACATTGTTCCTTAATTACATAAGTGCCTGACGTCTTGGGCTGCTGGGATATCATTCTGAATAAAACGGACTTTGGTTTTCTGGTTTTTTTTTTTTTTTTTTTTTTTTTTTAAAGACATGTGTCTGTGCTAACATCCCTGACTTTACGCTAAGTAGATTTTAATTGCCTTTCCGCAAACCTGGGGCTCTTCCTGTTTTTTCCATTTCACTCCTTCTGCTGTAGATAATCCTTCCCTGTGTAAGGTTCTCATCCAGACCCAGTGGAGGTCCCGAGGCAGTTTTCTTCAGGGAGTTTGTGCTCCCGGTTTGAGCATCGCCTTGGAGAACATCCGAGTTCTTTCTGCCCTGCCTGCTGCTCAGAATTCCACAGCCTAAGCAAATATGTTTGGTCTCTTTGGTCTAGCCACTGGGGCCGAGCCGACCACACCGCTGGACTTCTGAGCCGAAGACGTGCGAGGTTAGCCATGGGGGACGATACACAAAATCGCCTCCCTCCCCGCTGACCTGGCTTGGTATGCAGACACTCGTCACCATTACTCAGCGCCTTACAGAACGGGAGCTTCAAGTTTTCATCTGGAGAACTGTGCACGGGGCAGGGTTGCTGTGTCTGCAGAAGCCGCCGGCTTTGCTTCTAGGGCTGGCTGGCTCTTCCTTGCCCAGCAAGCGCCCCGCACTGCGGTGGGGTGGGGCGGCCTGGTCCTGGGTCTTTGCCTGTTTTCCTCTGCTTGGCTTCCTTCAGCAATCTATTTTTTAACTTTTTTTCCAGTAGGTAATAGAGTCTCAACACTCAAGATTCCAGAACCAGAAAAAGATGCACACACATGGGGAATTCTGCCCGACGCTCCCGCCTGCCCGCCAACGCCCTTCCTGTCGCCCACTGCTGGGGCTACTTCTTGGTAGCCTCCCAGGACGCCGATGCATGTGTGAGCACATATCTTTGCTCCCGCTCCTTTTCTCATACACAGGGCAGCACGCTATGCCCACCAGCCTGCAACTTTTTTTTTTTTAATTGTGGTGAGAGCACTTATTATGAGCTCTTCCCTCTTAGTGGATTCTTCTTCTGAACTAACCATAGGTGTGCTGCACACCCCTAGAGTATCATTTTGCATCCCTGAAACTCTATACCCATTGAACTGGCTTTTATTGTTTATCTTTTTATGTTATTTGTCTTTTATGTTTTTCTTTTTTTCTTTTTAATTTTTTTTAAGATTTTATTTATTTATTTGACAGACAGAGATCACAAGTAGGCAGAGAGGCAGGCAGAGAGAGAGGGAGAAGCAGGCTCCCCACTGAGCAGAGAGTCCGATGCAGGGTTCAATCCCAGGACCCTGAGATCATGACCCAAGCTGAAGGCAGAGGCTTAACCCACTGAGCCACCCAAGTGCCCCTTGTGTTTTTTTTAAATTGTAGTAAAATGTACACAACGAAGTTTGCCATTTTAACTACTTTTAACTACTTTTAGGTGTCTGGTTCTGTGGCATTCAGTGTGTTCACACTACTGTGTGACTCTTCTAGGAAACTCATTCACGTCCCTGGAACCATGTAGTACAGGTCCTTCGTGGCTGACATGTTTCCCTTACCCCGATGTCTTCAAGGTTTATTCATGACGGAGTAGGCGTCAGGGTTTCCTTCTTCTTAAGCCTGAATGATATTATTGCTAAGAATGAAGAACACATCCCCTTCCCTCCTCAGAATGCCCCAGGGGTTCATCCAGGGCAAAAAAAAAATGGAGTTCTCATCCCCTCTGCCGCCCCGAGACTGCCCCCTCCATGCTTGTCCCCTCTCTGGGTCGCAGCCTGACCCAGCCAGGATTCTAACAGCACCATTCGAGCATGAATGGGCTAACAAATGTGCTACGTACACACATCAGAACAATCATTCAACCTTTAAAAAGGCAGGAGGGGCACCTGAGTGGCTCAGCTGTTGAGTGTCTGCCTTTGGTTCAAGTCATGATCCCAGGGTCCTGGGATGGAGCCCCACGTCAGTCTCCCTGCTTGGCGGAAAGCCTGCTTCTCCCTCTCCCACTCCCCCTGCTTATGTTCCCTCTTTCGCTATGTCTCTCTCTGTCAATAAATAAATAAAATCTTAAAAAAAAAAAAAAGGGCAGGAAATCCCGACACGGGCTACAACATCGATGAACCTTGAGAACATCGTGCTAAGTAAACTAAGCCAGACACAAAAGGAGAAATACTGTAGGATTCCACTTATATGATGTGCCTGGAATAGTCCGATTCCTAGAGACAGAAAGTAGAACAAAGGTTGCCAGACGCTGGGGAGGGGGAATGGGGAGGTGTTTAAGGGGGGGTGGAATTTCCGTTCGGGAAGATGATGAAGTTCTGAAGATGGATGGTGGTGAGGGTTGCACACAGGGTGAATGTGCTTAATACCAGTGAGCTGGACATGCAAAAGGGCCAATTTGTTATGCACACACACTCATACACACACAGATGTGTTCAGAGAGTGAATCTCAGGACCCTTCTAAAAAATGCTCGAGGAGACATCCTTGCATGTCTGCGATGGCGGCTGTGTCCTTCCCCAAACTGAACTTGTCCCCATGGGCTGCAGCCCGCTGTGCAGCACACACTTTCAACCCCAGACTCAGAACCCCAGAGCAGCAGGGCTGGGGGCTGCACCCAAGTGAGGAGTCGTGGACGGCATACAGACCTGGCTGTCCTTAACTGGGTATAAGGAAAGGAGCTCTGGGCTCCGCTTGGCCTAGATGCCTCAGACCTCAACATGGCCCCTAGACCCAGACCACAGTCTGAGACTCCAATCCCAGAGCCAGAGCCAAACCCCAACCCGAAACCCTAGACCCAACCCCAGCCTTAGACCAAGACCCCAGCCCCAGGCTCCAGACACAGACCCAGACCCCAGACCCCGACCCCAGCCCCAGACCCCAGCCCCAGACCACAGACTCAGACCCAGACTCCAGACTGACTCCAGACCCAGCTCCACCCACAGACTCCAGACCCAGACCTAGACCCAGACACCAGACTGACTCCAGACCCAGCCTCTAGACCCAGACACTACTCCCAATCTCAGCCCTCAGAACTAGCCCCAGATTTCAATCCTCTGACCCAGAACCCAAGCCCAGCTCTAGACTCTAGCCCCCAGACCCAGACCCCAGACCCAACCCAGAATCCAGCCTCCAGTCTCTGGTCCTAGACCCCAGATCCCACCCCAGGACTCCAAACCCAGACCCCCAAATCTCAGTCCTATGACTCTCTGATGGGAAAAGTCACCCGGTGGGATCCAACAGTTGTCACCCAACAAGGCAAGTGTGGGTGGCACTCATCTTCCAGGTGGTGGATCATTCAGGTTTTCTAGAAAAGCTGAAATCCTGCACATACATGACAACTTAGCACAAAGACTCCTGGCGGCAAGTTAGGGTGCTCTGGGCCCTGATGAACTCTTCCTGTCAGGAATGTGGGGGTGATGAAGAGGGAGCAGGGAATCAGGCTGGGAGCAGCTTGAGGGCCGCAGGAGCTGGAGGACATGGGATCTTGGTGGCACAGGGGTAAGCCTCAGCCATCCTCTCCCTGGCTCCAACCTGGCCCTGGCAGCTCGGGGCATGATCCGCATTCCACACACAGGGGACACAGGTGCATGCTCATGCCTCCTTCCTCCCAAATGGAGAAAATGGAGAGCAAATCCAGGCAGTCAAGAGAACATGGAACCTTATGACCTTGGCATTCAGTACCTCCATTTGATCTGCCCCAAAGAGAGAAAAACATGTCCACACAAAGATGTGTACACAAATGAACCAGATGAGTTCCAGCCACACAGCAGAACATTATTTAGTCATAAATAGGAATGGAGTTCTGACCCACACTGCCACATGGATGAGCCCTGAAACCTGGGTGGTAAGCAAAATGAGCCAAACACAGAAGGCCACCTTCGCCCGATTGCATTTATAGGAAATGTTTAGAATAGGCAAGTCCATGCAGAGGGCAAGTAGATCAGTGGTCACTGGGGGCTGGGGGAGGGGCACAAGGAGTGACTGCTAGGGCCCTTCTTTTTTGGATGATGGGAATGTTCTAACATTAGAGAGTGTTAACTGAGGCCCGACTTTGTGAATGGACTAAAATCCACTGAATTACACATTTTATGAGGGTGGATTTTATGGCATGCCAATTGTATTTCCATAGAAAGTTCTAAATTTGATTTGGGGGATGGTCATACAACTCTGAACATACTAGGAACTTTTGAAAGGCACACTTTAAATGGGTGGATTATATGGTATGAGAATTGTATGGCATGTGGTCTCAATAAAGCTTGTTGTTAAAAAATAAATACAGGGGGCACCTGGATGGCTCAGTGGGTTAAGCCTCTGCCTTCGGCTCAGTTCATGGTCTCGGGGTCCTGGGATTGAGCTCTCAGGGTCTGCTCTGCTCAGCGGGGAGCCTGCTTCCCCTTGCCTCTCTGCCTACTTGCGATCTCTCTCTCTTTTTGTCAAATAAATAAATAAAATCTTAAAAATAAATAAATAAATATAGGGACACACTTTGGCTCAGGTCATGATCTCAGGGTCCCAAGATCGAGTCCCGAGTCAGGCTCTCTGCTCATTGGGAAGTCTGCTTCTCTCTTTCCTTCTGCCTCTGCCCATGCTCTCTCTCTGTCTCAAATAAATAAATAAAATCTTTTTACAAATGAATAAATTAATACAGACACATAACCAGAGCTGTGTGGGAAGTCTCGGGTGGCCCTCGTCCTTGACTCCAGGCAGAGCAAAGGCCCTGAGGAACTGCCATGAGCTTGATGTGTTTGAAAAAAGATGATGAGGCCTATTGGCCAGAGCCCTCAAGGTAAATAGAGAAAGGAAGGCAGGAGAGTGGGCTCAGGCTTCTCACGTGGGCCCTGTTCTTGGTGAGGGTTGGGGCCTATGACCCAAAAGGACAATTCTCAAAGGATCCCCACTGCTGAATGGAGTGCCCAAAGCTCAAGTCGAGGAAGTGAAGTAGAAGGTGCAGTTAGGTGGTGTGTGATGGGCTGAGTTGTGTCCCCCAAATTTCATAGGCTGAACCCCTAGCCCCGGAGCCTCCCAATGCAACCGTATTTAGAGATAAGGTCTTCCGGGTTAAATAAGGTTCTTTACGTGGACCCTGATCCAACATGACTGGCGTCTTCGCAAGAAGAGGGGATTAGGACACACACACTCACAAAGGCATGGTCATGTGAGAACACAAGGAAATGACAACCGTGAACCCAAGGACAGAGGCCTCAGGAGAGACCCACCCTGTCAACACTTGAGCTCAGACTTCCACCTCCCAGAACGGTGAGGAAACCCATTCTATGGTTTAAGCTGCCAGCTCCATGGTCTTCGATACGGGAGCTGGAGCAGGCCAGTCCCCATGGAGATAGAGTGGAGACAGTAATTCTGAATGTTTGGGACTTGCTGACCCATGGGGAGGATGGGGGAGAGGAATGAGCAATGTGACTTTAAGATTCTTCTTTGAGCACCTGGTTGGCAAGTGGTTCGTGGAGTCAGACAGGGAACCCCAAGGCAGGAGCACAGACAGTCTGCTGTGGGTCCCGTCGAATGCACCATGACACAACACAGGCATGAGGGGGGCATGCCTCCCCCCATGGGGGACAGTTGGCCTGGGGAGCTAGAGTTCTGGACCCAGAGCCCAGGAGCACTAGCCCTCACTTGAACTCGGGGTCCACAGCCTCTTCCACAGGCACCTTTCCTCAGGGGCAGCCCTCAGAGAGGTCCCCTGAGATGGGTCGCTTCCCTCCCTCATCAGTTCTGTGCACTGTGCCTGTTATGTGACACAGGGAAGCCTGTGAACCAGATGGACAGGAGGGCCTGCTCTCAGGAGTTTGGTTCATGTGAGAGGGATACTAACACATAAATGAAAAACCATGTGTGCCTGAGAGAGAGAAAGAGTGGGATGCCAAAGCGGAGCCGTCCATCAGGCAAGGCCAGTGGGCTGAGATGGCAGTGAAGAGAGCCACCTCCCAGGAGACAAGAATGAGCAAAGGCCCTGAGGTGGGATGGAACTCAGCCTGAGGAAAGCGGGGGAAATGGTGGAGCCAGGAAGACAGCGTGAGGGGGTGGGGTGGGGGTGGTCCCCAGACTGTCCCCCTTACCCCTGGATTAGACCCAAGAAGCTGGGGTGTTTGCTAAAGGGAGTGCAGACACTTTGGGGTGGGTTACGCTGCTTGAACTTCTGTCAACAGTGGTTTCTTAGGGATCCCCTTGGATCTGTGAGCTGGGAAGGGGGCTCGTCTGTGCAGAAAAAAAACTGAGATGGTCTGAGACTCTTCGGGCCCCGGGGGTGTCGACGCCTTAGAGAGAGCCAGCGGAACCTAGCCTGGTGTCCTCCCCCTGGCCAGCCAGGACAGCGCCAGGCCTGTCCTCGGCGGTCATCGAGAAGGCGGCTGCCAGCACGGAATGTGCCCTCTCACTCAGCGCCTCTCCTGGAGCCCGAGACAGCGGCATTCAGCTTCGCCGTCCTCCATGTGAACCCTGGCCAATGCAAACACGTGGGTGTGGGGTTTCTGCCTGAGTCAGGGTAGTGCAGCCTCAGGCTGGGGTTTTAGCACCGCCCCGAGACCCACCTGGCCGCCCGCCACCCCAGCTTTCCTGCTCTGTCCTGAGTCCTGTCTCCCACCCACCCTGGGGCTCTCTGCTCCTGGAACACATCCCTCATGGGGTCCAGACCCCCATACTCAGCACGCTGTCTCAGAGGCACATCAGGGACACACTTTCTCCCACGTCTCCTCTCCCACCACTTCTGTGGCCGCCGTCCCTGACTGCACAGCTCGGATGGGTCACTCCTCTTCACTGTCCTGCCCTTGTCCTGTGGGTCTCCATTGTAACGCACCTGGACAGACGCGTCTCCCTGCCGCCCGCTTCAGTCCATCCCCACACTGCGGACCGGAGACAGATCAATATAGATTATCCAGTCTGTAGAACAGAGAGAGAAAAGATTGATCCACCAACAGGATGAGATTTTACTGATTATATTTTTCAAAAATGACCATGACAATGTCTTCCATCCTACATGTGCTTCTGGACCCTTGAGACACCCCCCCTCTTGAATGTAAGAGGTCTTATACTGTCCTACAGACAATAGATTACAAGAGAAGTGATGCTGCACAGCTTCTGAGGCTGGTTCGTAAAAGACAAGGCAACATCTGCCTTGGTGCCAGAGTACTTGTGCTTAGAGCTTTGAGGCCACCATGTTTTCAGGATCCAGGCTAGTACTCCTGCAAAGATTGATGTAAAAAAGCCCTGAAATTTCATAGAAAGGGAGATGTTCAGCCAGCTGCACTAATTCCAGGTGTTCTCTGCCTGAAATCATAGGAACTACCCAGCTAAACCCTCCTGAATTTCTGACCCATAGAATCCATGGTAGATAACAAAATGTCTAAATTGATGTTTTAAGTCACTAAGTTTTGAATTGGTACACAGTTACAGATAATCATATCAGAATAGGATCAAGAATCCAGAAAAGGATCTACAACATATGTCCAAAATCTTGATTTTCATCAATGGTGCCATGGCAATTCAGTAGGGAATGCCAAGGTTTTTCAGTAAATTGTGCTAGGACTATTAGATAAGCTGAGGGGGAGGGTACAGAATGAACTTTGACCCCCACCTAACACTATACACAAAAATTAATTCAGGATGGATTATAGTCTTAAACATAACAGTGAAACCATAAAATTTCTAGAAGAAACAGAAGAGAATATATTTGTCACCTTGGAATAAGCAGGCAAAGATTTCCCTGGAGAGAACAAAAAAAAAAAGCATGAAACACTAAAAAATGGATAGATTAAACTCTATTAAAAGTATAGACATTTATTTCTCAAAACACCATTAAGAAGATGAAAATCATGTCATTGTCTGGGAAAAAATATTTGCAGTGAACCTATCTGACACTAAACTTGTAGCCTGATAGATTTTTTAAAAACCTACAAATCAATAATAAAAAGATAATCCAATTTTAAAATGGGCAAAAGATTTGAATAAACACTTCACAAAAGAAGACCAATAAATGGCAAATAAGCACTGAAGAAACACTCAGAAGCACTAGCCATCAAGGAAATACAAATGAAAACTGCAATGAGATACCCCTATAAAGCCATTAGAATAGCTGAGATAGGGGCGCCTGGGTGGCTCAGTGGGTTAAGCCTCTGCCTTCGGCTCGTCATGATCTCAGGGTCCTGGGATCAAGTCCCATATCAGGCTCTCTGCTTGGCAGGGAGCCTGCTTCCCCCCTCTCTCTCTACCTGCCTCTCTGCCTACTTGTGATCTCTTTCTCTGTCCAATAAATAAAATCTTTTAAAAAAAAAAGGAATAGCCAAGATAAAAGACTGACCTTTATACGTGTCGACTAGGATACAGAACAACTAGAATTCTCCTATACTACTGGTGGAAGTAAAATGGTACCACCTTGTGGAAGCAGCTGACAGTTTCTTATAATATTATACATATACATATACCTATGTGATTCAGCCATTCTACTCCTAACTATGTATCCAAGAGGAAGCAAAATATATGTCCAAACACATACGTTCATAGCAGCTGTATTTGCAATAGCCTAAAACAGGAAACAACCCAAATGCCCATCAGCAGTGAGTGAATAAACAAGTTGTGGCATACTTATACAAGGGAATATTACTCAGCAGTAAAAAACGATGACCTATTGATACACTTAGGAACATGGACGAATCCCAAAATAATTATGCTGAGTTAAAAGTCAGAGTTTTCAATAGTACATGTTATATATATACATGAAGTTCTAAAATAGGCAAAATTAGTCTGCAGTGATAGAAAGCAGATCACCAGTTATATAGGACTGGGGCCTGTGTGATGGTGGTGGAAGTTAATTGCAAAGAGGCACAGAAAACTTTATTGGATAATGAAAATGGGGTCTTGATTGGGGTTTTGGTAACATGGTTCTATATATTTGACAATATTTTTTAATTGAGTGTTTAAGATCTGGGCATTTTACTGCATATACCTCAATAAAATAATTTAGAACAAAACAAAACAAAAAAATGAAATGCCCAATCTGTGTTAACTGGATTAAAATAACAATTCTAGTTCCTTTGCCTTTCCACATAAACTTTAGAATAACCTTGCCCATATCTACAAAAAATCTTGCAGGAATTTTGATTTTTTTTTATTTTATATATATTGATAGGAAGAACAACTATATATTGAGATAAGGAGAACTGACATCTTTACAATATTGAGTTCTCCAATCCATGAACATGGTATGTCACTCCTTCTATTTAGATCTTCTTTAATTTCTTTCATCAGCATTCTGTTGTCTTCACATGTAAATTTAAAAATAATTATTTCATTTTTTTGGAATATTGTTCATGGTATTGTATTTATAATCTTGGTTTCCATGTGTTCATTGCTGGCATATAGAAGTACAATTGATTTTTATATATTGATCTTGTACTATGCAACCTTGCTGAAATGAGAAGAAACAGTCTACCTTATTAACATATAACATACAGTGTGTGTGTGTGTGTGTGTGTGTGTGTGTGTGTGTGTGTGTGTATTCTATGGCTACAGTTATTGAAACTATGTATTAGCAGAGGGATAGACACATATATCAGTGAAACAGGGTAGGATACACCCCAGAAATAGATCCACATAACCCAAACTGATTTTGAACAAAAGCTCAAAAGCAACTCAATGAAGAAAGGATGAAGCAAACATTGTTGGAGCAATTGGACATCCATAGGCAAATAAGACACTCAACCTGAATCTTGCACCTTATATAAAAAATACTTCAAAATAAAATTTTGAGCTTAAGTTTAAAAAATTAAAACTATAAAATTGTTAGAAAAAAATAAAACAGGAGAAAATCTTTGGATCTATGACCAGACAACAAATTCTTAGGTTTGACCCCAAAAGCGCAAGCCATAAAAAGAAAAAAATTGTTAATTGGACTCCATCAAAATTAAAAACCTTTGCTCTGCAAAAGACTGCTTGTTAAAAGATGGAAAGTGGAGGGCACCTAGATTGCTCAGTCCTTATGCCTCTGTCTTTGGCTCAGGTCATGATTCCAGGGTTCTGGGATCAAGCCCCATATCGAGCTCCCTGCTCAGCAGGAAGCCTGCTTCTCCCTCTCCCACTCCCCCTGCTTGTGCTCCTGCTCTCACCATGTCTCTCTCTGTCAAATAAATAAATAAAGTCTTTTATATAAAAAAAAATGAAAAGACAAGCTATATAGATGGGGAGAAAATATTCACAAATGACATATCCAATGAAGGACTAGTATAAAGAATTCTCAAAATTCAACAGTTTAAAAAAAAAGCCAATCTGATTAGAACATGGGCAAAAGACATGAATAGACATTTCACTAAGGAAGATATACAAATGGCAAATAAGCCCACAAAAAAGCACATCATTAGCCATGAGGGAAATGCAAAGTAAAACCACAGTGAGATGTCATTACACATGTTAAGAAAAAAAAAAAGGGAAAAAGTGACAGTTCCAAGTGCTGGTGAGAATGCAGAGAAACTGAATCATTCCTACATGATTGGTGGAAATGGAAAATGGTTCGACCACTCTAGGAAACAGTTTGGCAGTTTCTTAAAAACCTAAACATGCAGTTATCCTAGGACTGCTCTCCTGGGCATTTCTCTCAGAGAAATGAAAACTCTATTCACACAAAGACCTATGCAAGAATGTCCCCAGTATTTGTAACAACTAGAAACTGAAACAACTCTGACATCCTTCAACAGGAGAACGGCTCAACAAAACTTGGTATGTCCATGCCGTGGACTACTACTCAGCAGTAAAAAAGGAAGGAGCTACTTATATACACAGTAACCCGGATTAGTCCCCAGATAATTATGCCAAGTGAGAAAAGCCAATGTTCAAATGCCAAATACTACGTGATCCCATTAATATGACTTTCATAAAATGATGTTATACAGATGGGGTTTCCCAGGGATTAAAGGGAGTGCACTGTGATATATAATATTGTTTTGCAAGATGTTACAATTAGGGAAACTAGGTGAATGAGATCTTGCTGTATTATTTCTTCCAATCCCATCTCAAAATAACAAGTTTAATTTAGGAAAATGTATAAATTCTGATGACTGGCTTACTCATATGGCCATCCTGGGAGGCAGGGGAGCGCAGAGCAAATCCGTGAGGACATACACATGGCCAGTGCTGCCCGAGGCTCCCCTGGGCCCCCAGTGTGCCCTTGGGTCCCTAACCCTAACCCTGCAGGAGAGGGACCCAAGGCTGAGACATCCTGCAGACAGCCTTTGTCTGTCCCATACCCCATATCCACGGCATCCATGTGCCTCTGTCTTTCATCGGAGTCTAAAAAAGCATCAGCTATCAAGGACATTCTCTAAGCCAGGGACAAGGCCAGGCAGCCACGCAGCTATAGTCGTGTGAGAGAGCTGGCACCACTGTCCCATTCTCTGCCCCCCCCCTCCCCTCTGGAATCACCCTGAGCTATAGGCAATATATGGAAAAATCTAGAACACCACCCATCACCACTCTGGCATCAAGATCACTGCTGTCGGCCTCTTTCCATTTTTGGTGTTCCCCCACTCCTCGTCACAATTGTCTCTTCTCTGGGGTTCCAGGAGGCCCTGCCCACATCCATCCCCCAAACAGGGTCCCTTGTCACGTCCTGGTGTCTGACAAAATCCGCAGCCCAGGCCTCTCTGTCTGTGAATGTCCCTTTCCCTGACTCTCCCACTCAGATCTTGCTGAGGACATTTGCTGTGTGCTAACTCCTGGGAGTGCTGGGAATACAAGAGGGAACAGAGGAGGGGCTCCCAGTCAAGACTGGGGGTGCCAAGATGAATGTCCAGGAAAGAGGCATGGAAAGTCTCTTGCCAAATGAGGGGAGAGGAAGAAGGCCAGAGACAGTGCCTGGGCTCAGCATGGCAGGAGGGGTGTGGCCTGACATTAGGCCATATGGATAGAAGCCAGGTTGTCGTGGTCCTCAGAAATGTCTTTGAAAGTGGCCCCAGGTCCATGCTGGACACAGGAAGGAAGGTCCCCAGAAAGCTGAGCATGTGGGCCAGGGTGGCAAGCCTGGGATGAGATGGGTCTTGGGAATCTCCAGCTCCTGTCTCTGGCTGGGTCCTCTTGGGAGAAACATCAGTTCGGTTCTTTGCCCATTTTCGAATTACGTTGCCTTTTTGTTTCTGTCAGTTTCTGGACTTTTTGGTTTTTGTGTTTTTGTGGGGTTTTTTGACATTTGGATTTTTTAAAATTATCTTTTTAAATACTGTACAGTGAAAAATAAATATGCCTGCTCATCCACCAGAGAAGGTTGGTTTCCCCTCCCTTGAGGGACCTTGTCACCCCCCACCCCAAGGTCTTCTCCAA
Organism: Mustela nivalis; assembly: GCF_964662115.1. Classification (NCBI taxonomy): domain Eukaryota; kingdom Metazoa; phylum Chordata; class Mammalia; order Carnivora; family Mustelidae; genus Mustela; species Mustela nivalis. The sequence continues at coordinate 81,016,683 of NC_139033.1, read as the reverse complement.
AACCTTCCCCATGTCTCCTACCCTCTTATACCCTTACTATCCCCATCTTCCACAGTGACGAGGACCCAGAAATGGGGGGTGCAGGATGGGAGGAGGGATAGCAGGGGAGCCCCCTGAACTGTCAAACCTGGGTGGGTCAAGGAGCACCCCACACCAGCAGGCGGAGGATGGGTGTTCAGAGAGATTGGGGCATTTAGAGGGTAAAAGCACACCTCGTCTGATGGGAAGGAGAGAGACTCCTCTCACCCTGGGTGGACAAGAGGGAGGGGGTAGGACCCTTTAACCACCGTTCCATTTCCTCCTTGAGGTTGAGGGGGGACCCAAGGTGCTGTGTCACCTCCCCCCCCCCAGATGAGAGCAGCTCCAGCACAAGTCAGAGACTGTGAGGGCCATGGTGTTGGGCAGCAAGCGAGATTGGGAAGGGAAGGATGTGGGCTAGAGGTTTTATGAAACCCCGTTCACCAAACTACCCAACTCCAGGCGGGGGTGGAGAGCTCCCCATTCTCTGTGGGGCCCTTAGGAAGCTTGCTGACAGTCGCCCTTCTGTCCTGAAAGAAAGTCGTCTGAGGGTTTGGTGCATTCCGGGGCTGGGGAGTGGGGAGGACTGCTGGCAGCTCTGAGACTCTGCTCGGGAGATAGGGTCAGCCACAGTCACTGGCTGGCGGTCTCCACGAATGGAACCATCAGTCCAGTTCCCACGGTTACAGCTGCAGCGGCTCTGTTTTTGGATGCGGGGGTCTTGACTCATCTTCCAGGCCATTCTTTGTCATGCTGGGCCCATCAGATTCCAGGCCTCCATCCACGACAGTCCTGTCCTCATCTGTGTGGCGTCTGGCACTTGACAGGGCGGGGAGGGGGGGGGATCCCCCAGGTCTGAATCAGCTGGGGGCTCTGGCTCAGATGTGTCTAGCAGGCTGTAGAGATTACTGTCTGGATCTTTCCAGCACTGAGCTGATAGATGAAGCAGTGTATCTCAAGGTGGGCCAGGGGGCTGGTGGGGGTCCCCTATCTCAACCCCCAGTCAGCTGCCTCCAGTTTTCTTCCCCCCAGGTTGGGATCTGGGCTCCTCCCTCTTCTCTGATTTGTTTCAGAAGCTATGGATGGGTCTGAGCTCCCTGCCCTGCCCCCCACCCAAAGCCTCCCCCACAGTTTCCTGTAGTGTGGAGGGAGGAGGAGGAGTAGTCCCGCCCACTGCCCCGGAGGGCCAAAGCCCAGCCCAGTCTAAGCTGCTCCACCTCCTGCGGGGACCTGAGAGATGGCATTCCAGCAGGACCTGGGTGTGGCTGATACTCTTCTGGGTGCCCACGAACATGAACAGAACCAGCCCCTCCTCCCCAGGGTTCTTCTTATCATCATCACCCTCTCGAGCCCTCACCACATCAGATTTGTCCACGATCTCCAGTCCCTTGGTGTATGGAACTTGAGGCAGGCCTGCTCCAGACCTCAGGATGGCTGGTCCTGCGGCCTGGGGCTGGGCTTCTGAGGCCTCAGAGGTGCTCTAGTTGGACCCCTGGTTAGGCCAGTGTCTGTTATGGGAGTCGTGGACCCCCACCCTGGGCAGGGGCTCTGGCAGAGCTTTTCATACTGTCTTGGCAGCAGGGTCCACCCCCAGCATGCAGGTCCTGCTCCCGGAAGCATGCAAGTGGGGAGACCAGCCCAGCAACACCCTTGCAAATGCATGTTTTCATCCCCAGCTCTACAGATGTCCCTGCTCTCCTTGACCCTGATTTGGCCAGCATCTGCCCAGGACCCCTCAGCCCTGCTCCAGGTGGCCCTCGGGACTTTGTGCTCAACCTTCATGGCCCATGGCCTACCCCCTGGCCTGTGGGTAGCATCCTCTGGGGGCCTCTGGTGTGTTGACCCCTGCATTATGAAACCCCAGAGAAGGAGGCTGGCAGCCACCACTTCGTCCTATCTGTGCCATACAGCCGGGCAGGGCTGGTGGCTACTGTGGAGGCAAGAGGCACCCTCTACCCACAGCCACAGTTGCCTGGGAAGTTCCAGAGGGAGGACCAGTTTAACACATCAGCAGTGTGTCCTGCCAAGGAGGCCACTTGTGCCTTCTCACCAGGCAACAGCATGAGGCAGGACTCACTCCAGGACATGCCAGCACCTGTGGGTGGTTGGAAAGTATCATGACTGCAAAAATGAGCCTTTGGCAAGAGCTTGAGGGAGGGGAGTGAGTCCGAGTGATTCCTTTTTCCTAGGGGTCCCACTTCCCAGATCCAACACTGAAACGCACCCTGGTGATGCTTCTTTGGTCTGAACCCCGGCCAGAAGCATTGATGCTTGGTGACCAAGCTTCCCAAGTGCCATTCAGAGCCATTGGTGATGTCTTGGGGGTCTTCTTTCCTACAAAAGCTGCCCAGGCTCAGGAGCTCCATCTCTCGCTGCTCTACCATCTCAAGAAGACCCTGATGGTGTTTCCCATCTGCCTTGGAGGAGCTCCTGGGCTTCACTCCTGGGTTTCACTTGGAGGGGCGCCTGGGTGGCTCAGTTGGTTAAGCACCTGCCTTCGGCTCAGGTCATGATCCCAGAGTCCTGGGATCGGCCCCTGCGTCGGGCTTCTTGGAGCCTGCTTCTCCCCCTCCCTCTGTACCTCCCTACTGCTTGTATGCTCTCTCTGTCGCACTCTCTGTCAAATAAATAAATAAAACCTTAAAAAATAAAGGAAAAGAAAAGAAAGAACTTTTGGAACGGGGAAGAGGCAGACATCAATTTCAGCACAGAACATCCTGCCAGGGAACATAGACCTTCCTTCACGCATTATCAAGGCTGTCTCTAGCTGGCCACAGACCTTAGACATTTGGCCTCGTCCAGTGGAAGGAGTGTAGAGGCCTCCTAGTGTATGGCGGCTGGTCTGTCTCCCATCCACGAAGAGCCCCATTGAGGGCAGCACAAGGCTCTGGCCTACCGTGGGTGTGCAAAGAATATCCAGTGGGGACTGGCCACCTGGAAGCAGAGAGGAGGCAGGGAGAGGCCTTGTCTTCACCCTGGAGGAAGGAGCAGGTGCCCAGCCAGGCCTCAGGGATGACAGCTCCTTTAACTCCCTACCAATGTTCAACCCTGGCTCCCACCTCAATGGTAAGCTAGCATAGGCAGCGAGATCCTCCACAGCCCGCGACCAGCACAAGGGGTGGGGAGGAGAACCTGAATCCTTGTCTTTGCCCGGCTATGTCCAGTCACCAGAGACCTTGGAAACCAGGTGACTGACGCCCGTTCTGAGGGCCCTATTGTCTGCTTTCTCGCCTGGGTGTGATAGGCAGTGTACCTGCACCACTGACCAGCCACACCCTCCCTGGGAGGGCAGGGGGTGCCATGGCCCTGTGGCCAGTGTGCAAGGTGTAGGTGCTATGGACCAGGCGTGTGCCAAGGCCTGGGGACATGGCCTGCATGGCTGGGTGGCAGGGTCCGAAGTCCTCCTTGCATCCTGTTTATCCTGGGGGGATTTCCTGATCTGTCTCAGCCAGATGCTCACATGGCAGACCCAGAAGCTGGGTGCGGGGCGGGGGTGGGGGGAGCCGGAGCCAGCCTTTGGAATCCCAACCCTTGGCCTTCTCTGGCAGGAAAGGCAGGTCACAGGGAAAGGGCGGGAAGCTTCCCTAATTTGCCAGGCTGCTCCGGGTACCCACGCTCCGGCCCCACACTCTGTCTTTCACAAGGGATCTTAACAATGCTTGGATACCTCTGGGAGAGTCTCCATATTGGCACATTTCACATCTCTACCTTGTGCTTCTCCCAAGATCTCAGGGCTACAGCAAGGACAGAACCTCAGAGATGCTAAGAAGCTTTGGAGGAGGTCTCGTCTTCCCTTGACCCCTGCTTTTATGCCCTTGGAGGACCCCTTTGGAGGACATGGTCAGACATCTCTTCTGTACTGAGTCACACTGCACTCTCGGTCCTGTTGGTCCTGCTCCTGCCCTGAGCTGCGCTCCACAACCTCCCCTGGAACACTTCAGGGGACTAGGTTTCATCAGATGTGGCTGGAAGTCCACACCGCCCCCCAATGACCCTTGCCAGGGGGAGAGCCCGTCACCCGCTGCTCTGGGTCCCCAGGTCCCCATACTGGCTCACTGCCTCAGAGCACAGGCGCCCTTTGTAGCCCTCCGCCAGCTGCCCAGTGAATGGGCAACTTGGTGTGGACCGTGGCTCTGCCCCACTTGGAACTCTGCTCTGTCCCCTGCCACACACAGGCCGCTTTAATGGGGCTGGGCAGCACCCTCCTGGAAGGGGCAGCTGCTGTGGACTCGGCTCTGATTGGCGAGGAAGACGGGCGTGTGTCGTGACCCCCTTACAGTTTTCTAACAAGGAGATCAAGAAAGCGTTCTCCAGCAGCTCCTCACTGCACACACATTTCCCTGTGAGACAGCCGCCCCCAGAACTCCAGGAGCCCACGCACCCCACTCAGGCAGGCGGGAGGGGCTGGGGACAATGCATGAGGCTTCGAGGCTTGGGCCCCCCCAGGGTCGGGGCAGGGGATGAGCTGTCCAAGCAGCAGATGCACAGAACCACCAAGCTGTGGGATGCACACGCAAGAGTGGGGTGACACTTCTGATGGAGAGTCCCGGGGCTGGGGTAGTTTCCAGTCTTCTCATGGAGCTGGCTGAGCCAGAGCAGTGGGACCAGCATGGACCAGGGTGTGGAGTCAACGCCCACCAGCAGACAGAGGCAGGGGGCAGGAGGACATCTGGTCACCAAGCTGGTAGAGTTTAGGGTCAGACTGGGGCTGGACAAGGGGCAGGGCTGGAGGCAGGTCACCCCTCTTTACTGGAATGAGGCCTGGACCAGGAGGTCCAGCTGTGTGGTCTCACCACATTGTGAACCTCTGCTTCCGGTCTGTGTTGGGGGCCACAACACCCCTCCCTATCAGGCATCGGGGCTGCCCCAAAAGAGAGCCATGTAGGGGGGGCCAGAGTCAGGGAGGGGAGAATGAACTCACCTTCCAGCAGATCAGGGAACCATCCTCTGAAACCAGGACGCTCAGACTGCCTCAGGAGGGGAGGAAGCCCTTGTCTGACCTTGGACTGAAGCCAGGTTCAAGGTCCCAGCATTGCACAGGGAGGAGCAGGCGTCTCAGGAAAGCAACATGGGACGTTGGAGTACAGTCCCCTAAGTCAAAGCTGGAGGATACTGCACATAAGTGCCCAGGACAGTGTGGCCAGAGGGAAGGGGGCGGGCGGGACTGGATGTGGAAGCTGGCAGAGCAGGTGGGAGAAGAGGCAGCGAGATGAGGTGGGAAGTGCCCTGAGCAGAGCACCACCCATTGGCCAGAGCAGAAGGTCCTTAAGCAGTTTTTACTTAACTTGATCTTGCCTTCCTAGGCACACTGCTCCCATACTCAGCGACAAATCCTTGGGAGTGACTTGGGAGTGTGTCACCTGAAGCAAACCTCGGAACCCTGGCAACTTCTTTGCTCGCCACCCACTTGTCTTTGCGTGGCTGTCACTATCCTTGAGGTCTACTGTGAGGCCATCTTGCATCCCGTGTGACCACACTGACGCCCACAAGTTTGTGGAAAGGAGGAGGGAAACACAGCATGGGGTTGAACGCAGCCTCTTAACTAAAAGAATAAATTTTTTTTCTGGAAAGCATCAAGCTATTTGTAGCCCAAGTTGGTTGAACAGATTTTTCTGGATGTGACTTGTTTTTTCACTCATTAACTTCTTTTCCTTATGAATTAAAAAGTAGCATTTTCACCCCCACCCAGGAGTGTCTTATTTACTTCTCTTTGAACCACAGCCAGCACTTTTTCCGCCTGTTGGGGAAGCAGGCTCAGAGCCTACTCAGGAAGGCCACAGCCCCTTACCTAGGTTAATGCAGTGGGTCCAAGCCAGCCCCTCTTACTCCTGCCCCCTCCCATGTCACCCATCCCCCTCAGGGCTGCACTGATTGATCAGCAGGAGTTGGGTGAGGGTTTTGCTCAGGCCCTCGCATTGGCAGTATCCAGGCTAGAGAAATGGAAGGAGGACTTACGCGGTCCCATCTAGGAGAGCTGGAGCCACACCCCACAGCACCTTCTAGTCCTGGCCTCCGAAATGTCCCAGGCAGATATTCTGCCTTTCAGTCAATGGGTGCTGCCACCCGGGGGTCTCTCAACTAGACAGGGACAGCTCCAGTATGTCTGTTTGGGGCTATCTGCTGGACTCGGTCCCGGGTGACCACAGCCCCAGAGCAAGGAGTGAAGCTTCCCTCTCCCCCTTCCAGGCCAGCAGCTTCTGGTAGGCATTTCACAGAAGGCATTGACCCAGGCCTGCCCTTGACACATTTTGCTTCCAGGGAATGGGTCTGGTCTCCTTTCCATCAGCTACACACTGCTCCATGGCTCCACTCCAGACCAAAGATACTGGTCTCCAACCCCGCAGCATTTCTACATGGATGCTTTTGGAGTGCACTTACCTTAAGACATGTTTAGGCAGTACTCCTTGTCCTTGTTGTCTTCCATCTCCAGAACTGTTGCAAAGCCCATGATTCTTCTACATGTGCACCTCCCACCCTCTGCCCGAGCTATGCCCTTGACCTGCAGCCCACTCCCACTCAAGGCCTGACCCAGGGCTGTCTGGAGCCCCGAGGGGGCCCTTCGCAGAGACACATCTGCCTTATCGAGGACAGGTCCCTGCCTCCTCCTTTGTACCCACATGCCCAGGCTTGTATGGGTCAGGTCATGCTAAATGTCCAAGTGTCAGTTTTCACCAACTGAACCATTTTTGCAAAGCTCCACGCCCCCTGAGATGGGGTTCCCACTAAAGCTTGTCAGAGCTGATGAAGCCTCAGAAGTCCTGTCTATCACTTGGAGTGCCCCCTCCCCATCCCATTCCTTTATCCACGATTCCAAATTCCCCCAAAGCTCTGAAACTTAAAGGTGTTCAAAACTCTGTGACAAAGCCAGCCTTGAGCTGATGTGCAGCACTGTATTATGGCCTTTGCTTACTCCAGTTTGTGTGAATGGCCACGGTTTACTACAAACGCCTTAATGTGTTTTTGAGGTGTAGTCACAGGTTCCAATGAGATCTCATGTAATGTACAAGATATATGACAAATTCTGAATTCCAAGCACATCTGGCCCTGAGGCTTTGGATGAGGGCTCGGATTGGTGGAGTGTCTCCACACAGGTCAAGTTCTGGAGCAGGTGGGTGTCCCAGTAGAGGGGAAATGGGCTTTTGCCACAGATTCTGGCTGAACAATGATGGCTTTTTCATTTACTGGGCAAAGAGCTCTGTGCTAGGTGCCGGGGGTTCTGAGATGGAGGAGCCCAAGGACCAGCAGACCAACCAAGGGGCACACAAGGAGCTGGGAAGAGAGGAAGGCTTCCTGCATGTAGAAGGTGCAGCAGCCACCTCCTTCTAAGGGGGGCCTTCGCCAAGGGAGATGGTGACCACAGGCCAAGCTGTGTTTTTCTATGGGACTGAAGGCTCCAGATGTGCCACTTGGCGGCATTTCAGGGAAGCTAAAGGTACTTGGGAGTGTAGAGAAGACAGGAGGCACTCATGCTTGTGAATCCTGCTAAGTCAGCAAACTTCTGGGACCTCAGCTTCCTCATCTGCAAATGGGATGCAGGCCCTGACCCTGCCTTCAATTCCCCTAACTGCCCTCTAGCACAGAAGTCTGGGATCTCCCTGTCCCCCTTTCTCGGGGCGGGGGGGGGGGGGGGGGCAGGTCTGGCTGTGGATCTGCAGAGCAGAGGGTACAGGGCTGGGGAGAGAAGTGGGAAGGCAGGCATGCTGGAGGTCAGGCCATGTCCTGTCCCAGATGTCAGCTCAGTCACTCTTCAGAAATAATCCCAGAAAATAAGCCAGGAAAAGAAAGGAGGGATCACTGTCCAGAGGCTTGGCCTTTGCAGCTTGCCCAGGTATGTCTCCTTCCAGAGCAGGTGTGTCCAGCGCTGAGTGCAGCAGGGCAGCTGGGGCGCTGGCCGGGCATCCGACCTTCCATGCGGTGACCATCGCCTTTTCCTGCTGCGGCCAGGAGCAGGACTCCCCTGGACAGCATCTCCCACGCCCATGGTGAGGTGAGGAGGGGCTGGCAGGAGGCTGCAGCACCCGGGGTGGGGGAGGGGGAGAGCAGGCGTTGTGGAAGGGCCACACGGAGGTTAGGTCAGAGGCCGAGGCGAGGACCAGGGTCCCTGGAGAACGAAGCAGGCGGCCTCCAGGCCTGTGCACGGGAGACGCGAGGTGGGGCGGGAGTCGGGCAGCCGCCACGCGGTGGGCGGGGGCAGCGCGGGCGTCTCCGGGTTCCCGGGGCGCTGGCGGGCGGCTGGAGGCGAGGGCGTAGCCGGGAGACGGCGGGCTCAGGGCCTTTGGGGGGCGCCTGGGTCCCCGCCCCCGCCGGCCGAGCCGGGTCGCGCGTGGGCGCGGCGGGCGCCGATTGGCTGGCGGGCGCGCGGGCGGGGCGGGCGGCGGCGGCGCGGAGGGGCCGGTCACCCCGCAGCCTGGCCTCGGCCTCCGCCGCTCATCGCCGCGCCCCGCCCGCGCGCCCGCCGCCGCCCCGTCCCCCCCGCCGGCGGCCACCATGAGCACAGGCCTGCGGTACAAGAGCAAGCTGGCGACCCCAGGTGAGCCCGGCGCCTGCCCGCGCACCCGCGCGCGCCTTTGTCCCCACCGCCCGCCCGCCTGCCTCTCACGGTGTCTTTCCTCTCTCTTCCGCCCGCCGGCCGGGACGCGGACCCTGACCCGACCCCGACCCTGCAGAGGACAAGCAGGTACGTGCGCGCCGCCGCATCCCCCTTCCCCCCGCCCCCGGCCTACTGTCACCCATTGTGGCACCGACGCTGCCGGCGCCCAGGCACGACCCCGCCCCCGCCGGCCGTCATCCCTCCTTGTCGCGATAACCGATAACCGATGGTCAGCTGGAGCAGTGCCGCCGCGCCCGGGGATAGGAAGGGGAGCATTGGGCGCCAGGCCGCTGGGGGACTGGCCCTTGACCCTTATAGCATGGACGCCCCTCCCAGCCTGGGGGGATGGGCCGGGTGTCCCTCTTCCACTGATCCAGCTCCAGCATATCCTCCCTGACCTGGCCTTGGGCCTCGTGCTGGGGGTCCTGAGTGAGGGCACAGACACAGCAGGCCACAGGCTTGGGGAGGGGTCTTTGTCCATCAGCCAGCACCTAGAACCTGAGCAGCCCCACCCCACTCTTCTGCATCTTTTGCCTTTTCTTCCCCACACACCAATTTGAGTGGGCTGATCTGTGGTCAGGCCTCCTCCCCAGACTGGGAGCCTCCAGGGCCTGGTCTGAGTCATGCCTGTGTCCAGCACGGGTCTTCCAACCAAGTGGGTACAAATAGGCTTGTGGTTTTCCAAAGGGGCTGGCCTGGTCCCTGTCCTATGGGAACACAGGGCCCAACAGGAGGCTGACCTGGGCACTTACTGTGAAATCCAGCAGAGGCTGGGGTTCAACAGAGCTGGGATACCCTGAGAGTGGGGTAGGGGTGGGGTAACCAGGTGGGCAGGGGGCTCTGGGGCAGCCCTGCTGGGACCTGTCTGGCTTGAGCTCAGTCACATTTGGGGGATTTTCTGGACCCAACTCTGCCCCCACGGTAGCCTTGGCTGCCCTCGTCAGGGATAGGGATTTACACAGTGGGTAGATGCTGGGTGGAACCCTGGAGTCTTGGCCCAGGGTACGGTGGCAGCCCTGGGAGAGACCCAGCAGGTGGGGTGAGGGCCAAGAGTCACCGGCTACCAGCCCCAGTCTCCTGGCCGGGACGAACCCAACCCCAGGAGAGGTGAGGCTCTTGGGGAGGGGCCCTTGAACCTCACCCTGTTGGCAAGGGCTGCTTCAGGGAGCCGGAGCCAGGAGCTGCCTTCCTATCAAGGCAGGTCAGACAATGCCTGAGATGCAGGGACACATGCTGCCAGGCTATTGTTTGAGGGAGAAAGAGACAAGGACTGGAAGATGAGCCCCCACACCTTTTCGGGGGCCTGCAGGCACTTGGAGTCACTGGGCCCAGCAGCTGCTGCCCAGTACCACACAGGGACCCCCTCCTGCAGAGGCATGAACCCCTTCAGGCCTGTGTATGCCCATCCTATGTGGTCAGTTAGGAGGCAGCCTCGCCCATCCTCTAGGACCCAAGAGAGAGGGCACCATGCAGGTGGAAGAGGGAGCCCCGGGAACAAAGCCAGGGAGCCAGGTGTTGGGGCGGGCTCTCTGAGGATCTGGAGGGAGCTGGAAGCATGTGGCTGTTACACTGTTAGCATTATTGGTGCTACTGAGCCATAGTCTATCTGCACTGGAAAAGAGGGTCGGGGGAAGTTCTGGTGGCCCTCTGCCCCCATCCTCTGACCCCCACCGGCTCCTCTCAGGCAGCGATGGTGCTCTGTTGGCTCTGGCGGCTGCTTCCAGAGAGGACTCCAGTGATTCTAAGAATGGAAATGCCTCGAGAGTCTCAGGCACCAGGAGGAAGTGGGCGCAGCTGTGTCTATGGCTCAGGAAGCCCTGAGGAGTATTTGTTGTATTTCATGGGCCAGAGAGAGGGGGTGCCAGGGTCCCTTCTTTGGAGCTCCCCCAGGGAGTCCACAGGCCCTACTGGGGTGAGTTTAGGTGTTGGGGCAGGCAGGTTGGGAGCTGAGAGTGAGACTCTTGCCCTCCTGACTTGGGCCTCCCCAGAGGCTCTGCCTTACCAGTGGGGAAATTGAGGCAATCTGAAAGTAACAAGCTCCATTGGCCATGGGGCTGTGGAGTGCTGAGGTTCCTTCTCAGCCTGAGGCCCATACCCAGGGGTGTCTACCTTGGAGATGCCCTGAGCCTGAGATGCCAACCTGTCTGGGTGGGGGCTAAGCTGAGAGGCTGTGTCTACAGTGGGCCTGCTGGTGGAGGCTGGGTGGGTCTTGGGCCAGACCCCTCCTGCAGGTTAGCGTGGCAGAGGCCTGAGGCCAGTTTGGAGGCTCTCTCAGGGCAAGGACTGAGGGCCCCTCCGAGAGAGCTGAAGGAGGTGCCCTGTGGCTTCCCCTCTACTCTCCTCTGCATGAAAGACTCTCCTGTTCCCAGCTGTGGACCCATCCCTCCTCCCCAGGTGCCAGGCCCCACAGCAGCGTCCTGAGCTTAGACAGATGGACAAAGGCCCCTCAACCAGGGTTGCCAAGAAGGGAGGACCAGGGTGGGGAAGAAGAGCTGGGGTGGAGGGCTTCTCCCCACTGACGCACAACCCAAGGAGTATGTCTTTTCGTGTTGCAGCTCCTTTCCAAGCCTCCCTCTGCCCAGCTGGCACTGGCTGGTTCAGATTCTGGTGGGGTTCTGGAGGAAAGGGTGAGAAAGGGTCTGGTAGCTCTGGAGATGCCTGTGGTCTCTGGGGTGGTCACAGAAGGCGAGAGTTACACTGGCAGGAGCTCTCCAGTCCCCCTAGGCCTTGTCCTGTGGGTCAGAGCAGGCAAGGAAGCTCAGAGGGAGCCGCATACTGGGCAGGGGGTAAGTTTACTCCACTTACACCCTCACCTTTGCTCACAGGAGTGGTCTGGGGGCAGTTGTGGCCAGTGCTGGCTGCAACTTCCAAGTTTCCAGAGATAGGGTGGGTAGGCCTCTAGTGCTCTAACTAACCCCCATCCCCCGCTTTAAGCTTCTGCAAAGGGGATGGGGGGGTGGGAGGTGTAGGACGGGTGGGGGAGTTGGGGGATTGTTGTCCAGGCTGGGGAAGTGGGCTCTGCCCCCTCCAAGTTCCCACGCGTCTGGGGAGGCCATGCCAGTCAAGAACATCCCTGCCCCCCACGCCCCCCGCGCGCGCGCGCGCACAGACACACACACACACACACACACACACACACACACACACACACACACGGGAGGAAGGAGGAAGCAGTGCAGGGAGGGGTGTGGCTGTGGGTAGTTGGGGCGCCGTGACACCGCCAGGAGGTTTCCGGGCCAATTCTGCGAGGAGAGAAGGAATGAGGGGGCCGGTTCCCGCGTGGGGTGAGCCTGGGTACCGGGAGCGATTCCCCCACCCCCGGCGCCCTCTGGCGGGCAGAAGCCGCGCTGCACCTGGGGGGTCCCGGATGCGGGGCGGCCACAACCGCGCCCCCCAGGGCCCTTGGGTGGGCCCCGGCTTCCCCTACCCTCCCACTCGGGTGGTCGCCACGCTGGAACAGAGGCCTCAGGTCCGACAGCGGGACTCCGCCCCCGCGCCTATGCGCGCCTGTGCTCGGCCCTGCCCTCCGCAGCAGCTTTCCGGTGGCTCCGCCTGCGGCCCAATTTCCCGGCGACTGTTTCCCAGCGACCGCACGGGTGGGGCGGTCCTGTCCCCCCACCCCCTGCCAGCGCCGGCGAGGCCCCGCCTCTGGTTCGGGTGCGGGAGCGGGGCCTGCCTGTGGCTGCGACGCCTCGGGCGGCTCGGGGTGGTCGGCAGAGGCACAGGCATGGCACGCACGGCCTCCGGGGTCGGCGGCACCCCGGGTGGGCCACGTCTCTTCTCTGGGCCTCACTTCCCGCGTCGGTAAAACGGGGGCGAGAACCGGCCTTCAAGGCAGTACCGCGCGTAAGTCCCTCCTGTAAGCCCGGCCCCCGGGGGCCTGACCGGGTCTGAGGTGCGGACGCCGCGATGGACTCGCTAGCAGCGCCCCAGGACCGCCTGGTGGAGCAGCTGTTGTCGCCGCGGACCCAGGCCCAGAGGCGGCTCAAGGTGTGTGTGGAGAGGGGAACGGAATGTGGGTCAACGTGTGTGCGCCCTCCAGGGCCCGTCCCGAGAGCTCTGGGACGTGACAGGGACCGGCAGGGCCAGGGTCCGCCGGGGTGGGCACTGGGACCCCGCGGGCGGGGGCGTCTCCTTGCCGCTGTCTATAAATAGCCCTTGCTCCGCCTTGGTAGCAGCAACCAGCCGCCCCCGCGGCTGGATCAAGACCAAATGGGGCCTCCCACCCCCGATACACTCAGGACGGTGAGTATTGAGGCCAGGGGGCTTCTCCGGTCTGTGAAGGAACATGGTTGTGTCTGAGGGGTCTTGGTCCTGGCGCCCTCTTCCCACCACCCAAGGGAGGGCACAGCCTGGGCCTGCTGCAGCCAGACGTCCTAAACTCCACACACACAGACACAGTTGTCAGGTCCCTGCAGAGCCCCTCGCTGAGGCTGGTCAAGGATGCCACCACCAGACCTTTGCCCACAGGCCCTCACCCCATTTGTGCCATTGAAACTCCCCACCCAGGGGACTCTGCCCTCTGCTGCCTCCATGTCTGAGCCATATAGGGAATGGGGCATCAGACTGCCCCAGGCACTCTAGCATGCCCTTGACCTGCCCTGCCCGGCCCTCAGGATATCGACAAGCAGTACGTGGGCTTCGCCACACTGCCCAATCAGGTGCACCGGAAGTCTGTGAAGAAGGGCTTTGATTTCACGCTCATGGTGGCCGGTGAGTAGGCTGGACTCCCATGCAGGGGGCTTGGGCCATTAGCCAGCTAGGCTCTGTCATAGGGGCCTCAGACTTAACCCGACTCTTCCACTACACCTGCTGGCAGGTGAGTCGGGCCTGGGGAAGTCCACACTGGTCCACAGCCTCTTCCTGACCGACTTGTACAAGGACCGGAAGCTGCTCAGTGCCGAGGGTGAGTGGGCCCTGCTTCCCCATCCCCTGATGCCTGACCCCTCAGAGGGTTCCCTCCCAGATCCAGACCCTGCTCCTCCCTTCTCACAGCATGGATCTCCTGTTCAGGGTCCAGGAGGAGTGGCCCAGATCACAGTCAGGCCAAGGCGCAAATATGAGAATGAATGAGAACAAGGGTCCTGGCTGCCCAGTGGGGGTGGGGACTGGGAGATGGAAAGACACCCCCCAGACCATGCCCCGACCCCCGCAGAGCGCATCAGCCAGACTGTAGAGATCCTGAAGCACACAGTGGATATCGAGGAGAAGGGCGTGAAGTTGAAGCTCACCATTGTGGACACGCCAGGCTTCGGGGATGCTGTCAACAACTCGGAATGGTGAGCAGAGCCTGGCCGGGGCACAGTCTCTGCCTAGGCTGGCCCAGCCTCCCCTCTGGACTCACAGACCCTCCTGTCCCTCTGCAGCTGGAAGCCCATCACTGACTATGTGGACCAGCAGTTCGAGCAGTATTTCCGCGACGAGAGCGGCCTCAACCGCAAGAACATCCAAGACAACCGCGTGCACTGCTGTCTGTACTTCATCTCCCCTTTCGGCCATGGGTGCGTGAGCAGCCTTGGAATGGGCTCCAACCTCCACAGAGCGCCACGGCTCTACCGGCCACTGCCTGTCCCCTGGCCGTGTGCTCACAGCCTGCCCACCCTGAGCCCATCCCAGCCTCTCCCCGGGTCCCCCCCTCACCAGCCCTGGCTACTCTCTGCAGCCTGCGGCCCGTGGATGTGGGTTTCATGAAGGCCCTGCACGAGAAGGTGAACATTGTGCCCCTCATCGCCAAAGCCGACTGCCTGGTCCCTGGTGAGATCCGGAAGCTGAAGGAGCGGGTGAGCCTTGGACTAGGTCTCTGGGATGGACACCAGCCACCGCGCTGATCGTGGGTACCAACGTAGCTGGCACTGGGTACCGGGTCTGACAGCCCTTGCCCCGCCACAGATCCGGGAGGAGATTGACAAGTTCGGCATCCACGTGTACCAGTTCCCCGAGTGTGACTCTGATGAGGACGAGGACTTTAAGCAGCAAGATCGGGAACTGAAGGTGAGCAGCCTGGGGTGGCAGAGGAGGGAACCGAAGGTCAGTTTACATGGAGGCAAGCATCCAGATCCAACCCAGTGGACAAGAGTCTTTTGTCTGGGCAATAGAGCCCCTTCACCTGAGGCTGGGATGGATACAGTCCCCCATGTCCCCACTGGCTTGTGTGTTTTGGGCCCCATGTGGTTCATGTGTCCTGGGGCACTTGCCAGGACCCAAAGGCACAGAGCTGGCTAGGGCTCCACTCTGACCCTACTCTTCAGTCTTCTTCCAAGGGGTCACCAGCATAAGGGTCTGGCCCAAGGCCCTGTGGTCCCAAGCCTACTCATGCCCTGGCCGCCAGAATTCTGAGCTCCAGAGGTGGCTATAGCTTTGGGTGACCCAGGACCTAGAGTGGCGAGACAAGACATAGGATAGTCGGCCAGGAGCAGAGTGGGCCTCTTGGCCCCAGCCAAAGTCAGCAGCACCAACAGGAGGCCGGGGCTTAGCTCTGGGGAGGGATAGCAAAGGTAGCTAGATGGAGCAGATGGGGTGGAGTCAGAAGGGGACGATGTGCCTGGTGGCACACGCCTGGCAAGGGCCCCTGGGGTAGAAGTGGTGCCAGGCTCTGGCTTCCGAGAAGCCAAAAGAGGTGGGCAACTCCAGGATCTCTTTGGAGAGAGCCTGTTGGTAATGCTGGAGGTGCCAACAAGGTACGGCATGCCCAGGTCCATCTTCAGCCACTAACCCCACACTCACACTAACTGGGCGTGAGCCCGTGTGCCTGCCCTCCCCAGGAGAGTGCGCCCTTCGCGGTTATCGGCAGCAACACAGTGGTGGAGGCCAAGGGGCAGCGGGTCCGGGGGCGACTGTACCCCTGGGGGATCGTGGAGGGTGAGTTCAGGAGTGGGGCACCGCCTAGGGGGTGGGAAGGCTCCCCCCACCACCACCAGGGCCTGCACCCATCCCCGCTACCCACTCCCGCCCCACAGTGGAAAACCAGGCGCATTGCGACTTCGTGAAGCTGCGTAACATGCTTATCCGCACGCACATGCATGACCTCAAGGACGTGACATGCGACGTGCACTATGAGAACTATCGCGCACACTGCATCCAGCAGATGACCAGGTGCGCAGCCCTGACCCCCGACCTCATCATGCGCCCCACGACCCCCAGCCTTTCCCTAACAGAGGGCTGGTCCCTGCTGCCCACCCAGACCTGCTCTTGGCCCCGGCTCCCTGATAGCTCCCTCCGCCCACCATGCATCTTGTCCTCCCAGAGCCAATGGGAGCTCAGAGGGGGAGGGCCTTCCTAGTGCTGGGTGTCAGACAAATTCCCGCCCTCTGGTCTACCCCACAGCAAACTGACCCAGGACAGCCGCATGGAGAGCCCCATCCCCATCCTGCCACTGCCTACACCTGACGCAGAGACAGAAAAGCTCATCAGGATGAAGGATGAGGAGGTGAGGAGGGCCCCAAGGGAGGAGCAGGGGCTGGGGGTGGGGTGGGGCAGGGTCAGGCCCCTCCTCCTCGTTTCTCACTCCATCCTCCCCTTTTCCTGTCTCCCCTCCAGCTCAGGCGCATGCAGGAGATGCTGCAGAAAATGAAGCAGCAAATGCAGGACCAGTGACCCCAGCCCAGCCCCACATCGCCATGGATAGACTGCCAGTTTCCAGGCTGGCCCTTCCCATTCCTGGACCCCAACTGGCCTGGACTCAACCCTGGAATCATCTGGAGCTGCAACAGACCTGGGCACAACCCCAGTCCCAGAGTGACCTAGACCAGGACTGTTCCCAGCTGTTACTGACCTGACCCAGAGACGCGGGGTCACAGCCCCCAGCCAACCCTAATTTATTCTCAGCATCAGTCCCTCCCCTCATTTGTATCTGCTTCCAAGAGGCCTGAAAGCAGCCCCTCACCACAGCTGGCCCCCTGTGGCCTTGGGGGAGAAGCTGCTAGGTTGGGGCATGGCTTTTAAGATCTACCCCTGCCCTAGAAGGCCATGAACTCCAACTCCAGGCCCTACTCAGGTGGGTGGGTAAAACAAGGCAGAAGAGGGGAGCAGATCCCCAGCATCCCGGGGCCTAGTTCCCCACCCCAGTGCCACAGAGTGGATGCGGGAGCCCTCCTGTGCCCACCCCCTTGGGCCACCCAGCTTAAGCTGAGACCTCACTTCGTGCCGAGGCGGACCAGGTCTTTCCTTACCTCCTCACCCCCTCACCGGGTAACTCAGTGGGCGGGCTGGGCAACAGAAGCACTCATGATCCCTCCAGACCAAAGGAGGGCAGCTGGCTGCAGGCAAGGATTTCATGGGCCTGGTGGGGCTGGGACACCCGTGATCGCCCATATTCCTCATCCATGGCTATGGCCTGGCCTGAGGGCTCTAGGAGTAGTGGGTGGTGGTGGGTGACCCAATAACCCCCTATGCCTGCCTAGACTGCCATTCCCTGCCTGTGGCCGGAGGTCCCTTCTCCCCAGCAGCACTGTTGCCCTGAGTTCCCTAGCCCACCCCTCCCAACCACCAATCCCCAGCATGATACCTTCCCCCCAAACCCCATTCTCCAGTTTTGTTCAATTGTGAATGCCACGTCCTGTCCTGGTGACAGGAAAACAATGTTGGTGAAGTCCCAGCGGTGTCAGAGTGATCCATGTGCCCCTGGGAGGTTGTGAGGGGGCGGAAGCCTTGGCGGCCTGCGGGCCCTGGTGATAGTGCTCTATCTGGGGCCACAGCGCCTGTCCCCTCGGCCTCCAGGTTATTTCTGGCCGATGGCTGCGCTGTGGTCGGTTTGGTGGGGGATCTGGGGCCTGGCAGGGGCGGGGCAGCCTTATCGCCTGGCTCTCCAGCCCAGGCTTCGGGGTCCAGAGCAAGCCGGGTCACCATCCTCTCGCCATGGGCTTCGGTGAGTCTGGGGTCAGGCAGGGCCCCGGCTGCGCTCCTTGAGCAGAGTCGGGCTGGGAGGCGCTGCCGTAGGGAGATTTGAGTGGGACTATGAGGGGACCTCTAACCAGCGCACGAGATGATGGGGGTGGAGAGGCTTGCGGGCAAGGCTCTCGGGACCTCGGGGACTGGAGCTTGGCCCGGCACCCCGGGGTGCACAGGGACCCGCCCCAGAGCCCCACGGGCCTCCAGGCTCACTATGGCGCTTCCCTTCTAGGGCCGCGCGGGGCGCTGAGCCTGCTGCTCCTGCTGCTAGCGCCGCCCAGCCGCCTGGCCGCGGGCTGCCCCGCGCCGTGTGACTGCGCGGGGACTCGTGTGGATTGCGGGCGCCGCGGGCTGACGTGGGCCTCGCTGCCCGCCGCCTTCCCGCTGGACACGACCGAACTGGTGCTGACGGGCAACAATCTGACGGCGCTGCCGCCGGGACTGCTGGACGCGCTGCCCGTGCTGCGTCTCGCGCACCTGGGGGCCAACCCCTGGCGCTGCGATTGCCACCTGGTGCCGCTGCGCGCCTGGCTGGCCGGCCGACCCGAGCGCGCGCCCTACCGCGACCTGCGCTGCGCCGCGCCCCCGGCTCTGCGCGGCCGTCTGCTGCCCTACCTGGCGGAGGACGAGCTGCGCGCCGCCTGTGCGCTGGGCGCGCTCTGCCGGGGGGCGCTGGGGGCGCAGCTCCTGCTGCTCGGCCTCGGGCTGCTGCACGCACTGCTGCTGCTGCTGCTGCTGTGCCGTCTGCGCCGGCTGCGCGCCCGCGCCCGCGCCGCGCACCCGTTGTCGCTGACCACCCCGCTGGTGGCGGAGCCCGCGGGAGCCCGCGAGTCCTGAGAGGAGCCCGAGAAGCGCTGAGCGACGCGGGCCCGCCGACCCTACAGAGTCCATCCCGGGGGGCCCTCCCTCTGACCGGGACGAGTCTCGTCCTCCGCCTGGGCACGAATTCCAAGACCACGCCAATCCCTGCAGGCCGCGAGCCGAGCGCGCCCTACCGCCGCGTGCCCGCCGCTAGCCCGGGCCGCTGAGGCAGGTCAAGGGCAGGGGGGAAGCAGCAGTTCAGCCGCTGGCGAGGTCCCCCACGCTAAACTCCAGCGCAGAATAAACCCTTTTCCTTATCTGACTGGTCTCTGTGCCCCGCCACCCGGAAATTCCCCTCCGCAAACCGCAGGAACAGCCTTGGGAGGCTTCTCAAGGGGACGCATCCCTTCTTCGCCTACCCAGAGTAACTGCCAGCCAAACACCGGGTTAGTGAGTGACCTCTCCCAGACCACTCACTCTCGCAGAAGTTCAAGTGGAAAGCATGGAAGAACTCGGACAGTGACCACATTGTAGGGGACACTGCGGGGAGTGAGGACAGTGTGGGAACGGTGAGGACACTTTGGGGAGCAAAGACACTGTGGCGACAAGACAGGGTGAACCGTGAGGACACTGGGGAATGAGGACACTAGGGACAGCAAGGACACTGGGGATGAGGACACTGAGGATAGGACAGTGAAGACAGTGGATAGTGGGGACAAGCAGAGACACTCAGGGTGATGAGGACACAAGACAGTGAGGACACTGTGGGGACAGTGAAGACAGTGGATAGTGGGGACAGCAGGGACACTGGGAACAATGAGGACACTGAGGACAGGACACTTGGGACACTGAAGACACTGGGGACAGTGAGGACACTGAGTGCAGTGAGGACTTTGTGGACAGTGAGGACTCCATGGGAACAGTGAGGACACAGCAACAGTGAGGACATGGGACAGTGAAGACAGTGGGGACATTGAGGGCCCTGCAGTGTAGTTGGGAGAAAGAGAGAATGGATGTTTGCAGTGGCAGCATCTGGGGGGTCAATGAGGAGCCGTGAAAAGGCTCTGAGGACTGTTCGGAATGTGAGTGGCAATGACCATGACCTGTGAACAGCTTTGAGGATGGCCAGGGCTGGGTCTGAGGTGGTGAGGATGGTCTGATGGCCGCCCTGGAGCTCCCTGGGCATCTGAATTATGAAGCTCATCCTGTGAGGCAGCTCCCTGCGGGGGCGAGTGGGTACCAGGGGGTTGCTTGGTATCTGGGATCATGTCCTGCACTTGGCTGCCACTTCCCACAGGCAGGTCTCCCTGATTGCCCAGACCAGCCCTAGTCCCTGAACCCCGAGCTGAGCAGGCAGGGCCTGGCGCTTCCTGGGGGTTTAGCCCAGCAAAGCACAAGCTGCTAACCAGGGGCTTGGGGTGCCCAAAGGAGACCTGGTGCCCTCCTCACTACTGGCGTCCGCTTCCCACCGTGTGGCCCCCACCTGTCAGCCCATGTAAACAATGAAGGCTGCTCCCCATGGACCCCAACAAGAAGCCTCAGGCCTGGGCCCGGGATGCCTGGCACAGGAAGGCTCCGGCCCCCACTGACCAGGTCGGGGAGGCTGCCGCTGACATGGCCTTTGTCCCAGTCTTTGTGGCATAAGATGGATGACCCTCCGGTTGGGCTGATGCTATCTCGGGGCTGCCGGTCAGACATGAGCCAGGAGCCACCCCCTCCTTTGTGGACAGGTGCGAGCCATCCGGCCCATTGTGGGCTGTGGCCGACTGCCCGATGGTCCATCCGGCCTTATCACCACATCAGGGATGGTGGCCCCTTTTGTACAAATGAACTGCCACCCTCCCAGCCCCCAGGGGTGGCCCAGCACACTCAGAGTCCCTGGTAGGGGTCAGAGGTAATAATCGTCGTCACAGCAATGTACACAGCAACCTCCTAACTCACTCCCAACATGGTACAGGGAGACAGTGTTCCCCTTACTTTCCAGAGGAGGAAACCAGATGCCAGGGAGGGATCCCTGGCTGAGCCAGAGCAGAGCTAAGACCAGACCCCTAGGTTCCCCCTCTCTTCCTCCTCCCTGAGGCCTTCAGGGAGCAAATGCAGGGCCCAGGAGAAAATGACCCAGGGGTCCTAGATGACCCTGAGCTAAAAGAAGGAGGCTCCCCTGGGCTGTGAGCCAAGATTCCAGCAGGAACTATGAGGAAGTGTCAATAAGAGCCCAGGTCCAATGCCCACTGCCCACAACCTTGAGGGCTTCTGGGCCAGTGTCCAGCTGAGACAGTAGGCATACAGCCCTGAGAATGTGAGCCGAAGCAGCTGGAGCTTCTCTGTTGGAGGAAGGAGGCTGGCATCACCATGTGGTCAGACCTAAAGAAGAACTTCCTTACCCCCTGGTAGATATGGCAGCTAAATTCCATGGTTTCTCCTTTTTTTTTTTTTTTTTGCCAGTTGGGCATGATTTAGATTGGCTTCTGCCAAGGTACTGAGCACAGAGGGTGCTGGCCTGGCCTCAATGGCTAACCTTTTCCAGGCCGCCTGGCTGCTCTCCCATCCCAACTTCTGACCCCGAGCTGACCCTCCATGCACTGACCCTGGGGCCTCACCTTCCAAGGAGTGTGGAGAAGAGGATGGTCTCAGCTCAGCGCCCCTGAATGGGCGGGTGCTGGAAGGAGGAGTGCAGACCTCTACCACTTGGCCCAACAGGCTATCCTGCCCTTCCCCCCAGCCGTTGTCCTCCATCTAATGGACAACATACCTGCCCCAGGCTCTGTTCCCCATTGACAGTCTGGTCTTCTCTGTGACTTCAGACTCCTTCCAGATGAGAACAAGGCAGTGACAACTCAAGGTGCTACCCATCCCCCCACACCTCTAGTCCCCAAGCTGGCTAATTCAGACGGATCCTTTCTTTGCCCTGCAGCCCAAGGGTCCTCTGACCACAGTACTGCCCACCCCTGAGAAGGGCCAGACGGCATCCCTGGGGCAGACACAGCCGTGACCTCCCTCTGGTAGCCTTCGTATCCTTGCCCGTGAAATGCGTGGGTGATAACTTCCCGCCCCAAACCGCATCCAGTTCCCCCCTCACTCGCCACGACCCCGTAAGGCCACCAGAGGGCGCTCGCGGTCCGCGGAAACAGCCCGAGTGTGGCCAAGGCGGCCGAGGTGGGCACTGGACAGGCAACTGTTTCTCCCGGGTCCGCGGAGAAACAGAGGCCAGGAGAGGGAGGGTTTGCCCAGGCTGGTGGCGTGAACGTCGAGAAGGCTGATAGGTCGCACCCCCACCCCCATGGGAACAGGGAAGGGTGCCCTCCCCCCCCCCCCCCCCCCCCCCCGGCCGCTAACAGACAGGGAGGGGTGAGCGCGCCAGTTCTGCCTTCTTCCCTCCTCCTCCACTCCCCTTTTCTCCGCTCCCCTCTCCTCCCCTCCCTCGGATCGCTGACAGCCCGTCAACAGGGAAGATAAGGGACCTCTTCCGCCAAGCTGAGGGGGTGTCATCCCAGGTGCACCAACCGCCCTCCCGCCGCCTGTTTGCTCCGTAAACACTTATTGAGTCCCTGCTGTGTGCACCGGGGCGGGGCTGGAAGGAGCTGCTGTGGCGAGCGTGGAGGGCGACTGTGAGGAGCTGGCCTTAGCCGTTCTGCTGAGGATACCGGGTGGGGACGGTAGAGGGAGCTCCCCCAGGGGAGTGGAACAGACGCTGCGCCACCTCCCAACCAACCTGAGGGCGGGGGTGTGTGTGTGCGCGCGGGTCTTCCGTGGGCCCCCTCCATCCTAGGGAGTTGAAGGGGAGCCTGGGGAGCGGGCGGCCCCTCATTGGGCGGAGACTTGAGTGGGGCCCGCGTGGACGAGGCCCTGGGAAGGTCTGGAGGGGTCTAAGCTCTGGCCACGTTGTGGGGGCGGGGGGTGCACCCGCCGCCCAGACAGAGCAACAACATTGGGGTGGGTGGCGGGGCCCTGGGGGCCCATAGCTCACCGCACCGTCTGCGCCCACCCCTGGCGTTTCCGATGGAAGACAGGCAGCAGGTGATAAATCACCGGCTCCCACTCCCACCCACCCAGGCTGCCTTGGGGAAGGGGGAGCTGCATGTGACAGAGACAGCCTGAGACAGAGACAGAGAGACAACCACAGCAAGAGAGGCAGCTAGACCTGGCCAGCTGACACGGACCAGGTCCCTTTGCTCAGGGTGTCTGGCCTCCCACCCCCAGGTGCCCCCTCCACCAGTCCCATCTGGAAACCAGCTGAGAGCTACCCCACCCCAGCCGACCCCCAACGGGGAGGAGGAGGAGGGAGGGAGCAAGGCCTTAGCAGCCATAACTCTGTCCACCCTGGTGAACCATAAATCAGCAGGGGGCTCTCGGGAAGCACTCCCCCCTTGGCTGAGGGGGGTCTTTGGGGTCACTGGGCCTGGTGACTGGGCCTGGCCTTAGCTGTTGTGTCCCTCCTTCCTTAAACGGCCCCTGGGGGAATCCCCCAGGCCCATTTCTGTTTTTCCCCAGTGCAGTCACATGCCCAGAACCATCTACACCCAGTGCTGTCTCCAGGGAAAGCACTCTCACCGTGCGCATCAGGAGACCTCTTCGGGGGAATGACATCCTGTCCTGTCAGCAGAGCCCCTCGGCTGGCCCTGCAGGACCTGGGGGTCAGCAGTCCTCCCCAGAGAAGCCCTCCTGGAGATTTGCTCTGTCCCAGAGGAAGCACTGTCTGTCCCTTCTTTTGTCCTGCTTTTCTGTCACCACCACCCCCACAGGGTGCCAAGGGCCAGTTGGACAAAGGGTGCTGAGAGATGGACAAGGTGGGGACTCTATGGGTATGAACACCCCCCAGGGCGGTCAGTGTTCAGTGGGCAAAACCTGAGAGAGCCCATGGGAGTGCTCCCAAGACCTGTGGGGTGTGTTCAGGAACCCCACTCCCCAGGCCCCCAGTTCCAGCTCCTGGGGTCCATCAAGTTGACTACCCCTCAGGGCTCATGTCACAGAAATAAGACCACTTGTATATGGGCAAACAAATGTCCACTATGAAATCTGTCAAAGAACAGCGGGAGCAAGGACAGTGACTTCCTTCAAAGCTCTGGGAATGGGGTGCCCAAGAAGCCCTGGTGGGGTGGGGGGAACCACCCTCTAACTCTCAGTATAAGCCTGAGTGCCCCAGCCTTGGGACATCAAAAGTAGTGACCTGTGTGTGTGTGTGTGTGTGTGTGTGTGTGTTTGGGGAGTGGAGACTCCTGGGGATGTTCAGGCTGAGGTACAGGGCATGCAGAGCCCAGAGGGGTGCTAGGCTCAGGCTGTGGGAGGGAGAGGGCCAATGGGCCCCCAAGTGTGCAGGGGGAGCTGCCTGTCCAGTTCTTCATTGGTTCTCAAGCATTGTTCCCAGCAGTGTGCAGCCCTGCCTGGAGACCACTGGCTGCGTGGGGGAGGGCTTTGGGGTGCAGGTCTCTTGGTCCCCAACCTTCACCCAGGAGAAGCCCCCCCCAACCCTTCTCTCCACCCCTTCTACTACTGGCGTCCTGCGTGGCAGAGAGGGGGGCTTACCTCACCCTTTTTAAGTGTGTCAGACAAACAGAGGGGCTTCAGACCAGATGGACCCTCATGTGGCAAGGAGTGGGGAAGGGGAGGGCTCCAGCCTGCCTGGCCTTCCCCGCCCTCTCAGTACTGCCTCTGTCCCAGGCACAAGGGACCCTGAAATCATCCCCACAAGGTCACTGTGTTCCCAGTGAGGTAAAGGAACTTTCAGAATTATGAGGGGCTGGTGGGGGGAATCCTTTAAACTTTGCCTGATGGGGATGCTGGGGTGTGGGGGTACAGACCCCAGGGGAAGTACAGGGTTCCCGTGGTAGCTGCTTTTCTTTACCTTCTCCGTGTGGATAGGCCTGGTAGGCCCATCCCCAAGAGGGAGGCTGCAACCTGGAGCTGGGGGTCTGGAAGGTGGGAGTGAAGTTCCTGGGACAGCCTTGGCATCACCAGGGGGTTGTACCCTCGGCCCCTGAAGCACTCTCAGGCCTGAGCGGGGCTCTGAGGAGGTGCCCTCGGAAGGGTGCCCTAAAGGCCATGCTCGGCTGTACGTCCACGTTGAAATCTGTGTTGCTGTGACTTGTATTTAGGAGCTCACTTTTCTCTGTGCTTTGTTTATTTAAAGATGCTCTTGAGGGATTCCCGTGAGTCTTTGCAGATACGGAGGGAAGGGCTTCTGTCAGGGCCGGGCTGGGGAGGGGCGGGCACCCCTGACAGCCGCCTGTCCAAACACGCTTGCCCGCGCCCCTGTGTGCCCACTGAAGGTGCTCACCATGTCCAGGTTGCCTCGTCTCCTGTAGGAGTGCAGCCTGGGCACCCCGTCCCGGAACAGGACCATCGACACAGACCCAGAGCCGAGCCAGAGCCCGTGGACATGACCACCATCCTGAAATAGTCATGATAAGGGAGAGTGGGGGAGACCATTGGTTCTCTTTATGGGAAAAATGGGAACAGACTGGTTTTGGTGAACTCTGGGTCTCTCCTGGCAAAAAATGCTTCATCTGTGTACCCTTTGCTCCTGGGGAGTCCCCTTATTTTATATGTCTCTCTGCTGATAATCCTTTATCCTTTATCAGCAGCTCCTGCTCTATAGGTTTCTTCTCGGTGGATCCCTGCTATGGGAATTTCTGGTGTAGGGGTCTACTGTATGGGGGTCTCTGTTCTGGAGATCCCTGGTCTGAGGTCCCTGTTTGGTGGGTCTCTGTCCTTAGAGGTCCCTGATCAGCTCTCCAGATGCCTGCTCTGCCTCTGGGCGTCCCCAGTGTGGAGGTGAGTAATGCTCTCTCTCTGCATTTGGGATACCGTGGTTCTGCCACAGTGGTTTCCAGGACACCGGTCAGCCCCTTCTCCCTGCACTGGGGATCCACAGTTCCAGAAATCTTCCTGGGGGGCCACACTACTGACTCTCTCATGGCAAGGCCAGCAGGATGAGTGGCTAGAGCGTGCCCCCATACCATCCATGGAAGGATGTTGTTAGCTAAGGCTGACCCACAGCCTAGTTCCACAAAGCTCCTGAGTCCCAGACTTCAAAGACGCCATTACGGGTCCACGGAGTCATCCCAGAATCCTCCAAGTGTTCCCTGGAGCATGGCCCCGCAGTTCCGACCTCCAACCCCCACACCTTCAGGACCCCGGGGGACTGCACCGGGATTGGTCCCAGCCAGCAGGTGACTTCAGTCAGCACCGGTAGAGCCTCAAGCCTGGAACTGTCCCACGGGGTCCTTGTGGACAAAGTGGGAAAGGGTGTGCAGTCGGCAGGCCCAGCAAAGGGACTGTAAAGAGTCAAGGCTGAGTCATGGCCTCACTCCTTAGCACTGCTGCCTGGGCTGTGCTCGGGAGCTGGCCCCATGGGGTCAGGGCTGCCTGGTGCCCCTGGGCCACTTCAAAGCAGGTGGGACCCAAATAGGCCTGAGGCGTCACCATCCAGCCCTGGTTCCCATGCATCCTTATCTCCCGACGAATTGCCTGCCCTGTGGTTGCCTTGGGCCCGCTGGTCCCACTCTGCATGTACACCGTCATGCAGTGGCCCTTCCACGGTGGCTGTGTGCAGATGGGAGAGACCCTGCGCACGCGCACACACACACACATACACACACACACACATCTTATAAAGCACACACACATGCACAAACACACATGTGCTCACAAGCATCCAGAGAGCCTTCCCTTTCTTCCCTTCCTTGGGTCTGACTCCTCCATGGAGGTGGGAGAGAGCGCACCTCCGGGGTGGGTGCCACCTGGGTGTCCCCGAGCACGCTGTGTCACCTTCTGATGTAAGTGTCTGTGTAATCACACGGCTGTGCGCGTCCGCGCATTGGTTGGTGGGGATATCGGCCGTGTATGGTCCCTCCTCCCTGTACGAGTGTGTCCACATCCCCCCACACCTGTGTCACCCCCCCCACACCCGTGCCCCCTCATCTCTCGCATGCACGTGTCCAGCCGGCCGGCCGGCCATGCCCCCACACGCCCCCCTGGCAGCCGCCCGTCCCTGCCCGCCGCGCCATGTGTACACAGAGGCTTGTTTTCTCTGCCTTGCGGGCCAGGGGTGTGCTCGTAAATCGTGCAGTCGATGACACATTTATCCCTCGGGCGGCTGGCGGTGTGAATTTATGGCTGCCCCTCCCTCCCAGCTGAGGCAGGACAGGGGCCTGGACACCCCCGTAGGCAAGCACCTACAGGCCACTCGGCCAACCAAGCTGTCATGGGGCCATTGGGACGGGGGTCTGGCCAGGAGGAACTCAGGAGCCCTCTCGAGGTCTTGCCTACTCAGAGACCCTACAGTTTCAGGGCGCTCAAGGCAGACGAGAAGCTAAGAGGTTGGGTCAGTTCAGCGTAGGCATTTCTAACCCGCCAGAGGCAGGGGGGCCAAGTGCTGGGCCTGATGTCTGACCTGTCCATCTGCCCTCCCACTCTGCACCTCAGTCTTCCCGCCTATGAAGTGGGATGGCAGGACTGGAGGGGCTGCTCCCCCCGGGGGTGGAGTCAGCCCACCCACTATTATGGGGTCTCTATGGCATTGAGGTTTGGGGAGGACTGTGTGTAAGGGTGGGGAGCTTGAGGACAGCGGGGGCTGCATGTAAGGAAGAGCACAGTGACCATGGAAAGTCAGGGCAGGGAAGACTTCTCAGAGCGTGCCTTCCTTCCTCAGCCTTGTAAAGATTGGGAAACCGAGGCCCAGAGAGAGGCAGGGCCTCAAAACTCCAGTTCTTACTCTCCAGTGTGCAATGAGAGGGTCCCAGTTTCAGCACCCCCTCCTGGGGCGGTTTCCTTTGTCCCGTGAAAGACTCTGTGTGGGGGAGGGGGACGGCCCACCGGGTCAGACAGGGGAGATGATGGAGCAAGGGAAGGGCCATCGGGGCCACAGCTGGGGATGGGAGCCAGCCAGGAGTGAGAGGCCTGGCTGCCTCCACTGTGTCCGTCTGTCTGTCTGTGTGTGGGGTCGGGTCTCCAGGGTACCCTCTGTCGGCTCTCATGCTCCCCCCCCCACTTCTAGTCCCCAGCCCCCCCCTTGCTGCCCGCCTGTCAGGATGAGCGATGGCCATGCCCCTCCCTGGGCCCTCGGCCCCAGGCCCGGTTCCCGCTCATTAGCCGCTGACAGTGTTTGCTTTCCCGCCCGGGACGCCCACCCCCGTCACAGGCCATTTCTCCCGGCGCCCCCCCACCCCCATGGGCCTGCCCGGGGGTCCAGGGTGCTGGGCAGGACCTGCATTCAGCTCCCAGAGTGGTGGCCAGAAGGAGCCCAGCCCATCCTCGCCTGCACACCCTAGAGGACTTGTTCCGCCGAGTCACAAAGCCAGGCTGCAGCACAAGCGGGACTGGGCCATGCCACCGAGACCAGCTGGCTTTGCAGTGCCACACAGGGAGGGTCTCCGAGGACAGGAGCCAGGTTCACTGTCCCACTTCTCTAGCTCTTGTCTCTCTTCCTTTCCTGGTCTCTGTGGGTCTTGGAACCAGTGTCTCCAGTGGTATAACCCTTGAGCCGCCCGCCCTGTGCAGAAGGCACAACCCTGACCTGGAGTCCCTCTGTCCTCACGAGCAGCCCTGATGCACAGCCCGGCTCAGCGTGTGGGTCGGAGAGTAATTCTGTGATGCCAAGGTGGTGGGAGGAAGACAGGAGGCAGAAACGCCCAGAGCAGAGATGATGGGGCTCCCTGGGCCCATTTCCCCAGCTCTGGAGGGGTCCAAGCAGATGTCAGACTGGGGGTGGGGGTCTTGGCACTGGCTCAGGTGCCAGAGCAACCTCGTGGGCACGTTGGGGGCTGCCGGCACTCCTTCCTCAGGCAGATTAGTGGCCCCCCACACTCCCTCTCTCAACTCTACCCCCTCCGCAGCCCTGGCCTGGTGTGGCCACAGCTGGGCGGCATCAGGGTCCACAGGCCGGTGGCAGCTAAGTCCTTCACTTAAAAATGTGTTTGTGATTTCGGCGGCGGAGCAGATAACGGTGACGAATGGCCCGCCTGCCCCACAGGGCCCCTAGCCCATCTGGTTTGACTTTGGCCTGTCGTAGGGTGCCCTTGGGCCCCTACCGGGGTAGCACCCTCAGAGTAAAGCTGGGGGGCTCGTGTGGACAGCCCTGGACTGCCCCAGCGGATGTCTGACCATGGCCCGCACTGGTCCCTCTGCCCCCCGGTGAGTGTCTCCCCCCCACCATCACAGGCCTCCGGTAGCTGTGTCCACTTGGGGCTCCCCTAGAGCACCTGGGGGTCTACAAGCACTTCTGCTGGCTGGGGTCTCTGTAGAGGTCATGGCCCAGGCAGGCCCGCTTCCCCTCCATAGAAGGGGAGTAGTGGCCACTGTGCCTGGGGCGAGAGTGATGGAGTGGCCGCTGCGGAGGGAAGGCAGGGCAGCGGGGTGGGGCCTGGCCGAGCCTGTCCCTTCGGGCAGCGCATGTGGTCATCGTCAGAAGCAATTTCTGACAAGGCTCCCAACCTTTCCGCAGCCGCTACAGCCCCCAGACCATCGATTATCTGGTCGGAGAGCAGCTTCCGGGTCCAGCCCCAGGCCTGGCTGGGAGGCAGTGGGGTCGAGTCCCAGCGCCCTGGTTCCCAGCCCCTCCCACCTTCTCCACTCAGGGATTCTGGGGTGGGCGGATGGGCTGCTGGGGGGAACACCCTCTGCCGCCAGAGCCCCTGTTCTCTCCTCTAGCTCTCCCAGTGGATGTCCTGGTCCAGGTCCGAGTCTGGGCCAGCTGCGCCCTTGGAAGTGGGAGGACATGTGGCCGTTCAATGGGGTGACCCAAGGGTGTGACCCAAGGGACCCAGACCCATGTGTTACTCAGTGGACCTTCCAGAGCCCTGTCTGCCCAGGTCGCAGACAGACCGCACTCTCCTCAAGAAGATAAGGGACACGGTGGGCTTGGAAGTCCCCTCACTCACCTCAAGGGCCTGGGAGGGCAGAGAGAGATGGGGCCGGCATTCCAGACCCAGAGAGTCTGCGGGCCTGAGGAAGAAGAGGGGAAAGTGGTGGGATCCCCCCGAAAAGGGGCAGTCTGAACTGCTCTGTCCCAGAACGTCATCCTCAGAGCAGCTCAGTCCCTGCCCATGTGGTGGGGACAGCTGGGGGAGAAGAGGGGCGGCGCCATGTCAGGACCCCAGCCCCCCCTTCCCCTGTAGCAGGAAAATCCCTCTCCCTCAGTGTCACATTGTTGAGAATTAACTTTGTTGAAATAAAAATTGGTCTTGGTATTAACTCGGCCTCGAGGATTTTCTCCGGGATCCCAGAGGCCGCAGAGGGGTCAGACGCCCATTCCCAGAACCAGCAGCCAGCTTGGGTTTCAGGGGTGCCAACGACCTACTAATCCTCCTGGCTGTAACTCTCCACCCTTCGGGGACACAACACCGAGTTCCTCAGGGTTTTGGGGGAGCTGCTCTGGCCCCTGCCCTCCTGTGGCCCCAGCCATGAAGCAGGACAGTGTGGACATGGGGGATCTGTCCCTGGTCCCCATCTCCCCCACACACCCCCCACGACTCTGCCTCCAGTCCCTCCAACACCTCACCGTGTCACTTGGCAGTCACAGTTGACAATCTTCAGGACAACTCCACCTCTGTGGGCTCAGCCTCACAGCCTTTTGGGACCTCAGTTTCCCCCACCTGCAAAATCGGACACTTGCCCCAGCCAAGGTGTGGGAGGCCCTGAGAACAGATAGGGCGGCCGGGTGGTCAGATATTCAGCATCAGCCAACTAACAGTGCAGCGGGGACCCCTCTGAGAGGGGATGCCCAGTGTGTCTGGAATTCTCTGAAAGGTATGGCTGGTGCACAGGCAATCAGGGCCTCAGCCACTGATGAAGATCGGCACCCCGGGGTATGCATGGGAGGGGAGGGGTGAGGACAGAGACCCAAGGTCTGTGGGCCCCACCCAGAGCTCTCTGAGAGCCCCTGGAACTTCCAGGGAAGCAAGTCGATGCTCATCCTACTCATGCTACCAAAAAGGACGGCAGCCACCAAAACGGTGTCTTTTGGCACCTACAGAGATCTGTGCTTCTGCTTCGAGAGCTGGTGGGAGGTGGGGGGTCTCGCTGCCCACCCCCACGGTCCCCTGTGGCTGGTGAGGTCCCCCTGGAGTCTTCCCATCATCTGAAGTGTGTGTATTCCTGCAGGGAAACTGAGCCCATGAACATAAGCAGTAGAATGAGGCAGGGGTCCCATGGGGTAGGGGCCATGCTGGGCGTCCCCACAGCCTGCTGGTGAGGCCCTGAATCCCAGTAGCCAGGGAGTAGGAGATTTCCCAGCCGGTGGTCCCTTCACAGCCTCGCCCAACCATGTCCCTAGCAGCGTGGTTTTGGGGGGGTGGGGTGCAGCCTGGGAACAGGCTGGGATGGGGGCCTGGGAAAAAGGCGGTGGCCCCTTGGGGACGCTCAAGTGGGGCCAGCTGTTGCTGCCTGGCTCCAATTCCCGCTCTGCGCTAGGCTGGTCCCCCCGGGCCAAGGCTGGTGGTCTGCCTGGGAGGGGGTGGGCGGGCTATGGAGGCTATGCCTTCCTCTGGACGGTGGTCCCAGGGGTAGCAGAGGTGGGAGGGCCCTACCTTCGTGCTGAGTGGCAGAACTGGCCGTCCAGGAGGACTCTTCTGTCCCCACAAGCAACAGGTCCCAGACCCTCTGAGCACCAGGCTTGCCCAGGTCCCCATCGCACCCTCACCTAATCAAGTACCTGGGCCTATACTGGAAGCCTTTCAGGGCCCGTGCTCTCAGAGCCATCCGTTCTATGGACACCACGGATCTGCCACCAGCCTGTGCTCCCCAGGCTGGTCCTTCTTCTAAAGCTGGCCTGTAAGTCCAGGGAAACTGCCCACCAGCATCATCAGAAAACTACCCACCCTTCAAGACCCCACACAAAGGGTCCGCTTCTGACCCTGGGAAGCCACCTTGAATGCTGGGCCCAGCACCCAGGTGGTGTCATCACCTCTTCAAGACCTCCCCTGGGGGACCCGTAGAACATGCAACTCTCAATCCGAGGGTTGTGAGTTTGAGCCCCACACTTGGTGTAGAAATTACTTTAAAAAAAAAAAAAAAAGACTTCTCTCTAGTAATCCTGCCTCTGCCACAGGGCTGGACACAAGGGTGGGGTGCATAGCCCCGCTGCCATGAGTAAGAGGCCCATTTGTGGCTTTAAGGAAGCCTTGCTACCCCTGGGCCTCAGTTTCCCCATCTGAACTGTCCTTGGCAGAAAGCACCAAGGGGTCCACTGAAGCAAGTTGGAGCTCCAGGGGAAGACAAGTTGCTGGGTCCACAGACCCCTGGGGTGGGTTGGGGGCTCTGAAGAGGTGGGATTTGAGGTGGCCAACTGGGGGTTCCCCTAGAGCAGGAGAGGAGGGCCCCAGCTGGCAGCCACCAAACACTAAGGCTGGCTTCAGCTGAGGCCAAGGGGCGGGCGGAGCAGCTATGGGGTGGGGGCCAGTGGGGGAATCTTCTTACTCCTGAAATCCCTCCCGCCTGCCTGGTGGCCCCCAGGGAAGCCTTGTGAAGCAGGAACCTGATATTTTAAGACTTAAAGCAAATGTTTCTGGAGCCTGAGCTGTGTCAAGGTGCCCGCCCAGGCCTTGTGGGGGCAGGGCCAGCCCCCCTACTCTTACCCATAAAACCACCCACCCCTCCCTGGACCCAGGTTTCTGGGGATGGGGGGGTGGTGATGAGGTGGGAACTCCCATGAGGGGTCAGAGCCAGGGCGACTTCAGTGCAAAGGGTGGGGGGCCCGGTATCAGCTCCCCGCTCTGCTAGTCCCTCTCTCTTGGGTCTCCAGCACCATGTGAAGCCGGTAGGAAGCCCTGAACTCCTCCAGGGCCGGCTTTCCCTGGTCTGGGAGCCCCAGGAAGACCACCAAATGGCCCTTCCCTGCCACCAGCAGGGCTAGGCTAGCTGATCCACTACTTTAGACCCCCTGGGGCAGAGCCACCTGGAGCTCAGTGCTGCCAGAAACCTGAGCACAGAGCAGGATATCTGGGATGGATTGGCAATGCCTGCCTGGGGTGTGGGAGGGAGAGCGGGGATTTGTGCCTTGGAACTGGCTTAAAAAAGCAACAGGACAGAGTTTCTTCATTTCGACATCAGAAGAGACTCCTCACCAGACCTGAACCACAGAGAGGCCAGAAGCATGCCTTGGGCTGAGTAGAGCTGGCCCTGGCAAGGAGGGCCAGGCTCCAGGCCCCACCTGGGGATTCAGCAGAGCCATCTTCCTTCTGGAAGCTTCCCAGGGCCCTGAGGCCTGGAGCACTATGGGTAGAGGGGCTGGGTGGGTGAGTGACAGCAAATGGAGGCTGGGGTCCCCCTGGGGGCTGACAAGGATTAGGGCCTAATCTCTAAGAAATGTTTGGGGGCTGGGCCAGCCCAGACCTGACTGGGAATGTGGGGGAGCAAGGGGACAGTTGTTCTGATGATTTCTTCAGGGTAGGCCATCATACCAAGCCCAGCCAGAGGGGCCCCCAGCCCTCAAAGCACCTGCGGCTGAGTGCCTGATCTGGTCTCAGTTGGGAGGGCTTGGCCACACCCCCATCCCTGAGCCAGCAAGCCAATTGAGAGCCACAAGCCTCCCCGGGGTTCATAGTCACCATTTTACAGATGGGGAAACTGAGTCCCAGGGAGGGGACAGCATGTCCAGGGTCAGAGGGAAAGCCTCCAACAGCCCTGCTGTCCCAGCCCCTGAAGCCCTTTAATCTCTGCCCACAGGAGAGACAGAGTTCTGGCCGGCTGGGTATATAGGATAGACCTGAGTAAATCCCCGGGTCCTGCCTCGAGGGCCTGGGGGCTGCTTGCTCACCCTGAGTCCCAGTTTCCCCACAGGGCCTTGGTGGGCCTCATTAGACTCTACTTCTCACACTTGCCCTTCTGCCCTGGTGAACTCCTATGCACCCTCAGAACCCACGGGCATTTGAACCCTGAGCCCCGAATGGCACACATACTCCCAGCCCCATCTTCCCTCTCCTGGTGGAAAATCTGTGCCTCATGCCCCACTGGGAGCCCACTAGTCCCCCTCTTTGGCTGTCCCAGTCTTTTTCTTTTTTTTTTTTTTTTCTTTTAAAGACTTTCTTTCTTTCTTTCTTTCTTTCTTTATTTATTTATTTGACAGACAGAGATCACAAGGAGACAGAGAGGCAGGCAGAGAGACAGGAAGGGAAGCAGGCTCCCTGCTGAGCAGAGAGCTTGATGTGGGGGCTCCATCCAAGGCCCCTGGGACCATGACCTAAGCCAAAGGCAGAGGCTTTAACCCACTGAGCCACCCAGGTGCCCCTGGCAGTCCCAGTCTTGCCCCTACCCCTCACCTCACTGGATAGGCCACCCTCATTGCTAGGCCTGGATTCATGCTCTGAGGACAGACATCCTAGGTCACCATACTTCCATTTCCCCAACTCCAAACTGGAGATGGTGAGTGTCTAGTGGGTGATGAGCCGTGTGTAACCTGACCGAATGATCAGAGAGAGATCAGGGTGGGCTGCCCAGAGGAAGGGCAGCTGCTGGGAGTGTCTGAGAATGGTGCCCACAGTGGGACGCAGATGCTCTCCATAGTTCCCTTGTCTGGCCAGCTGCTCTCTCCAGGTCCCTGCTGTCTGCGAGAAGACACCTGACTAATGATGGCCCTGCCAGGCTTGGGGACTGGGGAGCTGTGCCCACTGGGGGCTGAAGCTCATAGAGCAGCCCCTTCCAGGAAGCCAGGCTTCCCAGAAGGCTCTGACTCTGGGGGTCCCGGCCAGCACCTGACCACCACTGCCACCATCACCCCTCATTAGAGTTCTGGCCACACCACTCAACAGTGCTGCCTCTCAACCCTTCCTTCCATTCCTTGGGCCTCAGTTTCTCCACATTGATCTGGGAGAAGAGCAGGTGGACAGACTTGAATTGGGAAGAAGATAGGGCATCCCAGGCATTTGGGGCTGCTGGGGTTAGAGGAAGGGGTTAGAGGCCCCCCATGAGCCATGGGGAGCCAGGAGGCAGGAGAAAGGAGGAAGACTCCCATCAGTCCTCTCCAGAGGTACAGAGAGGCCTAGGGCCCGCCTTGCAGGAAGCCAAGGAGCCTGGATTTAAACTGAAGGCAGGTAGGTGTCCTGGGGGTGGGACTTGCCTTCCCTAAGAGGCCCCTCCACACTCCAGGGCCTCGAGCCACTGCCCACTGTCCCCTGTCCCCACTGTCCCCACACACAGAATGCATTACTCAGGTCTCTCCAAGGAAGGCTGAGGGGAACAAGAACCAAAGCTAGGTTGTCAGTGGGAACCTTCTCCCACCCCTGACCCTCTGACTGCAAAAGCCTCATTGGGGCTGCACTGTGGGTCCCCTCCTTAGCTTGCAGCCAGGCCAGAGGCTGAAGGCAGATGGGTTCATGACAGACCTCCTCCTGGAAGCCCATGTGGGTAACCCCACAGCTCAGAGTGGAGCTCAGCCACCTGTCTGCGGATGAGAGCAGGTAAGGACAGCAAAGTGACAGCAAGGCGGGTCAAGGGATGGCCTTGCACTCAGGCCTGATCCCTTCACTCAGCTGCACCTCTGCCAGGGCCCCCTGCTCCTCTCTGCACTCCCCACCCCCACCCATTCCCAGGCCCCTAGCCCTGCCGGGGCATCCAGGTTCCAAACCAGAAAAACTAGATGAAGAACAAACAAGCCCACATTGCAGCCGCCCCCATGTCCAGTACAGCAGGGCCGTGGGGCTGAGACTCGCCTTTCTGGGGGCCTGAGAGTCAGGCCAGGAGGGGTGGGGGACAGGGGCTGCAGATTGCAGTCCACACTCTCCAGCTGGCACCAGAACCCAGCTTCCCTAGCCTGCTCCCTCCAGCATCCCGACCCAACCCCTCCCATATGGGTCACCGCCCCCTATGCACCCTCCGCACTGCAACCCCCAACCTGCGCACTTTCCCTGGCGTAGGCTTTCTCCTCAAAAACCTGCAAAGCGAGAATTGCAAAGCTCACTGTCCTGGGTGCAGTGGGCTGCTTGTGGAGCTCTAGGGTGCATGAGGAGGGCCGGAAGACCGTAGCCAGGGGGCTATGGAGGGGGATTATGGGATGGAGGGTATGGCCAGTTCCCCTAGGTCCTTTTCAGACAAGAGTCTCTGGACCCCAGACTCCCTCCTAGAGCCCCAGGTTCCAGAATTCTGACCTCGCAATGGCGGCGTCATGTGGCCAGCGCAGTGCTGGGCACTGGACATATACTCGTTTATTCCATCAACAAACACCCCAGTGGGGTCCAGGGGCAGCTGGGTTCTTGACCAGCCCTGCCCTTCCATGTCACTTCCGAGGGTCAGGCCAGACCACTGGATCCCTGTGGTGCCTCGGACAGGCCTCCCTACCCCAGCACCCGCCACTCCTGCCCCACTTCCCCTTGCCCCTGACTTTAGTCAAGAGGGGAGACACTGTTGTATTTAAGTAACTGGGATGACCCTGGTAGAAAACTAGCAAGGATCCCTCTCTTGGGCTGTTTGGCCTTTTTAGTATACTTAGAGATTCTTAGCTAGACAGTCTCCTCTCAACAGGAAGGAGTGGAGGAGAAGGCTTTAAGTGAAGAGCAGAGCAAGTTGGCTGGCGAGAGCCATGTCCAAGGGCGTCCAGGACTTGCCCAGCAGAGGGGGATGCAGCACTGGGCTCAGGAGACAGGCCAGGGAGGGACCTGGCCTGGAGCCCAGGATGCTGCCTGAGGGAGCTGGGAAGGCAGATGGGCCCCACCTGCCTTCTTCCGAGCCCTGACCCCAGTGATGTGGGGCTCAGGAGGGCCTCACCTGACTGTCAGGTTCGGGGGAGCAGCTTGATGCCAGGACAGGAGGTGAGGTCTGTGGGTAGTGGGGAGACTCTGGAGAACCTGGAGACTAGCCCCATCAGCCAGGCTGGTGGTCAGCTCCAAACAGCCTAGAGTTGAGGTTTGGGGGTAGTGCCAATGATGAGCCCCCAGGGCAAAAAGAGGCCTAAGCGTGGAAGGGACAGCAGAACTCTGTAGGGGTGAGGGACGGAGGGATGTTGAGCAGTGCCAGCAGCATTCTGAGCATCTGCTCAGGGACCCCCACATGGTCAGTTGGATGATTGGTCACCGTATGGGGCTGCAGAGGTCGAGGGCTCAGGCTGTGGTGGCCAGAGTGGCAGCGTGGGACAGTGCTGAGGGTTCAGGACATGGCCAGGGCTGGGCATCCCTGCCCTTTCTGGGGACGTGGCAGCAGCCTCAGAAGTGGAGCGCAGGCAAGGGCCAGGTCCAGGGTTACCCTAAACGGGGCGGGCGGAGCACCCAGCTGTCCTGTGAGGACACACCGGCCCACCCTTGGGCCTTGCCACTGGACATTCACATGACCCACATCTGGCTGCCTGCCCGGCCAGCACCCCTGCCAATCACACTGACCTTCCTCCCACTGGCACCTGCTGGGGGCTGACAGAGGTCTCTATTCCCGGCCAGGCGCCTGCTCTGGTTATATTTAGGACATGATTGGGGCGCGGGGAGGGGGGCTAAGGGGGTTGCTGCTGGGCTGCTGACCCCCTCCCTGGGCCTGGAGCAGGGGCAGCTGGGCCTGGGCTGTCTGCCCAGGCCCAGCCCGATGGCTTAGTTGAGCTCTGAGGCACAGGTTGCTGCCTATGGGGCCTTTCCCTGGGCTCCCGGCCCTCTGTTCATAGCTGTGCATAGGCTGGGAGGCACAGGTTCTGGTCAGGGCTCACATGGGAAGCTGAGACTTGGCGGGAGTCTGAGCACCTGGCCGCGGCAAAATAAGTTGGCTACTGGAAACTCCAGGAACTCAGCCCAAGGTGGGAGCTCAGGAGCTCCAAGTCAGGGGTTAGGGAGAGCCCTAACCGGCCTTTTAGCTCCTGAGGCTCAGACATCCATGAAGTCATTCCCTCCTGGGACCTCCCAGGGCCCTGCCTTAGGGGACACTGAGCCCCAGTCCCTTCCTGCCCTCCCGGACTGGAGCCCTCTTCCCTGCTGCTGCCTGGGCAGGATGTTCCCAGGGAGGAAATGGCCTCTCAGAGGCCACCCCATCCCTGCTGGAGTCCAGGGCCACTTCCTGCCCTGCCTGGGCCTTGGTCCTGCCCCCAAGTCTGCCAGCCCACGCCAGACCCAGACTTCCTGCCCCCAGCAGTATGGAGGGACCAAGACATCTCTGCCTGGTCCAGCCCCACAGGCACAATCCAAACCCACCAGAGTGGAGGGCCCAAGGGCTTCCCCCTAGGACCCCAGTTCATTGCCCATAGGACTTCCTTCAAACACTCCAGCTCTGGCATCACCTGCTGCTCCCACCATTCATTTCAGTGGGGGACCATGACCTCAGCCGTAACCAGTCCGGCTCTAGAAGCTGATGGCTGAATCAGGGCATTACCCTGGCCATGGCAGACATGGACCCAACTGACACCCACAAGGTTGAAGCAGTGGGCTAGCCTGCCCCCGAAGGGCCCTTGGGAAGAAATCATCACCCTGCTCTCTGGGCAGCCTCATCTCCAGGCAAGGTCCCTCCTTGGGCAGCCCTCCCCCTCTGCCCAGGC
The DNA here is from genome assembly GCF_964662115.1 of Mustela nivalis. Taxonomy (NCBI): domain Eukaryota; kingdom Metazoa; phylum Chordata; class Mammalia; order Carnivora; family Mustelidae; genus Mustela; species Mustela nivalis. The sequence continues at coordinate 80,978,956 of NC_139033.1, read as the reverse complement.
CCCTCACCCACCAGGTCTTCATACCCCACTCAACATGACTTCCTGCCCCTGCTGACCCCAGATCAGGGCCAGTCTTGCCGCCCCCTCTGCCCTCCGCCCCGGAAGACACAGAGCTGAGGGGCGTGGAGCTATAGGACTGAGTTGGAGTTGCCGAGGGCAGGGCTGGGGGCTCTGGAGGGAAGTGGGCGGCCCCAGCCCAGCCTGCTCTGAGGTTCAGGAAGTGGGGGTCTCAGAAGCTTCCTCTTGGCCAGACGTGCTCCCGGTGGGGCTGGGCAGTTCGGGGGGGGGGTGGGTCAGAGGCCTGGCCACAGCTGCCCCTTCCTCTCCAGCCGGTCACCAGCTGGGTGGCCTGTGCTGCTGCCGGTCTCAGGCTGGGTAGCTGGGTATCCCTCGGGCCCTGCAGGTGGCCGACGGTCAGGGCCGGAAGTTCTCGAAGCCTTCCAGTGCTCTGGGCTTGTCCGCTGTGGCCTCCGTGGGGCCATCAGCATCATCAGAGCATCCAGCCCTGCCTGGTGGGAGTTGCCATCACTGGGTGATGGAGGACTCAGGGGCACCCAGTGGGGCCCACCTATAGCCCAGGCCTATGCCCCCTCCAGCCAGAGGGTCAGTGCAGGGGATCCAGCCTTGTCTGAGCTCCGAGAATTGGGGTCCCACTGCCCAGCCTTCGTTCATACCCGAGACACGCCCAGTGCGCCTGCTTGACACTGCCTTGAGCTCAGGGACCCAATCTCAGCCAGGTGCCATGCCCTCCACAGCCTGCTTAGGTAGACTGCTGGTGGGGGTCCCAGGCTGCGTAGGCCCTGTGAGCCCAAACAGACACATAAAAGTGCTGATAAAGGCTTCAAAGGATTCCAGCCTGGCTGGGTCTAGAGTACAGGGCGAGGAAGGGATGTTAGAACTTTACGAGACAGGTGGGAGCCTCAGAGGTGCTATGGAGAACCTCTCCCTCGGGTATGTTGGCTCAAACCCTACCCATGACGGGGGCCTAGACTACGATCCCCCCACACACACACGCCATTAGGGAGACTGAGGCTAAGGGAAATGGTATGGCCGGGTCTTGGTCCACCTGGGTCTCTGGATTGGGGAATGTCTCCAGATAGAGTGAGGCCAGCATCACGGCTCATGAGCGTGTTTCTGTGCCTGTGGCTGGCCAAGGCTTCTCTGGGCCCCCGCCTCCAGCCCACACATGATGGGCGGTCGTCCATCAGCGAGGCCAGCCCCTCTGGCCATCCATCACCAGCCGGCGGCCACAGGAGGAACGGCCTGTTTGTTTTGCCAGCTCCGTGTCGCTCCCTGGGGCAGGGGCCGGAGGAAATGGCCATTTTCTGCCTGGGCGGGCGGGTGGACAGCAGAGGTGTACAGGGCACCAGGGGCAGGGCCGGGATGGATTGTGGCAGAACCCCTGGCTGGATGAGACCCCTCACGGATGCCAGAGGCCTTGCTTTGCTCTGTGCCTCAGTCTCCCCTCTGGAACCAGGGCGAGTGACATTGGGGTTTTCTGACTATTTCCACAGCAGCTGTCTCCAGTCAGGTCATTCACCCCTGCCCCTTGCCACTGGGTGGGGTGAGCTCAGGTGTCATCTGCCACCAGGTGGGGGGTCCCTTTTTCAGAAATCCAAGATGCTTGATGCTGGCTGTCGTAAGGCTGCGATGAGCTGCTCTGGGACAAGGTCCAGACCGTAGACCAACTGGTGGGGTGTGAGCAGGGGGGTGCTGTCAGGAGGTGAACACCTCTTTGGACATGTCCAGCCTCAAGATCAGAACCAGGGACACTTGGGGTCACACAAGAAATACAGCACATGTAGAATGGAGGCGGTGACATGTTAGACCAAGGGGCCAGTGTCCAGACCCTAGAGCAGTGTCCTTGGCACCTATACCATGACCACTGCTACCCTGTGAAGTGTGGACACAACAGGTATAATTTGCTGACACAACGCTAGGCACCCACCAGTCGATGACTGCTTCTCACAACAATAACCCCTAAGGCCCCCATGGGCAGATCTGGGAGATGTCCTTCAGCCTCAGACCTCTGCCCTTAGCCCCTGATCCATAATGTGGTTAGTCCTCACTGCCCCAGTGCTGGGCTAGGAAGGAGGGTCCCTGGCTCCCACTGGGCCTGTGGACAAGGAAAGTGAGCTCCAAAGCCACAGGTCGTCAGCCCCTGCTCCCAGAGCAGATGATGTGCAGAGAACACATTTACACTAAGTGTCCCAGGAAGCAAGGCCAGAAGCCCAAAGCTGGAGTCAGGAAAATGTCCTTCAGTCCAGGGGCTCTGTGTCCCCTGTCCCCCTGCGGCCTGTGCCACTCCAACTGTCCTCCTCCTTTCCCAATGACCACCTCCTTTGCTTGCCTCCCAGATACTCTGCAAAATGTCACCGCTCTTCATCTGGGAGCAACAAACTTCCTTCCAGAACTTTCTTTCCTAAGACCTGGGCTGCTTCCTTTGCCCAAGGACAGCCCTGCAGACATTTACAGGGTATCACCCCATTCCACCTTCCCAGGCTGAAAGGTGCTCTCCCCTGACGTAGGAAAGAATCTGTAAAAGTTTCCTCTAAAGTGATGAACCGGGGCGCCTGGGTGGCCCAGTGGGTTAAGCCTCTGCCTTTGGCTCAGGTCATGATCCCAGGGTCCTGGGATAGAGCTCCGCATCAGGCTCTCTGCTCAGCGGGGAGCCTGCTCCCCCTCCCCCACCCTGCCTGCCTCTCTGCCTACTTGTGATCTCTCTCTCTCTGTCAAATAAATAAATAAAATCTTTAAAAATAAATAAATAAAGTGATGAACAGTCGTCTTGTCGGGGACGATGGGAGGTGCTCGGGGGCACAGCGACATCTGAGGCCCTGTCAGGGAACTCTCTGGGTGCTACACTGAAGGGGCCCTGGGGAGAGGAAAGCTCAGGGACCTGTCCACCTTTCCCCCACCAGTGCAGACTGACTCCCCAGGCCTCAGCCCTGGTTCAGCTCATCAGGGGTTGCTTAGCCCCCATTCATGTGCCATCTTCTACTGGCAACACTTGAGGTCACCCACCAAAACAGACTGGGCCTGCCTTGCTGCTTATTGCTGCTATCCACAGGTGGGCCAGCTTATTCTCTTGATTCCTTTCTTGGTCCCCCAGTTCCTGGCCTGGAAGGGAACAGGGACACTTTTGACAAATGCTCTGAAGTAAGAGCTCCCCTACCCGCCTCCCCAAGAATGCAGGGCCCAGCAGGTGCAAAGGGGTACAGTCCTAAGATGGGTTTAATTGTCACTGGGGGCAGAACCGTGGCACAGAACCAAGAAGGAGGGGACACATGGTGAGGCACCCAGACGGGAGCCAGGATCCAGGCAATTCAGTGAGGAGCCTGCCGTAGAATGGGGAGGAAAGCCAGGCCTGGCAAGCTCCAGGGGCTCCCGCTTCACATCGCCCTTGTGGGAGGGCCACCTCCGTTTCTCTGGTGGGCACCTCAAACACTTGCATCTGCCCCGGGGCCTGGCCCTTCCCAGGGAGGCCTGAGACAGCTTGGCGCCGCCCATACCCCGCCCAGCATGGGGCGGCCTGGGTGCATTACGTCCTGGCAAATGCCCTGGAAGGAGGGGCTGGGTTGGCTTGGGACATCAGTGAAAGCTCGCATCTGTCTGTCTGTCCGCCCATCACAGCTGGTGCCAAGCACCCACTTAGCAGAATGGGGCAACCGGCGCCTCCACACTGCCCACATCCCCTCCTGTTCCCCACGCCTAGTGGCCAAGACCAATTCCACCCTCCTCCCAGCCTCAGTTTCCCTGCCTGTGGCGCGTCCCTTGTGGGACCTGACCCTGCCTTCTGTCCTGGTCACTGTGGAGGGCTGGCCAGGGGAAATTGAGGGTCCAGGCCTGGCCAGGGGCCCCTACTTCCTTCCCCTGCCCCCCATGGGTGTTACCTCAGGGCCTTTGATAGTTTAGTGGGCTAGTGGGGATTCAAGTTGGGGGGCTTCCATAGAGGTAAAAGTGACCTAGCCCCTGCCCCGCCCAATCACTGAAGGCTGTTTAGACAGCAGCAAAGGCCAGGCCACCCTCTACACACAGCTCAGACACAGGCCAGACCCTCTGGGCCATGAAGGCAAAAGAGGCTGGGGGGGGGTGGGTAGAAGAACCAGCTCCAAGTCTCGGCCCAGGGACCCATCCCAGGACTGACTCAGGGAGTGGGTCTGGCAGGCAAGGGCTCCCAGTCTGGGGGGCCTCAGGGCTGTCAGGCTGTCCCCTCCCCGCAGCTGTCTCAGGCTCCCACCTCCCCCGCCCACCCCCAGGACTCCTATTTCACTGAGGAGATTAAGACCACCTGGCGAGAGCCCCCTCCGCCCCTCCCCTCACCCCAGCCCTCCCTCCTAGCCCCTTCGGCCCCTTGAGGTGCCTTCCCGCCCTTGGCCTGCCTCCCCACCCCCGCGTTCCCACACAGCCACCATGGCCCTGCTGTCTGAGCCTCCATGCCACCACCCCCTCTGCCGGCCGCTTAGGGTCAACCCCCCAGTGCCTGGATCCTCGGAGCCCCCAACCCTTCCAGTCCTCACTAGCCCTGCTCCAACAGCTCTGCCTGATATCAGCCGAGAACCATCCCCCAGCCGCTGTCGCTGTCCCCACAGCAGATTCCTATTCACCTCCAGCCATGTCCCCACCAAGCCAGGTGTCCTTTCTGTTCGGTGCAGTCTGCAGCCCCCTGCCATGCTTGCTGGTTCTCAGGAGGGAAATGGGGCAGCCCAGTGCTTCGGATCCACTCTGAGCCTGGTGCCTCAACTCTGGTCCAACAGCCAGCGACCTGGGGGGCTCAGCTGTGGGCTCCGTCCGGCCTGCCGGGGGGCGGCTGGCCGTGCTTGATGCTGGCTCAGACAGACGGGGCGGAATCTGAGCTCTGAAAACCGCAACTCTGAGCTCGCCTGTTTGTTTGCTTTTGAGAAATTCCAACCTGGTTCAGTGGAGTCTTGGAGGAGGGAAGGGATTTGTCTGGCTGGGGTGGGGTGGAGCCATGCTCATGAACATGGGGAAACTGAGGCTGAGTCTAGGCCCCTGGGCCAGGTGTAGAAGCTGGGCAGAGTATAACTGGGCTTCTCGGGGACACAGCAAGGACCACACCCCACGGGGCCACTGACTTCCAAGCCAGGTCTGGCAGCCCCAGAGAATCACAGAAGCAAGAGCTGCCCTACCCAGTCCTGGGGGACTAGTTGAGACTGGGGTGGGGGGTGGCCCAAGGAGACCAGGACAGCTTCAATGAGGACGCCAGCAGAGGAGCCGTGTTCTAGAGCTGACATGGGGCCTTAGAGATTTCTCCCCATTTCTCAGACAGGAACACTGAAGTTTGGAGAGGCCAAGGTTGTACCCCAGACATGGAACACCACAGAGCAAGGGTCACACCCGGCCCCAGCTCATGATGACTGAGCCACCCCTGTTTCCCCACTTGCCCTGAAGGGCCGAGAGGACAGAGAGCCCTTCCCTAAAGGAATCAGTTCTCCAAGATGTTACCCCCGGCTTTTTCCCCAGCAATTTCCCTGCAATGCACACAGCCTTCTCTAGAAAAGCAGGAGACTGGGCAGGGCTGGAAGAGGTACTGGGGATTGGCATACCATGGAGGTCTGGCTGCCTCCCCAGATCTCTGGGGGGCCTTAGTCTCCCATCTACCCGTTGGGGTGCCAGTCCTTGGTAAGAGAAGTTCCCATTCTACAGCCTTGCCCGTCAGGCTTCAGTGTCCTCACACTAACCCTGTGTGACAGCAACGCACGTGCCACCTGCTCCAGCTGTACAGTCCACAGGCCTCCTGCCTTCAGCCAGGTTGGCGGGCAGACAGAACCAGGGTGGGACTGCTTAGGTGTGCAAAGGGTCTGGCTGCCAGGCACCTGGGAATGACCCTGGGCCACTGGGGACAATGCAGCAGCCCTGGGGGCTGAGCCAGGGAGCAGAGTACATGAAGAGGAGCCCAGGTGCAGAACCAATTCTCCCCTGCCCTTGGACCAGATTTTAACACAGAGCTTCTCCCAGGAGTCCCGCTTTGTCATCACAGCGAATATGTGGACAGCTTGAATTTAGCTGCTAATTTAACACTTAGCAAAAATTATAAGTTAGATATATGCAACTATTGTACATGTCCAAAGCATCTGTAAGGGGAGACATAATAGATCCAAACGCTACAAGGGAGCAGGCCCTCACAAGCACCTATTAACATGGGTGCTGACATTAACTGGCTTCGAGGCCATTCTTCATTGCCTCCGTCACCATCCCTGGTTTCTTTCTTTTTGGGGCCTCCACGGGCTCATGTTGGACTCCAAGCCCGATTCAGGCCTGGAGCCTGAGTGTGGAGACAATCCTCCCAGGTGACTCCACCCAGAAGGATCCCTACTCTCCGTTGGGAGAGTCTTCTGTCCCTGAGGCCCAGGACATCAACCTAGCCGTCCGACCTCCCTGACCCTGGGCATTATCCGAGTGTTTTCAGGAACCTGCATTTCCTTCTTCCTTCATCGTGTGGTACCTGCAGCTCCCCAGGACCTCATCCAAGTCAAGGAAAACTCAGCTTCCCTTGAGTTAGTGAAATGAGCATTGGGGATGCCAAAGACTCACCAGGGTGGCTGCCTGTAAAGGACTCCCCTGCGCACACGTGCACACCTGTGCATGTGTTCTGTACCAACTGGTGTGGGCATTTTAGCCCCTATCAGTGTCTGTGTGTTTGAAGTGCATGCATGGGTGTGCCCCTGCTCACATGTGCATGCACGTCCATACTCACAGGTATGTGTGCATGTCCAGTGTGTGCACGTGTATGTGTGTCCACGTTCCTGTGTGTACAATGTGCATGTGTGTACCCCTGTGGGTGTGTTCGTGTGTGTGCGCATATGCTCATGAGTGTGGGGGTGTGGTGATGTCAAGGTCATGTCAGTGCCTGAGAAGGGAGTGCTAACCAGAGGCACCTTAGCAGCTCTCAGTTTTCTGGCCATTCACCTTCAGCCAATACACCCCAGGAACTCTGGGGACGTGCCCCTTTCCCTGGAAAGTGTCAGTCCTCTCCTGATCAGAGAGGCCACGCTGGGGGTGCTGGTGGGGCTGGTCTTTTCAGTCCTGTTAGTGGCACACCTGTCTCTGTCACCTGGGTTTCTGAGCCCCACCTCTGCCTGACAGCACCTGGGCTGGAGAGGCTAGCATGACCGGTAGATGGACAGACAGATGGACAGCCGGCTCCCCATGTGGCTGGGTCCGCCCACCAAGTGGGCAGCTAAATCAACAGGCCCAGAAATTGGAGAGGGGTGCAGGGCTTGGCTATGCATCGGCTGTTTGTTTGTTTGTTCTGGAGTTGTGGGAACTTCCAGACTGCAGGAGACCATGGTGCTTGGGCCGGCGGGGGGGCGGGGGGTGGCTGCCATCACCCAGGCCTAGCTGACAGCCCCATCCGGCTGGTCATCCCTCTCCTTATCTCTCCATCCTGTCCCCCTAGAAGACAGCTCCCCCAGTGGAGGGGTGCAGCTGGGCCCGGAGCAGAGGGGAGACTGTGACCCAGCTACACATGGCCCATGTGTCTCCCTGTCCTGTCTTCTCTTCTCCCCACTACTGCTGTCCCCTCTGGCATCTACCCATGGACTCTCAATTTCCCTATTTGCTCATCCCGCAGTCACTAGGCCCCAGGGTCCAGGCCCCAACCCTCCAGAGAGGTAGCAAGCCCTGCTCTCGGACCAGGAGGCAGGTGACACTGGGGTCCAAAAAGAATCCTAGGGATGTCACAGGAGGGGTGAGAGGCCCAGCCCCTTCTCCAGCCGTCCTTCAATTCAGCCCACCCATGCCCTCTCTGAGCCACCAGAGTGCACACACCAAGCTGTTTCTAACTCCTGGACCTTTGGTATCCCCTCAGAGTCCTCAGTCCCCCTGGTGTGAACCCTACTGTGGACCTGGGGGCCCCAGGCAGGCCTTCTGCCTGCCATCTGGCTGGGCAGATACACATCCCAGCGCACCAAGTTTAGGTTAGAGCCCAACACCAGGGGTGCCTTGGTGGCTCAGTGGGTTAAAGCCTCTCAGGTCATGATCCTAGGGTCCTGGGATTAAGCTCACATAGGGCTCTCTGCTCAGCAGGGAGCCTGCTTCTTCCTCTCTCTCTCTCTCTCTGCCTGCCTCTCTGCCTACTTGTGATCTCTGTCAAATAAATAAATAAATAAATAAATAAACTCTTAAAAAAAAATAAAAAAGAACCCAACATCAAGGAGGAAACCTAGAAGTGGGTTCACAGGGGCTTCTGCTTCCGTAGGGGGACGGGCATGAGGAAGGGAGGGCCAGGGAGCCCTTAGAGGTCAACGGAGCCACTGCTCTCTGCGCACATGGAGTCCTCAAGCTGGAGAGAGGGATTCCCCTCCTCCAACCTTGCAAGGCAGTGTCACCAGCGATCAGATGTGTGCTTGCCCCCCATTCTGGCCCCAGCCCCCGACTGCAACATAGCCCCTGAACACGCCACCCCACCCCCCACCCCCACCCCATGCCACCCCAGCACCTGGAGGGTCTGTAAACCCAAGACATGTGATCTGATGGTGCTCAGGCAAGCAGTACCCCATGCAGGGCGCCTGCTGACTGCACAGCCTGGGCTCCTGGCGGGGGAGGGGGAGGTGTTACTGAAGACTAAGCCTGATTCCCCACTGCAGGGAGCTGGAAGTTCTCCCTGCTCGTGGCTGGAGACCGAGGGTAAGGAGGCCACAGCCCAGCTACTGCGCAGTGTGGGCATGGCAGCCCCATCCATCTGCCTTCAGAGCTTGGGGTCCCTGCCTAGCACAGCGCCACCTTGAAAGCTAAGTTGGCAGCGTTGGGGCCAAAGCATTTTCGCTGAATGGAGAAATGATGGGGCATGCCCCAAGTGTCAAGATGAGGACAGGGCTGGGAAGGGAGGACAGAGCCACCCAGTGTGCCCGCCTCCCCCGGGGCTCCAGCGTCTGCCTCCCTGGGGCTCCAGCGAACCTCGCCTCCTTCTCACTCTCGCTGTTTCCCTGTGGAGACTTGGCTCCTCCGAAGTCTCAAGGCTCATCCTGGGGTGGAGGCGCCAACTGAGGCAGAAAGGCAGGGTACAGGATGCTCCTGGGGCAGGACTTTTCTTTGAGACCCCTGAGGCCAACTCTAAGCGGACACTTGAGGCAATTCCCAGCGGATCCATCCCGAAACGTGTTAATGGTATCAGGTAAAGCCGGCTCTTCTCTGTCTGTGCCCTGGGCAGCGCAGCCTGGTTCTGCCCTGATCCAAACTCTGATTCCAGGAGGAGGGGGGTCTCCAGGGCTCCCTGCACCCACATCCTGTGGGTTCCTGCCTGGATCCTTCTGCATATGCATTTGCTCCCTGAGGGCGGGAGACCCACGCTGGGGACCGTGGTGTCGTGCCCCTAGTCTTCAGGAGCAGCTGAGCGCATGCATTGAGGGCTTTGCGTGGGCCAGAGGGGCACAAGGGTGCGCAGGTCCATCCAGGGCTAGGTGCAGAGACCTTGGAGGGAATTAGAAGCAGCCGTCCCAGTGCTTTAGGTGTGCCTTTACCAATGGACACAGGGTGAGAAGTGGGGTCCTGCCAAAAGAGAGTTAAGGTGCCAGTGGTGACAGCTCCCCTGGGGGAGACACGTGCACTCTCCAGAGGCGGAGCCAGGCAGGCAGCCCGCTAGTCAAGACTCTCCAGGGGGCCACCTCCTTCACACTGGGGAGAAAACCTCCGACACAGGGCTTGCTTCAGGCAAAACTCCAAAGTTGCTGGGGGTGGGGGGTGGGTGGCTGAGCCTTCCAGGGTAGCGCTGGGGCGCAGCCCAGCGCCCACGTGGGACCCCGTGCAGGGCCTAGAGGGAAGCAAAGACTGCAGCTGTCCCGGTGCCGAGGAAACGCCGCGGGGTCAGCCTCCTCCCCTCTCCCGTCCTCAGCCGGACTTCTGGTCACCACCCCGTACCTACCAGCGCCCCAGCAACGGCCAGCCTCGGTTTTAGGGCCTGTAAAATGGTCTCATAGTAACCCTGACTTCGCAGCCAGCCGGGCCTCAAAATGCGGCTCTGGTCTTTTCTTTGCTCCCCAGGCAGAGGTGAGGACGGCGCCCCCGAGAAGGCGGACCCCGGGCGGCTTCCGACGGCCGGACCTTCGGCCCTCCCGGTCCCGCGCAGGCCGGCGCCCCGCCAGGCCTCTTACCTCGCGGTCATGGAGGCGCGGCCGGCAGGGGGAGCGAGGCGGAAGGGAACCGTGGCCGGCCAGGTGAGGGAGAAAGGCTTCCCGCGGGCGGCGGCGCGGCGTGCGCGTGCGGGACCGGGTGTGCGGGGCGCGGGCCGGCGGGCCGGCGCGCTCCTCCGGGCTGCCGGGGCTGGAGCCGGGGCCGGGGCCGGAGCCGGGGCGGCGGCGAGCGCGCGGGCGGGTTGCGGGGCGGTGGAGCGCAGCGCGAGAGAGGGCGGTGCGCGCCCCAGGAGGGACGGAGGGTGGTTCCGAGAGGCTCAGCCGGGGTGGGCGGGGGAGGCAGCGACTCCGCCGCGGGCTGGAGGCTCGGGAGGCCTGGCGCTTCGAGCGCTTCGGTCCCCTCCAAGTCGAGGGCTCCAGGAGGGTCCGGGCACTGAGCAGCGGGGTCGGGGGTTCTGCAGTCGCGCGGGTGAGTATCGGTCGCGGGTGGAAAGGGGTCGACCACGCGACGACGGAGCGGCCCGGGTGAGATCCCTCACCTCTTCCCGGCGCCCTTTTCCTTGACCAGGGTTTGCCCACCCCACAGAGTCATCTGCTCCTGCACTCTCACCCTCCCAGCCCGGCCCGGCCGGTTCCAGTTCCGGCAGGAAGGGGTTAATGAGGGGTTGGGGGGATCATGCGCTAGCCTCCACCACCTCAGTCCGGGAGGGCCAAGGGCCTCAGGACGGTGCCCTCGTGGCCCAGCCAGGAAGCCCCAGGGCTTTTCACTTTCACTTCTCCCTTCTCAGTATTGGTGTCACCCCTTCCACTCCACATCTGGCCATTGCCCTTAGGTATGTGCCCAGATACACACGGGAGGCTTCCCAGGTGCACAGGACACAATCACTAGCATCACAGCTTGCATCCCAGATAATGCACAACCACACACAGGAGCCCCTCCCAGACCCCCCTACACACACACACACACACACACACACACACACACACACGGGCCCGCACACTCAGCCAGCGCTGCCCATAGCCTCTTTGGGCTTGGACTGCCAGCATGAGGTACTCCTGGTGACACTGCCCCGTGTGCCTTTCTGGGTGTTAACTGCCAGCAGTGGGCACGTCTCGTGGGACACTGCCACGACCTGGCCACACTGATGTCCCCTCCCAGCTGGGCTTTCCCCTCCCACAGCTTTTCCTGGGGTCCTGAAGGCAGTGGGCTGCCCTTCTCCGGGAAGAGGAAGAGGGACTTTAAGCCCTGCTGGTTCCACATCTCACTCCCCTCCGGCCCTACCCATAGGTCCCATAGGTCAGTGTCACTGTCACAGCCCCCAAATAGCCACTCAGGGCTGAAGGCACGCTCTGGCAACAGCTTCCCTTTCCTTCCACACTCCACAACTACAGCCGCAACCAAGGAGGCAGGTAGGGGAACTCATGGCACAGGAAGTCACACATACCACACCCCAGTCATATACCCACATGCTCCCGCACGCGTGGCACTCACTGCCTCATGCTCTTTTCTGGTCCTCAGGTCCAGAGGCCAGTCCCTTCCTACTGGAGCGTACTCCCCAGTCCTGGGTTCCTGAGCCTTCCCCACGTCTACCCAGCACCCTCTCCAGCCTGGGGTCCGAGGCTTGGGCATTATAAAAGCCCTGGAAGAGGGCCCCTGCCTCCCACCCCCATCCTAGGCAAGGGAGGTGCAAAGGCCTACAACATGGTTGCAGGCTGAGAAGCTTTAGAAACAGAGGCCCCCGGACTGCCAGAGCCTCAGTGAAGGGCCAGAAAGGCTCCTGGGAGGCTGAGAGACTTAATGCTTTGCTGGGGACACTCTGGGCTACGAAGCCGTGGATGCCTTGAACTCGTCAGCAAAGGCCTCAGGGGCAGTAGGTGAGGGAAGACGCAGGCCAATTAGGCCCTTAGTGTCCTGAATGCCTGGGCCTAGAAGCCTTGAGGCCTTAGGGTGGGCCTTGCCTCACTCTGCTGGGCCTGGCTGGACACCAAGCCAGCAGGGCCTTTCCAGGTGGGCAGGGTAGGTGGCAGGGTTCAGCATATAACCCGGACCCAGTGGCCTGAAGTCCTCCGACGTGTCCTCGGCTCCCTGGGCCGGTGCAGGCCCCGCCCCCGGCCCTCCCTGCGCCCGGCCGGTGCGCGGGGAGGTCGGAGGAGCGGGCACTGCCCACCCTCCGGATGTATAAGCGTCCTGGCCAGAGGCGGGTGGTGCGCGCGCGGGTGCGCGTGACACTCGGGCTCCCGGGCTGCGCGGCCTGGGCGGCGTCCCTCTGCTCGGGGTCCCCAACCACAACAGTGAGCCGGCTGAAGGGGGTTGGGGGGGCGTTCGCTGGGCTGGGTCCTGTTCCGCCGCGCTGAGGGACGGACGACGCCACAGCTCTGGGGTTGTCCGCCCGTGGCCAGTGCTGGGAGCCCGAACTGCCCTCTCCCCACCCAGGTGCAGGGGCAACCAGGGAGGAGGAGGCTGGAGGGGCGGAGGGCAGGGGCATGGCTGAAACCAGGCGGCCCCACGGTGATCCATCCGTGTCTGCCTGACACTGGCTGAGGCTGGGCGCTCCCCGTGTAGCTGCTTCCACTCAGGGGCTGTGGAACTCGACAGTGGCTTCGCCGGACAGAGGGAGCACTGGCCTCGGTGGGAACAGTGGGATGTTTGAAGGGCGCTGGTCACGGAGGTCCCTGGGAGCAGAGGCCAGGGGCAGGGAGCTTGAAAAACAGAAGGGCCCCAGGCTCCCAGGGCGCTCCACCCATCTGGGCCCCTCCACTGCCACCATCCCGGAGTGGGGGGCCGTGACGCCATAATCCCCTGGGCCCAGGGCCGGAGGCTGTGAGTGGCACCGCAGGCCCCCGCCCCCGGGTCCCGTGGGCTGGGCCGGCCTCGGTGCGCCTGGGTGCACGCAGTCGGAGGCGGCGCCGGCCAGGCCGCCCGGGCGCCTATGGACGCGCGGAGCCCGCTGTCTCCCCGGGCCAGCGCGTTCAGCATCGCCTCTCTGGTTGCAGCAGAGGCCGCAGAGCGCACCGTTTGCCTGGGCCCCCGGTCCTCCGACCAGGCGAAGCTTCGCCGGCTGTTGGGATCCCCGGCCGGGATGCACTTCAGCACCGTCACCAGAGATATGGAAGGTGAGCCGCCCCGCTGTGTCTGTAGGGACCCGCCCGCCAGACCCCCTGCCACTGCTGCCGTGGGGCCAAAGCAAAGAGTGTTGGCAGGGCCCGAACACAGAGTAGGTGGAGGGAGCCCTGGCAGAGGGGGCTCCAGACTTCCAGCAACTCTGGAGTAGAGAAGAAGGGCAGGCATCCTGCCCAAAGCCTGTGCACCCTCCAGCCTGGGGTCCCAGCTGTAGAGCCCCACAAGCAGGAGACTCAGGCCCAGAATAGAACTTAGTGGAAGACAAGAGACAGGAGAGGAGGACTCGAGAAAGGTGGCAGCTGGGGCCGCAAGCTGGGAGAGGCAGAGGAAAGGTGGCAGGAGAGGAGAGTGTCATAGAGTCTGGGAACGGGGAAAACGAGAGAGAGAAAGTGGTGAGGACAGCGGGAGGAGAAGAAATTGAGAAGAGAGAAAACTCCAAAGGAAGGTCGGAAAAGTGAGAAAGGTGAAAAAGAAACAGAATGAGAACGAAAAAGAAGAAAGTGAAGGGAAATTTAAGGTAGAAAATAAAGTCATAAAAGAGGGGGGAAAGCTTGAGAAAATCTCCAGTTTTTATTTTGTTAAGAAAAAAAAAAAAGAGGAAAAAACCCCTGAATAACAGGAAAAGACCTACAGAAATAAGAGGCAAAAGGCAGACTGGAAAGAAAGACGAAGTGATGAAAAATGAAGTGGAAAGAAAGGAGAAGGGCAGAACTGGAGAAAGAAAGAGGCAAAAAATAAAACAGAAATAAAGAGAAACGAAAGAGATAGTAGAAGAAGGAAAGAGGATTAGGAGGGAAATTTTCATCGAGGAAGACAAAGGTAAAGAAATAACAAATTGGAAAAAGAGCCTGGAGAGAGAAAGGAGAAATGCAACGCGGGAGGGCGGCAGAGCGAGGGGCGGCGGACGGCCCGGCGCTCTGGGGAGCCGGTCCGGGCGGTCGGGGGGCCCGGGCCGAGCGAGCCGCGGCGGGCGGGCTGGGGGCCGGGGAGGGGGGAAGGAGCGGGGGAGGGGCGAGAGACGGGGGAGGGGAGGGAGGCCATTGTCTCGGCGCTGGGGGGGGGCGCGGGGCGGGGCGGGGCGGGGCGCCTCCTCGGGGCCGGCCCGCGGTGTAGGGCGGCGCGGCCCGGGGCGCAGCGCAGCGCAGCGCCCGCCACTCGGCCCGGGGCGCGGGGCAGCGCTCACCTCGGCGGCGGCGGGGTGGCGGCGGCGGCGGCGGCCCGCGGGTCATGATCTCCGCCGTGTCCAGCCCGTGGCTCACTCAGCTCTCGCACTTCTGCGACGTTGCAGCCTTCACGGCCAGCAGCCTGAGCAGCCTGGGGGCCGCGGGGGGCTTCCCGGGCGCCGCGTCGCCGGGCGCCGACCCGTACGGCCCGCGCGAGCCCCCGCCGCCGCGCTACGACCCGTGCGCCGCCGCCGCCCCCGGCGCCCCGGGCCCGCCGCCGCACGCCTACCCGTTCGCGCCGGCCGCCGGGGCCGCCACCAGCGCCGCCGCCGAGCCCGAGGGCCCCGGGGCCAGCTGCGCGGCCGCCGCCAAGGCGCCAGTGAAGAAGAACGCGAAGGTGGCCAGCGTGAGTGTGCAGCTGGAGATGAAGGCGCTGTGGGACGAATTCAATCAGCTGGGCACCGAGATGATCGTCACCAAGGCCGGCAGGTCAGGGTGCCCCCCTCACTGCCCGCGACCCTCCCCACGTGGTCCCGGGCTCGGGCAGCGCGCCTCGGTCCGATCCACGCGAGTGGGGCCGACAAGCGGGGTGGGGGCGCGGCCCCGCCACCTGCGGACCCCTCTAGGCGCGAGCTGGCTCTCGGTTCTCTGCGGTCCCGGCTCCGGCGACAGCCGCCCAGCGTACGGAGCTGGGCCAGGGGACGGCGCGGGCAGCCTCGGAAGGCCGGTGGAGAGAAGCCCGGCGGACCGGCTTGCTCCTCATGCAGCCCCAAGGCGCCCGCCGCCGGAAGCCCAGGGCCGGCTCGGAGCACACGGGGCTAGAGGGTTAGGCAGCTGCCCCTGAGCGGCGTCGCCAGCCAGCCGGCTTCCAGCGGATCCCACCTCAAAGGAAATTCACGTCTTTAGTTCCCCAGTTCAGTCTACACGGGTTAGATAAAGCGGAGCAGCTGGACAATTGTCTGCAAAAGTTTAGGAGAAAGTTAAGACCCTTAAAAACAGTAGGGTCCCTCCCCTGGAAGTTGCTACCCAGTTTCCTCACCCAGTTTTCTCGGGCCTAAATTTCGGGTGATTGTGGGGCCTGGCTCTGCTGCTGGGGCTCACCGCCTTCCAATTGGCCTGTATTTGCTCTAAGCGCCCAGAGAGAAGGGGAACAAGTTTTGCGATGCAACCTATTTGACCAGCAGACAAAGGCGGGTGCCGGGCTGTGTCTAATGTACACACGGAGACACCAGCTCTTCGAACACACAGCCAAGGGGAGCTCAGGGCCTGTTTGCAGAGCCTTCTCATGGTTTCTGTTTCCCTCCCGAGGCTGTCCTCCCTGGGGATCCTGGGGCCTGTGCTCAGCTTCAGCTCTGTGGGTCTTCTGCAGGCCCTCCTTACTGTCCCATGAGGATGGCACCCCAGCCTCTGGCCCGGTCCAGCCCAGCAAGGGCCGTGGTGGTGGCCAGGCTTCATCCCAGAAACCAGCATTCTGTAGCACCCACCAGCCTGCAGAGTAGAGGGTCGTAGGCCTGACTAGGAGGCCCAGCTCCATGGCCTCTGTTTTCTGCCCACTGCCTGCACGAGTTACCTATGAAGGGAAGTCGTAGGAAGGGGAGGCAGGAGCCAAGCCTCATGCTGTCCTCCAGGGCCCAGGGGCTGGCCTACAGTCGTGGCCCATCCAGGAGCTGTGGAATGTCCTTTCAAGAGCCTGGATGGGTCATAGAGTCAGAGTCCAGGGGAGGGGAGAGTTAGGTGACCACAAGGGCACAAGCCCAAATTCTCCCAGAGTAGCTGAGTCGGGGTGGGGGGGTTATAGTGGGGGATTGGGATTTGTGTGTATACCTGAGGAAAGTAGGGAGACTCCACCACTGGGCCAGAGACAGGGCCTAAGAGTTGGGGCTGTGGGCTTTGAGGCCTCAGCCTTGCTGGAGGGACTGGGGAGCAGCCGCAGACCCAGCCGAAAGGGCGACTGGGACTCCTGGGAGCCACACAGAGGGCCCCGGTTTCACTTTGTTCCAGCCGGGAGCTTACATCCGTCGCTTAGATAGAGCTGGGGGAGGCTCTGTGGAGGATTGAGACTCTCTGGGACCGAGTCTGGGGAGTCTTGCTAAGCGGGTACTGCCGACTGTGGCTAGCTCTAGACCGGACAGCTGAGAATTAGAAAATGAGAGGCCGGCTCTGTACAGGCAAATGTGGCAGAAGCAGCCATAGACCATGCTGGGGCACCGCGGAGACTCAGCTCTAGTGCTTCGTGAGCCATTTTTGGGTCTCTAAAAAGGGGGCAGGGGGCTGCCCTGCCACTCCTCTTGCCCTTGGCTGGGCAGGGGGCCTAGCTGGGTTAGAGTAGCTGAGGGAGAGGAGAGGAGGTGGACAGGTCCGGCCGCTGAACTCAGCGGCCAGCAGGAAGCTACCGGTCCAGGGTTGGTCAAGGTGGGGCAGCCCTGCCTTCCCCCACCCGAGGTGACCGGAGGCCTCGCTGCCCCCCAGGCGCATGTTCCCCACGTTTCAAGTGAAGCTCTTTGGCATGGACCCCATGGCCGACTACATGCTCCTCATGGACTTCGTTCCAGTGGACGACAAGCGCTACCGGTGAGCGCCCAGCAGGACCTGGGAGGGTGCCCTGGGAAGCGGCTGCTGCCTGCCTGCTGTTGCCTCTGAGGGCGGCCCATGAGGACATAAGGGACCAAGGAGTCTCGGCACCTGCCCGGCTGTCCCACCGGCTCCCCTTGACCTGCTTCCTCCCCAGCCCTGTCAGACCCACGACCTGAAAGCCCCACCCCCAGTGGCTCTTGGGAACTCCCCTCAGGAGGTCCCCAGGGCTGGGCTCCTCCACGGGGCCTACAGCCTGAGACAGCTTCCCCGCCCCTGGCCACTAGGCCCCTCGCACACAGCCCCTGCCCTTTTTCTCATCTTCTCCCACGAGGTGAGCTTGGGGTACCTTGTCCCCTTCCCCCATCCCCCGGGAACGCTGGGCCCTGGAGCCGAGCAGGAAAGGTGGGGTGGCCGCCAGAGATTATGCAGGGCGGGCCTCAGCTGCCCGGACAATTAACAGCAATTAATAAAAAGACTGTGGTCCACCCTATGCCCGAGGCCGCCGGCGCCGCCAAATCCGGGCCGTGCAGGGGCCACTCGGAGACCTCCAGGAGGCCCAGAGCGGGCAGACCCGCATGCAGCGAAATGTGGAAATGTGGCGCCCAGAGCCCAGCCTCCTCCTTCGGTGCCGGGCTTCCTGCAGCCTTTCGTGTGTTGGGACGGAGGGAGTTTTCAGTTTTCTTCACAAACCCCTCGGAAATGCTCCCAGTACATGTGGCAGCTGAAGGCTCCATTTCACTGACAATGGGGAAACTCATCAGAGGCACTTTTGGGGTTCACTCAGCAAGGCCCTCTTGGTTGAGCCCACGTAGCATGACCCCCTGTTCCGGTGCTGCCCCAGGTATGCCTTCCACAGCTCCTCCTGGCTGGTGGCCGGGAAGGCGGACCCTGCCACACCAGGCCGCGTACACTACCACCCTGACTCGCCTGCCAAAGGTGCCCAGTGGATGAAGCAAATTGTGTCCTTCGACAAGCTCAAGCTGACCAACAACCTGCTGGATGACAACGGCCATGTGAGCGGTCCCCCTGCACCTCCCCAGGCTCTCCCCCAGTGGGGGGCCTCCAGAGTCCCTGTTGGCCAGAGCTTGGGCAGGTTGGGGTGTGAATGAGGGACAGGCTGAGGAGAGTAGGCCCTTCTGGGTTAGGGGCTCACAGGCCTGGTGGCCCTCAGGCCTGGGAGAGGGTGTCACCTTGCTTCCTTCGCTCCACTCCTGATGTTTTGCTGGAAGTTTTTTAACTGGAAAGGATGGGGCTGTGTGTAGGGGTAGTGGTCGGTGGCTTTGCAGAATCCAGGCAGATGATGCTGCTTGCCTGCTGGGCTGAGCTCTGGCCTGCAGCTGCCTACCATCCACCCACCCACCTACCCACCTTAGGCCAGAAGTAGTTCTCTCTGGGACCTAGGCAAAGAAGATCGAAACCCTGATCTTTGGCCATTTGGAGTGTCTTTCCTGGTGGTCCCAGCTGATTGCAGTCTCCGCTTGAGCCCCGTGGCCCGACCTCATCTGGGGAGTTCAGAGTTTTGTCCAGGTTCTCTGGGGAGTTCGTGGCCTATGAACTTTCGCCCATTTCCTAGTTCCAAACCTGCCACCTTATCTTCCAGATTATTCTCAACTCCATGCACAGATACCAGCCCCGCTTTCACGTTGTCTATGTGGACCCACGCAAAGACAGTGAAAAATATGCTGAGGAGAACTTTAAAACCTTTGTGTTTGAGGAGACTCGCTTCACTGCGGTCACTGCGTACCAGAACCATCGGGTGAGGCCCAGGGGATGGGCACATTCAATAGTTTTGGGTCGCAATTTCCAGTTGCCTGGGGGACAGAGGTTTGGACCCAAAGGTTGTAGGTCCTGGTGGAACCCAACACCCATGAATTCCCACCCATAAGGGCCTCAGAAAACGTCCTCCCCTCTGCCGCCCGCTGGCCCAGCCTCCTATCAGCTTGACCTCTCCAGCAGCAACTGTCACTGCGGCCTGAAAGTTTGTTTTCCAAACCATTCCGGAAACTCCCCATCAGGGGCCTGATCCACGGTTTACCCAAATTCCTAGGGCACCCCCCCACACACACACACATTGAAGGGTGGGCGGTGGAGGTGACCACATTCTCATCCCACCCAGGAACACAGGGGTCTACATCCTAATCACTTGGGGCCACAAAGGGGTTCTTTAGCGAGAAAGGAGCTTCCCCATTTGGCAGGACAGAGGGACAACCTCAGTGAGGGATTTAACTGTGGGGAGGTTCTCGTCCCGGGAGGATAAAAGGGCCCTTGTGAGGGGGGCTCCTCCAAGCCACCCTACCGGGGTGCCCCCACCCCTAGCGCAGGGGCTCTAGCCACTTGCTCAATGCCCGCCGGCCCCTTCCCTCATTTCCCGCCCTGCAGATCACGCAGCTCAAGATCGCCAGCAACCCTTTCGCCAAAGGCTTCCGAGATTGCGATCCGGAGGACTGGTGAGTGTCCTCTGAGGAGCCGGTAACTGCTCCGGAGCCTAGCGGGGGCGCCCTCCTGACCCGCTGCCCTTTTCCCTCTCCGCAGGCCCAGGAACCACCGGCCCGGCGCGCTGCCGCTTATGAGCGCCTTCGCGCGCTCGCGGAACCCGGTGGCCTCCCCCACGCAGCCCAACGGCGCAGAGAAAGGTAGGGCCAGGGTCGGGGGATCCGGGCCGTGGCCCTGCGCGCGCTCCGCCCCGGGTAGACGGCCGAGCCTGGTCTCGCCCGCGCCGCAGGGGCGCTCGCGGCCTTCGCGCCGGTTGCACAACGGCGGTGGCGGCGGGCAAGCGCGCACTCGCCCGCCCGGCCCGACGGCTGCGCCCCGCCCGCCCCGCCTGCCGCCCGCGGAGGGGCGCGGGCCCCTGGGAGGGCCCGGGTCTCCCGCAGATTCGGCGAGAAGGGGTGGGGAGCTCCCGAGTGCGGGCTGGCGCCTCCTCCCCGCCAGGAGCGGCGGGGCGCTCGCGGGTCCCCTCTGCGGTCCTGACCCGGCGCGCTCACCCCTCGGCCCTCTCCGCAGACGCGGCCGAGGCACGGCGAGAATTCGAGCGCGACGCGGGCGGACCGGCCGTCCTCGGGGACCCGGCGCACCCGCCGCAGCTGCTAGCACGGGTGCTGAGCCCCGCACTGCCCGGGGCCGGCGGCGCCGGCGGCCTCGTCCCGCTGCCCGGTGCGCCCGGAGGCCGACCCAGCCCTCCGCACCCCGAGCTGCGCCTGGAGGCGCCCGGCGCGTCCGAGCCGCTGCACCACCACCCCTATAAGTACCCGGCGGCTGCCTACGACCATTACCTCGGGGCCAAGAGTCGGCCGACGCCCTACCCGCTGCCAGGCCTGCGGGGCCACGGCTACCACCCGCACGCGCACGCGCACCCGCACCACCACCACCCCGCCGTGAGCCCGGCGGCCGCCGCCGCTGCCGCTGCCGCCGCTGCCGCCGCCGCCGCCGCCAACATGTACTCGTCGGCCGGGGCCGCGCCACCCGGCTCCTACGACTACTGCCCCAGATAATGCGGGCGTCCGCCGGCTGCTTCCTCGCCCGGGGTCCCCGCACAGCCCCGAGGGCCGTCGGGGTCCCCGTCCACCCAGCCCCAAGGGCCGTCCAAGAACATGTTCCTTCAGCCCGGGAGCCAGTGCGGGTCTCCCCTTCCCCAGCCTCGAAGCCATCGGGGTCCTCCACTCTCTAGCCCCAAGGCTGTCGAAGGATCTGGTTCTCCAGTCCTGGGAACCACCGCGGGTCTCTCCCCAGCCCGGAGGGCCACGGGGTCCGCGCCCGCCAGTGCCAAAGCGCCCGGTCAGCGGCGGAAGGAAGTGATATTTATTGTTCTCCGCGAGACCGCGTCGCCCCCTACCCCCAACCCCCGGCCCGGCCGGCAGTTGCAGTGTAGACGACCCGAGAGCCCGTCTGCAGGCGGTGTAGATACGTGTAGATATTTGTAGATACTGTAGATACCGCGCCGGCGCCGACTTGATAAAGGTTTCGCCTCTTTTGGAAGTTGCCTGCGTGTCCATTTATTTGTGTCCAGTTAGACCTCACGGAGGATGTCGGGGAGAGCGTCTCCGGTCGACTCGGGGGCTTCGGGGTCTCCCCAGCTCCAGTCCCACAAGCCGAAGCGAAGCGGGTGTCCCTACAGTGCCTTCCGAGCGCCTCCTCCCGGCCCGCTCCAGAGCCTCTTCCCGGCCACGCCTCTCTCCGTCCTCTCCCCGCCCCCTCTGCCGTGGCCCCATCCGGGTTCGTTCCCAGGGTCTCCTTCAGCCCTGCCCGCCCGCTCCCCGCCCCCACTTCCACCTTGCAGCTTCATCCCATCCTCCCCGAGGCCAAACGGACTGGGGCTCCGCCCCAGCCCCAGGTGCGCAGAGGGCCCTTTTGCTTAACTCTGACAGGCAGGCAGTTGTCCCTCCTCTGGGATTTAGGCGGGCAGCCCTGGCCTGTTTTCAGAACCAATGTCTGTCCTGGGGGCTTTTCCACCGGAGCGGGAAATAACCATCGCGGCAGGACACTGTCCGTTGGGGGCTGGGAAGGGGAGAAGTTCTGACTGATGGCAGAAAGACAAAAACAGGCAGTTCTGCTGTTCTAGCATTTCCCCTGGCTGGCCCTAGCCCAGGCCCGCGTTTTCCCCTGTTTATTGACTTTGCTCCCTGTGAATGTCCCCACGGAGTGACCTGGGCAGGGGGCACAATGACAGTGGTCATGAGTCATCTTGAAACCTGTCTATGAAGCATTTTTCCCAGGCCAGGTGGTGAGGGACCGCTCCCCATTAACTCAACACCAGGGATGGGGCCAGAGGAACCCTTTGATCCCTCCCTTCCTGAGTCCAGGCAGGAAAAGCTGACAACCGGTCAACGTCAAGGCTGCTAATTTGGACACAAGATGGACGGGAAATGCAAGTGGCTGAGGTTCTATCCCCTTTCTGTGTCTGTCCCAGGATGTCTGTGGCAGTTGCTGCCACATGACAGTGGCCACCTCTCCCCAGCCCGGCCAAGCATTTCCCCATGTCTATCCTAGATGGGACACTTTCTTCCCTGGATGTGTTCACCCCGGTGGCATGAGGTGACCCAAGACTTAGGAGTTGGACAGCAGGAAGCATTTCCATGAGGCAGGTCTATGAAGGGAGGGGGGTGACTAGGCTGCTGAGGAGTGAGCCCTGGAGCCAGGGTCCGCCAAAGCTTCAGAGTCCATCTAGTGCCAGGGCGTGAAGACTTGTTTGGGTGGCCAGTGGGCTGGCCAGTGGCCAGTGGTCTGTAGACATGGCTTCAGGGACTCATAGGGGCAGCTCTGGACGTCCATCCCCTATGGGCATAACCCCTCACTGCAGACCTCCCCCTGGGTGAGCCACACACGCACCATTGGACTCCCCACTCGTGCAGCCTGTTTCCCATTTGTACCACAAATGCACCCTGCATTCTTGTCTGGGGAAGCCTGCAGGAATGATGGGCTGTGGCCCACAGAGCTAGTCTCCCCTGCAGGGGCTGGCCTCCGCTCCCAGGCACCCTCTTCCTCTTTATACTTTACATTCTGCCATAGAGAGGGTCAGGGATTGAGAACCACAGTTGGAAAGGTCTCTGTTTTGGTTCTGTTTAAAGCTATAGGGAGCGGAAGCTCCCATCTGAACTGACAATGGGGCCGGGCATTTGCAGCGGGAGGGTGCCGGTGAGCACACGGTCCCGGTCCCCGGTGTGCGGCTTGCCAGCTCCCGCATATGCACCCGCTCCAAGTCATCACCCACTCGAGATGGAAAGCTGCTGCTGCTGTCCAACACGGTGGCTGCTGGCTGTGGCAGGCTGCTTCCATGTTAATGAACAAAAATAGAATAAAATGAAACATTCAGTTCCTCCCTGGGTGCATTCTGAGTGCTAGACAGCACAGAAGCGGCAGGTCTGCTCTCTCGACGCTACAGGTGAGGGCTCCCCTACACTGGGGAACAGCCCCTCATGCAGGCATGGTTTTCTCTCCTCTGCCCCCATAGATGAGTTTGCCTTCCTTAAGAACTGCCCATAGATGAGATTGTGCCACAGGACACCCAGGCTGGCTGCTTTCCTCTCTGGGGTGTTGCAAGGCTCACCACGCTGCCGCCCACCCAGCGGTTCTCACTGCTGACCAGCGTCCAGTTTCCTGCGAGGGACACTTGGTGGCTTTAAGTTGGATGCTGTAAGACTCGGTGCTGCAGGTGGGACTGGTCCCTCCGGGCAGGCATGCAACAGCTCAGTAGGCTGCGTCATCCACCTTCCATCCTGGGGAGGCGGTGAGGAAAGGGTGGCTCGGGCCCCTCATTTCAGAAAGGCACTAGGGCCACTTTTAGTCACTCATTCCTGACATGGGCACCCTGTGAGCTCTCCCAGGGCTGTCGCCACTGCCTGCTGTGTGGGGCTTACATTCCCTGGGGCAACTACCCCAGACTGTCCTTGACTTCCCTGTAAAGCCACTGTCCTGGCAGCTTCTATGTCCTTGCTTTGGGCTCCTCTGTGGATGCACCTGGCCTGCCACTTCCATGAGGCACCGTGCTGCGCTGTGTGGGGGCTCTGGGCCCCTCCGACCTGCTTCCTTGTGGGCTCTCCCCTCAGAGTCTTGCTCTGGATTCCTCAGTTGGCCCAGAGGTCCTATTCTGCTCCCTTCACCTGTCTCCAGGTGTCCAGTTACTAGGACTCAAGAGGACAAGAGCTTGGATTAGAAGGGACCTCGGAGATGGTTCCAGGGACCCTCGACTCCTTAACCCTCGAAGCCCTTCAAAAAACAATGGCTGTCCCACAAGGGAAACAGGTTAACTCTTGACTAAGTAGAGGAGGGGTGGAGCCTCTCTATTCCCCTCTTCATCCCTCTGGGTGCCCTATAAGGGACCTAGGGAAGCCAAGGACCCTGGAGTGTGGTGCAGGATCCCCTCCCCCCCACCAGCAGCCCAGCTTGCTCTTGTGAGAGGAGAAGACCAAACCGGAGCCGCAGGTGCTGCCTTCCTCCAGTCCAGAGCCTCTGTCTTCGATGTAAACACTCCAGCTCCTAGGAAGGCTTGGGACATGCAGCCTCTGACAAACCCACCCCCCACAGGGTCTCTTCCGCAGGCTCACGGCCAGGGCAGGGGTGCTCTGGGATGGGAGGCCCCCCGTCCATACCGCCACTAAGTAAAGCTGGCAGCACCATGCAGCTCTCCTGAGACCAGGAGATAGTGTCCCAGACAAGCATGTCGGGTGAGCTGTAGGGCACAGGCAGTTGTGGGCACAGGTCCCCGATGAGAGGCCTCCTGGAGGGGCTGGTGACATGATGTCCTGCGCAGGGAAGCATCTGGGGGGCAGAGCAGTACACTGAGATTCTGCCGTGGGATGAGGGGAGTCTGTTTGGTGGAACCTCAAGCCAGGAGTTGCAGAGGAAAAGAAAGCCTGGTTGGGGGGTGGGGAGGAGTGCCTCAGCCACCCCTCTCCCTCTGGCGGGGGAAGTCCACAGAGTGTGTGGGACCCGTATGACGAAGGGTGGGTGAGCGCGAGGCACTGCTCTCCAGGTGTGCTGTAGATCAAAGCAGTTGTGCACGCTAGAGAATTCCATGGGGCCACAGTTGCTAGGGGGTGCAGTGCAAAGCCGGCACAGCCCCGGGGAGCCACGTGCAGGCAGATGGAGGGAGGATGGGGGCCCGTGGTGCTCCTTCTAGGACAAAAGGAACCCCTTCAGTGACAGCAGGAGTGTGGCCTCCCCTGGAGCTGGGTGCCAGGGAGACCCTACCTCCCAGCGGCCACAGGCCCTGTGCCTGTTTTCCCTTCATGCTGGGCACTGACCCCTGCCCCATGGGAGCAGTGTTAAGTCTCAGAGGCCCGTGTAAGCAGCGGAGACAAGCCTCTCATCCTCTGTGTGGGTTCCAATGAGGCTGTGCCGTCTCACAGGTCCCCGGGTGAGGGCAGGGCCAGGCTTCTCCATTTGGGCGCATCTGATGCCTCTGTACAAACCTGATCCCCACGTGCCTCCCTCACCCCCAAGCCTGCCTCTGTACCGTGACATGAGCGGGGTGGGGGGAGGCATGACATGGCCGCACATGCAACCTGGCCCTGGGAGGGGAGGCTGGGGTAATTCCTTGGGCTGCCCCACATGTTTTCTGTATTTGAAAAAACACACAAATCTCATCTTCGATTCGATTCCCTACGCTGCTTGTTGTGCTCCTTCAAACCAGATGGGTTCACAAGCTGAGACTTTGCAGTCTCGGCACTTCTGCTTTACCCTCGCCAGGTCTGTGTGTTGGGAACAGAACTGAAGGTATATTGGGAAAAGCAGCCCCCATGGGGGAGAAGCTTGGGTCTTCATACCGGTAATTAAGTTATCTTCTTAATTATAAAGAGGAATGACATTGCCTACATCCTTTATCTCTCAGCTTTCAGCTGCGTCAAGTCAGAGCCTAACCCTCTGCCTCCGCGGCCGCCACCCATGTGTTGCCCCCAGCTCACAGGAGCAGCCCTGACTGCTAAGACCTGTGCTGGGGACACGTGAGGGTCTGGGTCCCCGCTCCTGGTTGTGCCACCAAGGAAAAGGCCTTCTCATCAGTTTGTGACCCCCTTCGACGGAAACACCATCCTGACTTTCTCCTGCTGCTGGGGTGCCCTCCAGTTTCCAGCTCTTGTCCACACAGCTGTCTCATCCCAGTGAGAATTTAAGTTTCCAGAAGAACGAAATCCTATCACATGCGCACCCAGAAAATAATTTATGATGAATGAAAAACTTGTTGAAACCACAAGAGAGGGGCACCTGGGTGGCTCAGTCGGTTGGGTGTCTGCCTTCGGCTTGGGTCGTGATCTCATGCTCCCGGGATTGAGCCCATGTCAGGCTCCCTACTCCTCGGGGAGTCTGCTTCTCCCTCTCCCTCCTCACCCTTGCTCATGCTCTGTCTCTCTCAAATAAACAAATTTTAAAAATCAATCAATCAATCAATCAATCAACCACGAGAGACTTCATACCCATTACGATGGCTGCTATGAACACACACTCACACACACACAGATAACAGAACACATGTGGGTGAAGATGCAGAGAATTTGGGACCCTCATGCGTTGTTGGTGGGAGTGTAAAACGGTGCAGCTGCTGTGGAAAACAGAATGGAGGTCCCTCAAAAAAGTAAGACTAAAACTACGTAGGACCCAGTAGTTCCACTCTGGGTGTAGATTCCTGCAGAACTGAAAGCAGGGACTTTACTTACACACTTTACACCTGTGTCCGTAGCCGTATCAGTCACAAGAGCAGGGTACAAGCAGACCAAGGGTCATCAGCTAACTCATGGATAAAAACAGACTGATGGGGGCGCCTGGGTGGCTCAGTGGGTTAAAGCCTCTGCCTTCGGCTCAGGTCATGATCTCAGGGTCCTGGGATCGAGCCCCACATTGGGCTCTCTGCTCGGCAGGGAGGCTGCTTCTTCCCTCTCTCTCTGCCTGCCTCTCTGACTACTTGTGATCTCTCTCTATCAAATAAATAAATAAAATATTTTAAATTTTTTTTTTATTTTTAAAGATTTTATTTATTTGACAGAGATCACAAGTAGGCAGAGAGGCAGGCAGAGAGAGAGAGGGAAGGAAGCAGGCTTCCCGCCGAGCAGAGAGCCTGATGCGGGGCTCCATCCCAGGACCCTGGGATCATAACCTGAGCCGAAGGCAGAGGCTTTAACCCACTGAGCCACCCAGGCGCCCCCCAAAAATAATTTAAAACAATGGACTGATGAATGGACAAAAATATGGGATGGCCATACAGTGGCACCCTATGGGGTCATAAAAAGGAAGGAGATTCTGACGTGCTTTGCGACGAGGATGGACCTTGGGGACATTATACTTGATGAAACAAGACAGACACAAACTATAGGAGTCCACTGACATGAGATACCCTAGAAGAGTCAGATCTATGGAGACAGAAGGTATCAGAGGGGGATGCAAGGGGCTGGGGGAGGAGGGAATGGAGGGGTCCTGTTTAGTGGGGACAGAGTTGTATTTAGATAACAACGCTCTGGAGGTGGATGCTGGGGATGGTTGTTCAACACCGTGAATGTGTTAAATGCCACTGAACTGGACACTTGAAACGGCTAAAATGGCGAATTTGTATCTTTCACGTATGCTTATACGTATTTAACAATTAAAGAAAGGCTGGGGTACCTGGGTGGCTCAGTCAGTCAAACGTCTGCCTTTGGCTCAGGTCACAATCCCACGGTCCCAGGATCAAGTCCTGGATGGTTCTCCCTGCTCAGTGGGGAGTCTGCTTCTCCCTCTCTGTCCACGTGCCACTCCCCCTGCTTATGCTCTCTGTCAAATAAATAAATAAAATCTTAAAAAACAAAAACAAAAAAACGAAGAAAGCCTGGACTATCCATAATCCACAAGAGCTGTTCTGTTCATCTAGGATTGACTGAGTCCCAACCTGTCTCTAAACCAGGGTTTTTTAACATGGAAATTTCATTCTGCGGGGCCATTGGGCCGTGCCTGCCCAGAGACACTCTGGATGTCTCCTTTGGAGGCACTTTCTGGTGCAAAGGACAGTCCCAGCACAGAATGATTGTGCCCAGACATCACAGAGTCACAAGCCCCAAGTATTTGGAGCCCCACATAGCTGTGCAGCAGCTAGACCAGTGAGCGTTCCTCCTGGTTGGAGCTGCTCTCTTGGTGCTTCTTGCCCCAGGCTGAGTCCACCCCAGGCTCTTTCTACAAGCTTCTCTGGTGTCCAGGGACCCAGACTCAGCCATGAGGCAGGCTGTCCAGCCCACCAGCCTGAGCGGTGTGTCTTAAACCCTGGGGATTGCTGGTGACTGCCCTGGGTGTGGGGTTTAGGACCCCTGGAAGATGCTTCTCCAAGCACTTGAGCCCTGGCCAGTCCAGCTAGTTCCTGTGCCCCTCTTTTGTTGGTATAGCTTTATTTAGGTGTCCCGACTCTCCAGGAGGGCCACTTAGCTCTGGGAGGGCCCCCACCAGCCCTCTCTCTCTTTTGGAGGAGGCAAAGGTGTGGTGTGAGATAGGGAGCATGGAGTGACATGTTCACCCGGTCACCTGTCAAAGTGGCGGCCACACAGTATTGGTTGAGATACAGCTTCTGCTCTAGGAGAATGCATGTTCCCACAGATGTCGGTCACTCTGCTGGCCAGGGTCTTGGCAGGATTTACCAGGGTTGGGGGGCCGAGGGGCTTGAGACAGGCTCCACAAAGGCAAACCACCTTGATGCCTATACCCCACTCAGGAACCAGGTCTCCCAGGCCCAAGGGTCACTCTGGGAGAAAGCAGCCATTTCTCAGCAGGGCAGCCAGCCCCTGGACCCCAAATGCAGAATTGCAGGTGACCAGAGGGGAGGCACCATACTGTGGAAGTCCGTCTCCACATGTTCTGGAAGAAGCGAGGCTGCAGAACAAGAGAACAGACCGCTGGGTGCTGGGGCTGTGGCAGGGGGTGCTGGCCAAGAGGTAGGAGGGTGTTTCCGGGGGTGGAATTTTGTCACGGTTCACACAACCATCTCCGAAGGAGGGTGACTGTTACTGGACTGGATGTAAGTTCTCCTACGACATATAAAGAACCTGCCAGCCCCTTTCTTCTGAGCCCACTCTAGTGTCCTTTCTCCTCTTGCCTCCCCTCCACTCTCTTTGCTCTCTGCCCCTGGAACTGACCCGAGCAGCGTGTGGAGGAATGACCATCGGATTTATTATTCCTGATTAGCAAACAGCAGGTTCTTGTTCTTTACTTCTCCAGCTAGGGAAGGGGGAAGTCGGGTTCGCAGGTTATGGATGGGAAAGGTGTGTGCCACTGTGGGCTTCTCCCCTGTGGCTGCGGACTTGGGCAGAATCCAGTCCCCCCCCACCCCCACTGTCTGCCCATCGGACACCTGACATCTGTCTAGTCTACAAGGAGAAGGAGGAGCATTTCATGAGGAATTGTTGCCCCCCCCCCATCTGCTGGAGTGGTCACTCCCATGTTCTAGATAAGAAAGTTACAAGCTCCGGATGTCCCAGAATTCACCTCAGATCCTGGGAGCCTTCGCTTCCCAGAGGAAGGTGCCAAGTGCCTACCCTTCAACCCTGGTGGCAGCCAGGGAAATCTTAGTTTAATGTTTAAGCTGAGCACTGGCTCCCTGGGGGTTGCTGTGCCTCCCTCATTGTGGCCTCTGTTTGAAATCTCCAAAATAGGGGGCGCCTGGGTGGCTCAGTCCTTAAGTGTCTGCC
The DNA here is from genome assembly GCF_964662115.1 of Mustela nivalis. NCBI lineage: Eukaryota > Metazoa > Chordata > Mammalia > Carnivora > Mustelidae > Mustela > Mustela nivalis. The sequence goes on along the minus strand of NC_139033.1, from coordinate 80,949,876 downwards.
TTCAGCTCAGGTCATGATTCCAGGCTCCTGGGATCAAGTGCCTCTTTGGGCTTCTTGCTCAGTAGGAAGCCTGCTTCTCCCTCTCCCACTCCCCCTGCTTGTGTTCCCTCTCTCGCTGTGTCTCTGTCAAATAAATACATGAAATCTTTTTTTAAAAAAATGAAATCTCGGACGCCTGAGTGGCCCAGTGCGTTAAAGCCTCTGCCTTCAGTTCAGGTCGTGATCCCAGGGTCCTGGGATGGAGCCCCGCATCGGGCTCTCTGCTCAGCAGGGAGCCTGCTTCCCTTCCTCTCTCTCTCTGCCTGCCTCTCTGCCTCCTTGTGATCTGCCTGTCAAATAAATAAATAAGATCTTAAAAAAAAAAATCTCCAAAATAGAAAACCACACCAATGGTTTGATAAATTCTCAAGATTTATAAATTGTTATGTTGCAGAATAAAGAATTCTCACAATAGCCGCACCTAAACTTGGTTGATACAGCAAAATGTAAGGCTATAATAGAATAAAATCCTCCCGACATTTAAACACTGGTTGCAAATGCAATAAAAACACTTCTAAATATTTAACAAGAATGACAAGCCTAACATAGGGATCTGAAAATATCTTAACATCTTAGGAAAGACACACACATGCATACACACGATATGAGATTCACTAAAGCTGATACTAAAAGTGCTGATTTGTTTCATTTCTCCCTGGGCTGCTGCTTATTTTTGCTTAGGTGTGTTCTCAGCACCCCGACGGCTCAGACTACCTATGAGGCCAGCAGGCAGCTCAGCTCTGGGCTGGGCACTGCAGGAGGGCCCAACGCAGTCACTGAGTAAGGCTGGCCGACCCTGGCCTACTCGGTGACAACTCTTCTCCATCACTCTTGATCAGAACCCCGTCTCTCATATTCCCTGAGATGAAGGATTCTTTGGCTTTCATGTGGATGGGAGGTCCAGATCTGCTGTCCATTTATTTGGAAATAGGGCCTGGTGTGTCAGGATGAATAAGCTTCTTCGTGAGCATCTCATCACACCTTGCAAATTTGGGGAGCCCTGTGCAGGACTGGAGGGAGTCTGTGGCTGGTTGCTCCCTCCTGGCCACGGCACGAGGCCCAGGTCCTGCCCCAGGCTCCTTCCCCCAAGTCCTGGGGCCTCAGTTTTCTGTGCTCTTTCTTGCTACACAGAGAAAAACAAGGATGAGCCTTATTTTGTAAAGGATGAAAATATTTTGACTTTCCTCCCTCACCCAGTGGGGTCCGTGTCCCTTTTCTGATACCACGGCCGGGCAGAGAAGACTCCTGCTGGTTTGTTGGATGAGCTCTTGGAAGGCTGTTGTAAAAAGCCTGATTCTCCTGAGACCGTCATGCTGAGAGGCCACGCAAAGGTGCTCCCGTCGATAGTGCCCGCTGTGCCTAGCCCTCCCCAGGCTCCGCCGGCCCACCAAGCTTCCCAGCTTCCTGACCCCTGGATGCCACATGCATGGAAGGCTACTATACACTGCTAAGTTTGGGCTGGTTTATTATTGCCGCGACAGATCATTGCAATAGGATGAAACCAAATGACTTGATTTCCTAACATTCCACTTTTTTTTAAGATTTTATTTATTTATTTGACAGACAGAGATCACAAGTAGGCAGAGAAGCAGGCAGAGAGAGAAGAGGAAGCAGGCTCCCTGCTGAGCAGAGAGCTGGATACTGGGCTCCAACCCAGGACCGTGGGATCATGACCAGGTACCCCTCCATTTTTTTTTTTTTTAAGAGGCAGGGAGGGGCAGAGGGAGAGGGAGAGAGAACCTTTAGAAGGTTCCATGCCCAGTGCAGAGCCTGATGCAGGGTCTGATCTCACAACCCAGAGATCATGGCTTGATTTGAAATCAAGAGTTGGATGCTTGACCCGCTGAGTGGGTCCCCAGGCCCCCCCACTAGCATTCCACATCCTAAAAAAAAAAAAAACAAAAAAACACACACACACAATAAATTACAGCACCTTGGGGCGCCAGGGTGGCTCAGTGGGTTAAGCCTCTGCCTTCAGCTCAGGTCATGATCTCAGGGTCCTGAGATCGAGGCCCACATCGGGCTCTCTGCTCAGCAGGCAGCCTATTTCCCTCTCTCTCTCTCTGCCTGCCTCTCTGCCTACTTGTGATCTGTCAAATAAATTTTAAAAAATCTTTAAACACAGCATCTTGTCTCAGTCCGTTCAGGCTGCTCTAACAAAATACCACAGACGGGTGGCTTATGAGTAACAGAAATTCATTTCTCACTGTTCTGGAGACTAGATGTCCAAGATTAAGGCAGAGCCAGTGTCTGGTGAGAGCCCGATTCCTGGGTTCTCATGTGGTGGAAGGGCAGGGGGGCTCCTGGGGTCTCTTTTATAAGGCGCTAATCCCATTCACAAAGGCTCCACCCCGTAACCTAAGCACCTTCTAGAGGCCCCATCCTAGTTCCATCACCTGCGGGGTTAGGTCTCAACCTATGAACTTCTGGGAGGACACAGACATGCAGCCCATAGCAATCTTCAGGCACGCTTGGCCTACTTCACTATTACAATACTTTCCTGGTCTACTTCCTGTTACCTTGTACCATTTGAGTGTCAATGAGACTTCTTCGCCCATCAGAATCTTGTGTGTTTGAATAGATGACGGTGACCATAGTCTTGCTGCCTGACGCATCCCAGGCCCGTGTGCAAGGCCCCTTGGCCCTCAGCACTGCTCTTGGCCCCTCTGAATGCCTCCTGGTTTGGAGGCAGTAACAAGATTCCCCACATCTGCCCCTAGGGGCCAGCACCCATGAATACTCCTGGCTCTTTGGGCCCGAGGTCCCAGAGGTTGAGGCCCAAGGGTGTCTATTGGTGGCACATGGGATATACTTTACTGAACCTGTTCCGAGATCTGAGAGCCCACCGTGGGTGCTGGGTGGACGGGTGGAGCAGCTCTGGGCCCACTCCTGGCAGGGATGGAGGCCAAAGCATTTCCTCGGCAGGCCCTGAGCACCTTTTCTCAGCTGAGCCCTACTTCCTCCGGTCTGGGGCTCCATCTCCTGCTTGCTCAGATTTTTTTTCCCGCAGGGATTCCTTAAGCTCAGGTTTAGGACTGCCTCTGCAGAACTGACAGTCCTGTACTTGGGGGGCACGTCTCTGGGAGGGTTGGGCGTATGTCTGCTCCACTCACCAGCCGCTGCCTGGCTCTCAGCCTCTTGCTCCACTCTGTCCGGCCCAGGTGCTTCCTTCTCGCCGGGCTCCCAAGCTGGAGAGCTTGGCCCCAGGGGGAGCTGAGTCGAGGCAGGAGTGAGCTTGGTGATGCTGAGGGATAGGAGTGGGCCAGATGTGGGGATGCGGGGGGTTCCCCCCACAGCACTGCCACCCTCCCCCGCTCTTGAGCCACAGACTGGGGGAGGAGTCGCCCTGAAGCACAGGTGCACAACCAGCTCAGCTGTAAGGTTCCCGTCTGTGCCAGCTCGTCTTTGAAACCAGGCTTTGCCATGAAGTTCTAGCTAGTTGAGTATCAAGCATTTCTAAAGAACCCCCTGAAGGAATGTTTTTTCTTTGTGCAAACAGTCCTTTTGTGCAGAGGGTGTTCTGCGGCTTCTTGGCACAGACACAGGTGGGTAACACCTGATTGAACATCACTCACTCGGGAGCGTAAAGACACGCACGGCACGTCAGCACCAAGCCAGCCGGCCGAGCGGGCATGCCAAGGTCTCCCGGGACACTGCGCCTCAGCAAGCCCTTCATCAGTGAAGCCTCAGTGTCACACCGCCCCGTCCGGCTTCCCAGGGCTCGCCCCCGTCACACACCAAGCCTGGTCTGCGTATTTCCCAAAGGCATGGCGGCCTGACGTCATCCCACCTGTGAAACGGAGAAAGCCTAAGAAAAGGTGGAGAATTCTCAGTGTCCCCACGGCCGCCCCTGTCCATGTCCATGTCCTGGTCTGTCCCCAGCCTCCAGCTTGCCTGAGAGGGACCCGGCCTGCAGGGGATGCTGGGTAAGCGCTGTCCCTCCTGCCTATGGTAACCATGGGCCTGGAAGAGGATGGATGGAAGATTCCCGAGGCGGGCTCTCACCAGAGGTACACGGTGGGCTGTTCACTTGCCTGGGCTGGCTGGTCGGGATGGCATAGCTGCTTGCCTTGCCGGGGAGGTGACCTGGAGAGAGGACCTGCTGCAGCCCAGTCTGTCCTGCTGATGAGAGGCACACTTGGCCCCAGAGGCGGTGACTGGGGGTGCTTTGTCTCGCCAGTAGAACATCAATTCCCACCCTGGGCCATGAAAGGCTCCGCAAAGAGTACCCCAAGGCCACTACTGCTGGCCCTGAAGAGGCTGGGTAGACCCCAGGAGCTGAGAGCTTCAGTCCTAGAGCATGAGGCTCTGGATTCTTCTAACAACCAGGAGGGCTGAAAGAGGTGCCTACTCCTACTGACCCCTAACTATAGCCTGTGAGGCTCCAACCAGGGGCCCTGGCCACACGATGCCCGCACTCCTGACCCATGGAAGCTCTTCCAATGAGGATAGAATGGCAGAACACATTTAGCAGAGCCAGAACCACACATAAGAAATTGCATCGCGGAGCGCTTGGGTGGCTCAGTGGGTTAAAGCCTCTGCCTTCGGCTCAGGTCATGATTTCAGGGTCCTGGGATCGAGCCCCACATCGGGCTCTCTGCTCAGCAGTGATCCTGCTTCCCCCTCTCTCTGCCTGCCTCTCTGCCTACTTGTGATCTCTCTGTCAAATAAATAAAATCTTAAAAAAAAAAAGAAAAGAAAGAAATTGCATTGCTACTCTGAACGAGTTTTCTCTGGTTGTGAGCAGCCTCTTCACTAAGAGAGGGTCTTGTTTTGCCTTTTTTTTTTTTTTAAGATTTTATTTATGTGACACAGAGAGAGAGAGAGAGCGCACAAGCATGGGGAGCAGGAGAGGGAGAACCAGGTTCCCGCTGAGCCAGGGACCTGATGTGGGACTCGATACCAGGACGCTGGCATCATGACCTGAGCTGAAGGCAGACGCTCAACCGACTGAGCCACCCAGGCACTCCTCCACTAAGAGTATTAACAAAGAATTCTTCGAGACTGGTGAGCCTCTCTCCATGGATAGTTTGGACTAGAAAGCATCTTGCTGAGGGGGAGGACACCTGATGAGTGATGCTTGGCCAATGGGTCCCCCATCACTCACCTGGGGAACCTCAGGTCTCTGCTTGGCGCATTTCCTGCCTCCTGGGCACCTGAGCCACAGCCTTCCCCATCGCCCTGGATGTTAACATCGATGTCAGTGCTGCAGATTCACCACGGTTTGGCCACTGTGGATTGTGCTAAATTCAAGTGGCTCCTGAATGAAATGGGGCTTGAGTGTAAGTCCCGAAGAAGGTTGCCCAGTGAACAGCGCAAGTAGCCAGGAAAGGCACTTAGGAACTGGGCAGAAAATCCGAGGGCTGATTTCGCAAAACCATCCAGCTGCCACCAACAGAAGTGGCAGGGAGTGCGGAGGAGCTGCTGGGCCTGGGGTGGGGGGTGGGGGTCTTGCTGAAAGAATCTGACTTGTGTGGCCTGAGATGCTTGAGATGCTCAGATGCTGCCTCCCCACCCTTGGCCCAGCCCCCGAGGTACCATGGGGACAGGCAGACGCCGCCTGTCAGCAACCGCAATTGCTGTTGGCCTGCAGAGGGTTGACCAGGAGGGAGTGGGGATTCCCACACGGCCTGAAGGGAAGGCCAGGAGGCCTGGCCCAAGCTCTGCTCTCATTCTTTTGTCTGTTTAACAGGTTGAGGAACACCAGCAGTAACTGGACTTCCAAGGACAAGTTTTACTGACGGGCAGGAGGCATGTGGAAAGATCTTTAAGGAAAAGCAGGACTTTTTGAATAATGGTGAAGTGAAAAGTGGAGAAAACTCTATCAGGGAGTGTGGGAGGCCCTCTTACCACCTCTGCCTGAGGCCATGCCCAGAGCAGCCTTCACCTCATGGAGCCCCACCTGCACAGACACCTCACACGGCCTGCGGCCTGCGGGAGATCTGGGCTACGCTGAGCTTTCTGGCCTGTAAGGACCATGGCAAGACTATGGCTTTCCCTCACCCCAGTTCTTCCGGATCCATCCAGGCTCCTCTTCCTGGCTGGCAGGACTACACCGTACGTATTTACCATGGTTTGCTTCTCTGTCCATTCACCTGTCAACCCATTTGGGTTGTTTCTGGTTTGGCACACTTAGGAATAAAGCCACTATGAGCATCCACGCAAAGGAAAAAAAAAGCCAATCCCAGAACGTTCAGGGCCCTAAATGTACATCAAAGGGACCGACCCTGAGAGTGCATGCATCCTTCTGGTAAAGGGCAACCTTGGATCCACACAGAGGCTCCTCCTCATAGAGCACCTGCCTGTACTGTGGGACGGCCACAGGCACAGTGCTCTGCCCACTCTGCAGCCCATCCTGGAAGCTCAGGGAGATCGGCTTAAGCCCTTCCAGCAAGGGGCTCACACAGCTCTTGGAAGATGACAGAGTCCCCCTGCACACCTGAGCCTCGCGGCACAGCCAGCCCCCAACACTGGGTCAGGTCTGAGGAATGACTCAGCCTGGGGAACATGACAAGAACCATCTGAAGCTTTGCAAACAGGAAGTACCCTCCCCAGGCTGGGTGTCCAAGCCGGGCCCCTGTTTCTCCTTACGCCCCGAGGAGTTTGAGACTGGTCGGGTCTGTGGTGATTTGCTAATCAGATCCTGCTGATGGAGGCCATGTTGTGCAAAACTGTGGGCCCCACAGCGGGCACAGAAGAGGGCTCCCAACACACAGTAGTGTTTCTAGGAAGTCGGTGCTGCTGCAATTCCAGGGGGCTCGGCTGAGCAGATCCAAATCCTGGCCACCAGTCTTTTCACACGACATCCAGAAGGCCTGCATGGCCTTGGAAACTGCTTGCCTTAGCCACAGAGCCCCATCAGGCACACAGGACTAGTAAGGCTCTGCCAGCCCAATTTGGCCCCCGGTACGCCACGATTTGGCCACAAGATGTCCCTGAGACACTGCTCACCAGCACATGACCTCTGTAAGGAGTCATTCACTTGTGATCCTCCACACAGCTCTGCTTGTGCCTTCAACATGAAGGTGAGGGCCAGGTAGGGACTCTGGGTCCGCGTCTGCCAACACCACCTCCCTACCATCTCCAGGGGCAAGGCACCCAAAGTCTCACCTCAGACATTCTGGAAGCATCTCTGGGTTTAATAAATCTCACGCCGACTTGCAGTGCCCTGTCCCTTTGTCTGGAACACACACCTCTGTGGCTGTTTTTGTAAATGCGGTGATTCTACCAGAGGGTTAGTCACCAAGATTCTTGATGAGCTGATGACACAGGCCTACGTAGGGGTGGGGGCACCACTTTCTCAGCCATTGGGTTTCAAAGCCTCTCGAGGTGGCACCAGACCCGTGCCCAGCGCCTCGGAGTCAGAGCTGACGCAGGGGGCTGGCACCCCCACAGGGGCCTCCCAGCCTCGGCAGTGGGTTGTGGCAGGGCTGCTGGGAGGGCGTGCAAAGTAACTGAGGAGACTCACATCTCCCCTCCCGCCCCACAGGCAGACAGGTGTGCCCCTCCCCCTCCGTGCAGCACAGCACACTCTTCAGAAAGTGCTCTCGAGCACCGCATGCTGTCACCACTCACTCCGTGCTCACAGCTGTGCTCTAACAAGGAGGCCAGGGATGCTCGGAGACTCTTCAGACCATTCTTTGCCATTGGGCACCAGCCCGTGGCTGCCCTGCCACAGATGGGATTTGCAGAGGCTCACCTTTCAAAATAAGCCCCCACAACCAGCACCCCAACTAACTTTGGTGGGGTCAACAGAGAGAAGAGGAAGATGAGAAAAGGGACTGAGCCAACTATAGCCAGGTTCCAGAACACCCTCAGCACGTGGCCTCTTGGGGGAGCCATGCGGGGCTCTGGCTTGGTGAGGCCCCTCTTCACTCTCTCTGACCCTATAGCCTCCCTGTGAGGAGCACCCCAAATGTGGCTGACTTGGCAATTTTCCTCACATCCATGAGGTTCGAGAGCCTGCAGCCTAAACAAAGCCCTTCCTTCTGACATTTGTCGTGCGCAGATCCTTCTGGATGTGTCCTCCCAACATCCAGTGATGTGGCCACAGGATACTCGGGGGCCAGCGTGGCCCCTCCCAGGGGTGTTGGAGGACACTCGCCAGCACCTCCAGCCAATGGGGTCCATGTGGGTAGTAGGCCAGTCCCCAGGATGGGCCTTCTGGGAGCTCCAATGGTATACTGTCCCCTAGGGAGTGGCCATGTCCCTGGGGAGGCTGGGCAGAAGATCAGCAGTATGGTGGGGTCTTTCCTCAAGGGGCCTGGGTGGTGACTGAAGGGGCTGTGACTCTTTTGGTGGCCTGGGTCACATATCTATTGGCTCAATCCAGAATACTTCCGCTCAAGCTAAACCTGATCAGGCTGTCACTTGCACTCCTAGGGCCCCAAGGCCACCAGCCCACGCCCGCATCTCTGCCAGTCTGGCTGCTGGTGTCTGTGGCTGCTCACCACCCAACCACGTCTACTCCCTCTTGGGCAGTTAAGGCCACTGCTAGGCCTTGCCACTCGGAGACCCAGTGACTCCACTGCGTTTCAAGATCCTCGTTCTGTGGCAGTGGCTCCAGCCGACCTGCAGAGAGGAGAAATCACAGAGCTCTCCACGGATACCAGGCTCCCCTTGCAGATGTACTCCTCAAGGTCATGGGGAAAGGCTTTTGTGGAGGGCTGGCAGTGCTCATTTGTTGAGTCCCCTCAAATACCACAATCCCCCCGAACCCGTGGCTCACTCCCTCTGCAGCATGCTGAGGTGGCTCTGGCAGTTAACGGTCCTCAGAGAACCCACCCTGTGGTCCAGGTTTCAACCCAGCAACCACACCCTGGGGCCCTTTCTTAGTCCTCAGGCTGCAGCAAGCCCAGACCCTCTGTGAGTGGTCCTGTTTCCATGGATCTGGCCTCATGCATTTCATATCCCCGCCACCTGGATCCCACACGTGTTCTCCAGATTTCTATCTGCATGAAGTTCTTCTGGAACGTAGCCACCTCATCACGGGCCACACTTCGTACCTCACCCTTTGGGGCCCTCCTGGGGCCCGAGTCTAGTTATAAGCAAAGCCAGTGTGGGGGAAGGTGGTCAGGAGTGTCTCACAGGGGCCCTGCCCCCGGAGGTTCCATTCCGGTCCTTCAGGTAAAGGAAGACTGACCTCTTCAGGCAGAGACCGAAGGGGGGCTCTTCTGGCAAAAAAGGCAGCGGAACAAAGGGGTTGGAGGCGGCCCAGCTTCCTCAGTGACTGCCCACAGCCCCCTACCCAATTTCCAGGGTCCTATTCCTTCCCAACCAACAGCCCAGCTTTAAAAGATGCCTTGACGGGGGCGCCTGGGTGGCTCAGTGGGTTAAGCCGCTGCCTTCAGCTCAGGTCATGATCTCAGGGTCCTGGGATCTCATTGGGCTCTCTGCTCGGCAGGGAGCCTGCTTCCTCCTCTCTCTCTGCCTGCCTCTCTGCCTACTTGTGATCTCTCTCTGTCAAATAAATAAATAAAATCTTAAAAAAAAAAAAAAAAAAAGATGCCCTGACGGCAGGGCCTGGTAAGGAGACTATGGACGCACCAGCTGCTTTGGCTGTTCATCCCGTTGCCCCAGGTGCACAGTGCTAGCTCTGTGTCGTTGGTAGCCGTGTTGGCCGCACTTAATTCTGCCATACTTTCCACCCACGGCACCTTGCCATCTTTGGTCTTTCTCTTTTGGGGGCGGTGCTTCCTCCCATGGATCCCACACTTGGCCTGCCCCTGAGCCACAAGGTCTCCCCGCCTCTGCCCTCACCCACAGCCCACACTCTTCCTGCCTTGCTCCCCCAAGGGGTCTGGTCACTTCTTTCTACTGGTTCTGGCTTCAGCCCTGAGCATCGGGAGCTCCTGGCCTGCCTCAGAGTGAGGAGCCAACGGAGTCCGCAGGACCTGGGGGCCGCATTCACTGTCCCCCAGTGGCCAGGGGTCAATTGCCCTGCCCAGCAGAAGGTCTGAGGAGAGCTCTCAGAGCTGACCCGAAGGGGGAATCCAGGGTGTCACCTTGGAGAATCTGTACCTTGAGCCCAGGGGTTTGCATCTAGAGGTTTATTGTAAAGCAGGCCCAGGCTGGCCTCTCACCTGGGCCATAGCTAGCCAGGCATCTGGCCCAGTTACTCTTGTAAGCTGTAAAGTCACTGTCATACAGGTGCTGCATTTCACAAAAGGAAACACGCACCTTGGGTGGAAAAGAAAGACTCCACAGACCAAGTACCTCTTGTAACTGGAGGAGGGGAACTGCGGCTGGCTGTTGCAGGGGTCCTGAGGTTCCACACGCCTGGGTCAGGCCACAGCATGGGCACCCACCTCCCTGCCCTCTGCGTGGCCCAACAAGGGAGCAGACATGTCACTGTGGGTCGGGTAGAGGGACCAGATGCTGATCCGCTGATCCCCAGATCCTGCGGCCAGCAAGCCATCTGCGGCAAAGGCCACACAGTGGACAGTGGCACTGTGGAAGCGTAGTACAGCCAGTGGCTTCATCGTCCGCCAGTGAAACACTCGGACCCGGTGGTCCCAGCCCGCAGTGGCCAGGATCTTGCGGTCTGGCCGGATCTTGACATCAGCGATCCCAGGATTCGTGAGTTCATGAGTTCTGCACACCTAGAAGATCAAGAGCAGCAGAGAGAACCACAAAATGGCTTTTAAGACTTGTCCCAGGGGCTCCCACCTGTGGGCAGTTCTGGTCTGGCAGGCAGAACAAGGAGGGAAAATGCAGGCTGCCAAGATGGCCGTAAGCTCCTGCAAACTTACCCCCTACATCCCAAGAGCCAGGCACAGACCCACTGAGAGAAGCAGCCTAACTGCTGCCCTTGGCCAAGCCCTTGCATAAGACTTCAGGCCCTTCCCTCAGAGACCCCCCAAGGTCCCGCAGAGCTGCTCCCCTACACAAGGCCTGAGAGGAACTCAAGGGCTGCTCTATTTCTCTGCCTGTCAGGCCTTCAGGAAAGACCTCAGTGGGCTGGGTCCTAGGTTTGCTCATCACAGAAATACACTGCGCTTTGGCGTCTAAGCAAGATGCATCTCCAGCTTGAGAGCAGCATAAACTCATGCCTACCCACAGCATGAGGAGGATGAGAGACACCAAGTCCATCTTTAGCGACAGGGCTGACGGGCCACCAAGCGGAGAGCCAGTGGGCACAGGCAGGACCAACAGTGAAGGTGCAGAATGCAGGAGCTCCTGCAGGGCCTGCCACACTGGCCATAGCCAAAACCTTAGTCCCTAGCTTGGTTCTGAGTGGAGGGCAGGCAAAACAAAACATGGAGGTACACAGGCATGTTCTATCTGCACGGAGACACTGGGAGCCAACCTCTTTCTGGACACTGAGTGCTCCCATAGTCAGTGCTGGGTGATGACCCCTTACCGATACATGCCTCCCTGCAGCAGGTACGGAATCAGAGCTGCCTTTGTGGTCACAGCTATTCATGATTACATGGCACTGTCTCATGCATTGCAATCTGGCATCTCCATTGCGTCCATTGCGATGAACACTAAATGACAAAGGCACTTTGCCGTCATTGTGACAATACACAGTAGCCACTTCCTTCTACTGATTCTGGGTGTACCACAAGCTCTTATTGACCTGAAGTTGCCTTTGCTGTCCCTTACCAGCACACCGTTTTCTCCTAGTTCACTTCCCCATAGGGCCAGGGTGGTTTTGGTTAAGAATCACTCACCTATGCAAAGATAACACAGGGGAAAAGGAAGAAACATAGAAAAGCCATTTGCGATATTCCTTGGAAGCAACAGAAATTGTCACCAAGGATTTCTTTTGCCATGATTTAATAAAATAAAACCTCATGAAGCAGCTATCTCCATAAGACAAGAACATGAAGCAAAACATAAGAGGACGAAAACTGAACTGACAGAGTTCAGGCAAGAACAGGAAGACCTCAAAGAAATGGAGGGGATCGGGAAATGGCAGAAGGAGACTGGAACAAGACAGTAAAAAGAGGAATGATACAAAGTGAGCAAAGTGAAAGGGAAAACAGAGTTACAATGGACTAGAGAGAAAACAGCAGACATGGAAGAAAGGCAGCGGTGCTCTAACATTCAGTAGTTTAGAAAATCAATTGTTAATTTCTAGAAAAACTGAAGCCTTATGATCCAGATCCAAAGACAGGTTACAAGATGGTCAATTTTAAGATACACCTTAGGAAATCACTGGACTTGACAGCTTAAAAAGTCCTTTTGATAGTCAGAAAAAGAGCATGTCAATTGTGAGGTAGGGTTTGGCTGTCCTCAAAATGTTCCACAGCCACATCTGTGGCAGAAGACAGCAGAGGCTGCAAAGGCAGGCATGGTCCAAGAATTGTATATCCAGCCAAACTGCTGCTCAAGTATAAAAACAATGGACAAGCATTTTTGAACATGTAAGAACTTAAAGAATCTGCTCCAGTAAGCTCTTCTTGAAGGACTGGAAGATTAACTCCAGTGTCATGAGAGATAACCAGAGAACTTTAGTAGATGATCTGGTAAAAGCAAGGAATCTATTTACCAGTGGGATTAGGTCTAAAACAATACATGGATTATGGCTACAGAACCAGTTATGTAAATAACCAAAATATGGGAGCATAGTAAGATAGGCTGTTTGTTAAGTTCACTGATTTGCTCATCTTTTGTCATTTGGGGCATAACATACAATAGTCAACTTCATACTTGAGAGATTATCTGACAATCCACTGTGAGTAATGACAAAAACAACATGACTTTCTTCCCCAACCCTGACACTAGATGCCATGTTTTCCTAGTATCTGCCCTTGTATTTTTCCATAAATATACTCAACAGATTTATAATTAGATTCCAAAGTTAAATCCAGATCTGTGCTACGTGTAAGAGAGACACAGAAAGACTGACTTGACTGGCAAAGATGTACCAGAAGAGTGTGGACAACAGAGACAGGAGTCCAGTGTCAGTAACAGGACACACTAAATTCAGAGGAAAAAGCGAGAAGACAGACATTGGTAAGTATGGTAATACTTACCAATGACAAAGGGTACAATTCGCAATGAAGAGCTATGACTCTCCGTTCTAGAGACAAACGGGCATATCATTCACGAACCAAGAGCAACAGGAATGTGGCTATGATGGAGTAACTGGTACCAGACCAGTCCTCATGCTATAGACCAGCATCAAACTGGACAAAAGATACCAAGCAACTTCGTGGACAGCAGGAGGGGAGGGGCAGCTGATGGGGTGAGCCTCACAAACACTCTGGCAGCAACCTGCCCAGGGACATGTCCCAGCCATGAAATCTAGGTGTGCACAGAGGCCACATGAAGCTGAAGAGGCAGAGACCAGAGTGTGGAGGCAGCTGGAGTGGCTAGATTTGTGGGGTGAGCCAGTAGCATGGAGGGAACTGGGGAAGGGATTGAAACCCGCATCTGGGTTCCCCATCAGTCCTTGTGTGAGAGGTGGGCTGTGCCTGCTCAGGACACCACATGAGGTTTCCCAGACAGGGACTACAACAGGGTGAGATGGAACAGATACAGGAGATCAGCTGTGACCCTGGGTCCAGCCAGCCCAAGCAAATATACCACCTGACAACCCAGCACTGGTTGGGACGCCACAGTGGTCTTGCTTCAGGAATAAGGGTCACATGTTCGGGTAGGGCCCACACTGGAACAATGCTAGAGACGGAGCTCTCCGTGGCCTAAAGGAGAGGCAGAGTTCAGAAGGTGAGTCCTACCACATCAGAGGAGCCTGGGAAGGACCCTGGGCTTTCCACGTATCTGCCCTGACAGAACGTAAAGCCAAACTGCCACAAATTCAAGGTGAACAGCCAGTAACTGAACTACCTGCCTGCAAGAACAAAAGTAAATATCCTTCAGAGCAAAAGATTAGAGTTCGGAGTCTCCACCACGTATCACTTACAGTGTTGAGCACACAAACAGAAAAATTATTAGACATGCAAAGAAGCAAGAATATATGTCCCACAGTCAACTGGAAAAAAAAAAAAAGCGGTTAATAGAAATTGGCCCAGAATGGCACAGATGTTGAACATATCAGACAAAAACTTTAAAGCAGCTATTTAAGTATGTTCAAAAAAGAAAGAAAGAAAGAAAATGCATTCAAGTAATTATAAAGAACAATTTCCCTGATGAGTGAACAGACAGGAATTATTAGCAGAAAAATGGAGATTATAGAAAAGAACCAACTCAGAACAGCCAACATATTATGTTAAAGGAGAAGAACAAAGTCAGAGGCCTGACTCTACCTGACTTCAGGACTTACTATAAAGCTGTAGTGGTCAAGACAGTGTGGTACTGATGAAAGAAGGGACAGATCAAAGAAGCAGCACAGAGAGCCCAGAAACAGACCCACATAAACAGAGTCAAGTCATCCTGGACAAAGGAGCAAAAGAAACATAACGAAAGGAAAGATACTCTTTTTAACAAGCAGTGCAGGAAAAACTGGACATCCACGTGCAAAAATAGGAGTCCAGACAAAGACCTCACTCCTCTAATTCACAAAAAGTAACTTGAAATGAATCACAGACCTGAAAATAAAACACACTATTAAAATCATAAAAGATAACAAAGGACAAAAACCTAGACGACCTTGGGCTTGGCAATGACATTTTATTTTAGTTTTAGGGTTTTTTTTTTTTAAAGATTTTATTTATTTTTGTGTGTGTGTGAGAGAGACAGCACGTTACCTTTGAGCAGGAGCAGTGGGATGGGCAGAGGGAGAAGCAGACTCCTCACTGAGCAGGGAGCCTGATGCTGGACTCGATCCCAGGACCCCAGGATCATGACCTAAGCTGAAGTCAGGTGCTTAACCGACTGAGCCACTCAGGGGCCCAGCAATAACATTTTAGACACAATACCAAAAGGCACGATCCATGAAAGAAAGAACTGATATGCGAAGCTTCACTAAAATTGTAATTTTCTGCTCTGTGAAAGATATTGGCAAGATAATGAAAAGACAAGCCACAGAACAGGAGAAAATGTTTGCATAAGACACATTTGATAGGGGCACCTGGGTGGCTCAGTGGGTTAAGCCGCTGCCTTCGGCTCAGGTCATGATCTTAGAGTCCTGGGATCGAGTCCCGCATCGGGCTCTCTGCTGAGTGGAGAGCCTGCTTTCCTCTCTCTCTCTCTCTGCCTGTCTCTCTGTCTACTTGTGCTCTCTCTCTGTCAAATAAATAAAATCTTAAAAAAAAAAAAAGACACATCTGATAAAGGACTATTAACCCAAATGTACAAAGAACCCTTAAGATTCAACAATAAGAAAACAAACGACCTGACTAAAATATGGGCAAATGACCTTAACACATACTTCTCCAAAGAAGATCAATACATGGCAGTAAGCACATGAAATGTGCTTCTGTCATACATTATCAGGGAAATGCACAATAGAACAACAACTAAGATAACACTGTACCTCAACTGTATTTCAGTAGCAGTGACAAGGGAAAAAACCAGATACCACTATACACTTGTTAGAATGGCCCAAGTCCAGAACACTGACAATACCAAATGTTCATGAGGATGTAGAGCTACAGGAACTCTCCTTCACTGCTGGTGGGAATGCAAAATGCTACAGCCACTTTGGAAGGCAGCTTGATGGTATCTTAACAAAACTAAACATACTCTCACCAGGTGATCCGAAACGGCATGCTTTGGTATTTACCCAAAGGAGCTAAAAATTTATTTCCATACAAAAACCTGTGGGGTGCCTGGATGGCTCAGTTAAGCTTCCGACCCTTGCTTTCAGCTCAGCTCATGATCTCAGGCTCATGAGATCGAGCCCGGAGTCAGTCTCTGTGCTGGGTGTGGAGCCTGCTTAAGAGTCTCTCTTCTCCCCCTCCCTCTGGTCCCCACCATGCCAAATACCATACATCAGTGTCTACAGCAGCTTTACTCGTAACTGCTAAAACCTGGAAGCAACCAAGATGTCCTTTTATAGGTGAACAGGTAGATAAACTGTGATGCATCCAGACAATGGAATTTCAGTGCTAAAAAGAAATGAGTCGTCAAACTATAAAAGACACAGAGGACCTTTAAATGTGTATTACTCACTGAAAGAGGCCAATCCAAAAAGGCAACAGACTGTATGATTCCAGCCTTATAATGTTCTGGAAAAGGCAAAACCAAACCACAAAGACAGCAAGAGAAATCAGTGGTTGTCAAGGGTCAGTGTGGGAGGAGGCATGACCAGGCAGAACACAGAGGATTTTTAGGGCAGTGAAAATACAGTGTGTGATACTGTAATGGTGGATACACATCATTATACATTTGTCTAAACCCACAGAATGCACACCACTAAAAGTGAACTTACTGTGAACTGTAGACTCGGGGTGATAATGTGTCAGTGGAGATCTGTCTGTTGTACCAGTTGTCCCACTTTGGTGTGCTGTCCATAATGGGGGAGGCCGTGCACGCACTGGGGTGAGGGGCAAGGGGCATGCGGGATATGTCTGTACCTTCCTCTCAATTTTGCTGTGAACCTAAAACTGTTCTGAAAAAAACAGTCTTTTATTTAAACAAAAGAAGAAGAGGGGCACCTGGGTGGCTTAGTTGCTTTAAGTTCTACCTTCAGCTCAGGTCATGATCCTGGAGTCCTGGGATTGAGCCCCGCATCAGGCTCCCTGCTCAGCAGAGAGCCTGCTTCTCCCTCTGCCCCTCATCCTGCTCGTGTCTGCTCTCCCTCCCTCTCTGTCTCACTCTCTCAAATAAATAAATAAAATCTTTAAAAAAAAAAAAAAAGAACCACAATAGAAAATGGAGAATGAAGCAGCTCAGTAACTGAAATGAAAAACTTGTGGGAGAGGCTTAGTGGCAGATTGTAAATAATTTTGAAAAGTCAGTTAACTAGAGGACGTATCAATAAACATGATTCAATCTGAAGAACAGAGAGAGGAAAATGATTGAAGAAAACTGAACAGAGCCTCAGGGAGTATGGAATGATACCCAACTGTCTAATTTATGGGAGTTCCAGGAGAGTGAGACTACTGAAAACCACAGATGAACAAAACCTTGAAAGCCACCATGAAGTGAGAGGCATGGTGTGTTTAGGAATAATGATGAGATACAATGAATTCTTATTCGAAACTATGGACACCAGATGACAATGGAACAACACCTCTAAAGCGCATGAAGGAAAACAAAACTATTATCCCTAGATTGTTTTTTTTAAAAAAGAGGATGAAATAGGCTCTCTGCTCTTCCCCGTTTGACAGACAGCCGCATCTTCAGGTGCAGTGCCAGCCACGTGCCTGAGACATGATGGTGAAGGTTGGAGTGAATGGATTTGGCCATACTGGGTACCTGGTCACCAGGGCTGCTTTTAACTCTGGTAAAGTGGATATTGTCGCCATCAATAACCCTTTCATTGATCTCAACTACATGGTCTACATGTTCCAGTATGATTCTACCCATGGTAAATTCCACGGCACAGTCAAGGCTGAGAATGGGAAGCTTGTCATCAATGGGAAGTCCATCTCCATCTTCCAGGAACGAGATCCCACCAACATCAAATGGGGCGATGCTGGTGCTGAGTATGTTGTGGAGTCCAATGGGGTCTTCACCACCATGGAGAAGGCTGGGGCTCACTTGAAGGGCGGGGCCAAGAGGGCCATCATCTCTGCTTCTTCTGCTGACGCCCCCATGTTCATGATGGGTGTGAACCATAAGAAGTATGACAACTCCCTCAAGATTGTCAGCAATGCCTCCTGTACCACCAACTGCTTGGCTCCTCTGGCCAAGGTCATCCATGACAACTTCGGCATTGTGGAAGTACTCATGACCACCGTCCATGCCATCACTGCCACCCAGAAGATTATGGATGGCCCCTCTGGGAAGCTGTGGCGTGACGGCTGAGGGGCTGCCCAGAACATCATCCCTGCTTCCACTGGTGCGGCCAAGGCTGTAGGCAAGGTCATCCCTGAGCTGAATAGGAAGCTCACTGGCATGGCCTTCTGTGTCCCCCCTCCCAATGTGTCTGTCGTGGATCTGACCTACCGCCTGGAGAAAACTGCCAAATATGATGACGTCAAGAAGGAGGTGAAGCAGGCATCAGAGGGCCCCCTCAAGGGCATCCTGGGGTACACTGAGGACCAGGTTGTCTCCTGTGACTTCAACAGTGACACCCACTCCTCTACCTTCGATGCTGGAGCTGGCATTGCTCTCAATGACCACTTTGTCAAGCTCATTTCCTGGTATGACAATGAATTTGGTTACAGCAATCGGGTGGTGGACCTTATGGTCCACATGGCCTCCAAGGAGTAAGAGCCCCCTGGACCATCAGCCCCAGCCAGAGCAAGA
The DNA here is from genome assembly GCF_964662115.1 of Mustela nivalis. Classification (NCBI taxonomy): domain Eukaryota; kingdom Metazoa; phylum Chordata; class Mammalia; order Carnivora; family Mustelidae; genus Mustela; species Mustela nivalis. Next base: position 80,931,570 of record NC_139033.1, on the reverse strand, counting down.
GGAAGAGAGAGGCCCTCAGCTGCTGGGGAATCCCTGCCCCAACTTATCCCCCCAAACACTGAGAATCTCCTAACCTCCACTATTTCCATCCCAGACCCCCTGAAGAAGGGGAGGAGCTTGGGGAACCCTACCTTGTCATGTACCATCAATAAAGTATACATACTGTACCCCCCCAACAAAAGAGGATGAAATAGACATTGTTCATAAACTGAAGCTAGAGAATCTTCAATCTTTTGTCAGAAGAACTATACTTCAAGAAATGCCAAAGGATATTCTTCCACATAAAGGGAAATAAAACCAGACAACAACAGGGATCTACAGGAAGAGCACCAGAAATGGTAAGAGATGGGTAAATATAAACTCCAGTTGACCCTTGTACAACACGCAGGTTAGGGGTGCTGACTCCCCATGCAGCTGGAAACCCACTTACCACTTCTGACTCCCCCAAAACTACCAACAGCCTTCTGGTGACTGGAAGCCTTACTGATGACATGAAGAGTTAACATGTATTTGGTATGCTATATGTATTATATCCTGCATATTCTTGCAATAAGCCAGAGATAAGAAAACATTAATAAAATCTTAAGGAAGAGAAAACACATTTATAGTACTATTCTTTGTTTATATAAAAAAAAAAAAACCTGGGGGTGTCTGGGTGGCCCAGTCGGTTATGCTCCTGGTTCTCGATTTCAGCTCAGGGCTTGCTCTCAGGTTTAATAACTGATAGTTTAACGTAAAGCCGATAACATTGAAAAGTTTATAAGGCATGCAGAATTAAAAGGTATAACTGTAGCAGGAGAAAGGATGGGAGGGTGGTAAACGGAATCCTTCTAGCATGGGGTATGACACATGTTGGGAGAGTGGCGCAGCAGCACTGACTGAGTAGGGCTGGGTACATCGACAATGGGTACTGTGAACCTGCAAGGAGCCGCTCAGAAGAAAATGATAAGAGTGATAGCAAAGAAACCAAGAGAGGAAATAAAATGGAAAACGAAAAAATGAATATTTGATTAACACACAGGAAGGCAGGAAAGGAGTAAAAGAGGGTCAAAAACAGAAGTGACAACTGGAAAACCAGTATCAAGATGGCAGGCTTAAGGCCAGGCACACCACTAATTCCATTAAGTACAAACAGACTGAGTGCTCCAATCAGAAGGCAGAGATTATCAGGAAGGACTGAAAAGCAAGACAGCCAAAGATCCATTTTAAATATAAAGAGACGGACCTAGGTTGAAAATAAGGGAGACATGCCTCAAAAAGAGGAAACCTGAGGAAGTTGGTGCTGCTGCATTAGCTTCAGACTAAATCGACCCCAAGATAAAGAATGTGTTACACCGGAAACTAAGGTAACATTTGTTGGGTGTCAACTACACTTCCATTAAAAAAAAAATTAAATTACTATTAAAAAAAAAAAAAAGACATGACAAGAGCTACAGAAGGATATTTCATGATGACCATTCAGCCGGATGTGGTCACCACCTTAATGCATGTAATGACAGCGCTTCAAAATTCATGAAGCAAAGCAGACAGAAAGGGGGAAATAGGCACATTCACGACCACACTCAAAGATCCAAAGACCTCGCTCAGTAACTAGTGAAAAACTAGATGAAACAATTGGCAGGGATATGGTAGACGCTAAGGCTACCAACCACCTTGACCAAGGTCGTGCTGACGAATGCTCCGCCCAACAAATGCGTAACACCCGCGCTCACCAAGATGTAATGCAGCCTGTGCTGGGCCAAACACAAGCCTCAATAAATAGCTAAATGCTGACATTGTGCAGGTTCCTTCACTGACAGCAGAATGAAGCTAGACGAAAGATATCTACAAAATCAACAAATATTTGGAAACTAAGTAATTTACTTCTAAGGAACAACTGGATCAAAGAATTAATCGTCAGGGACAATAGAAAGTATTTCGAACTGAACAAAAATGAAGACACAGAAATCAAAATTTGAGGGCCAGACCCCAAAGGCTGGTGAGTTGGCTGGGAGTGGGCTCCCCTACAGTCCAGTGGGGAGCCAGGACAAACCCAGAGAAGTACCTAGAACTGTGGGTACCATCAACGGGCAGATTCACACAGTCGGAGGTCCCCACTAGATGTTCCATAACAGGCAGCTCTCTCGGCCTCTGGAAGGAGTGCCTGAGGAATAAGAATGCCCGGGCAACGTTTACAGTACAAAAGAGCAGCAATGAGACCCAATTCGTGGGCAAAGCCAACTCTGCGAGAGAGATATCTATATCTGAAGACAAGTTGAAGGCAAAAGATTTTTTTAAAAGCTATATTAATTATTTTTAAAGCTATATATTTTTTAAAGCTATATTTTTAAAGCTATATTAAAGCTATAATACAGTAAGTATTATAATCAGAAGAAACCTGGCATGGACCACATTAAGAATTGGAAAAACAGGCTTTTAGGCAAAAATTCTTCTCAGGGATAACAAGAGTCACAAAAGTATAAAGGTTCAATTCCCCAGGAAGGTGACCGTGCTAAACCCGGATGTTCCTAAGCCAGCTTCCAAAATGCAGAAGAACACACAGGATGCCAGAGAAGTTGCCAAGATGTGTCCTGGGGCCGGGGTCTCCCTGCCCCTTCCCAAGGCGCCTAGTCACATGGATGGTGTCGGACTGCACGGCCCCCACGACTGCCTGAGTGCATGCAGGACGGCCATGCACCCAGCAACAAGAAGCACTTCCTTCCCACACACATGTGGAATACTTATGTCAACGGGACTGGCCTCCACATTTCAGAGAGCTGATATCATTCAGACCTTATTCTCCGACCACAACGGCATTGAGTTAGAAATCCAAAAATTAAAAAAAAAAAAATACTGGGGAGAAAGAAAAAATCAAACATTTGGAAACATAAAAACACTCTGATCAGCTCAGCAGTCAGAGAACAAACAAAAATTGGGTCCCCCCCACAGAATGAAGACAGTGACATCTCCCAACGTGGAATGCAGCTAGAGGGCTGCAGAGAGGCTGCAGCTGCCACTGGGGGTTGGCTGGCAGAGAGAACAAGTGGGTTCCATACCCAGTTCAAGTCAGACCAACAGACCAAGCCCCAGAAAACACAGGAGGAAGGAAAGGAAATATCAGAACAGAAATGATGAAAAAGAAAAGGATTTTTTTGGTCTTTTTTATTTTGTTGCTTTTTTTTCTTTTTCTTTCAAACCATAAGAGACTCTTCATGATAGAAAAAAAGATTTTTAAAGATCAACAAAGATAAGACTGATCAGGAATAAAAAATGGGACAGTTTTGTAAATACAGTAGAGTCTACATAGTCATTTCAAAGAACTAAAAGAGGGGTAGTATTAAAAATATCTTAGGCGCCTGGGTGGCTCAGTTGGTTGGATGACTGCCTTCGGCCCAGGTCATGATCCCAGAGTCCGGGGATCGAGTCCCACATCAGGCTCCCAGCTCCATGGGGAGTCTGCTTCTCCCTCTGATCTTCTCCCCCTCATGTTCTCTCTCACTGTCTCTCTCTCAAATAAATAAATAAAATCTTAAAAAAAAAAAAAAAAGAAAGAAAATATCTTAAAGGTTTTTATGCCCAGAGACACATTCTTAGAAAAAGGCAACTTACCACCCCCCGCCAAAAAATCCAGAAACCTGTATCAGTCCAAGAAGAAAATCAAGCCTTCCTTGCAGAGAAAACACCTGTTGCAGGAGAAAACAGCAACCCATGGCCACTCACAAAACAGACCCCCTACCAGCTTATCCAGAGGTCAGGAGAGAAGCGGATGCCTGCCTTGATTCTGGGACTCCCCATACCCCAACACCATAAGCAGAGAGGGGTAACAGGGGAGGGGGTGCAGGTTAGTTTACTGAGAGGCCGACTGATGGTCCCAAACAATTCCAAAGGAGCCCCACCACACAGAAATCTACAGGCTCTCTAATGGGTTATTTTAAGACTATGTGGTTGTTTTGATATCATAAAATAATGCAATTCATTTAAGTTAACTAATTTGAGAAGAAAAGCCCCAAGTCTGACATCTCAAATGCCTATTCACAATCCAGATTCTTTCTCCACTAGGAGCAGAAGGAGGATCTTCCACAATGAGACCCTTGCAAAACCTGACAGCAAACTTGCATGCCATCCAAGCTGTAGCGTGTGGGTGGCTCACTATAGCCCTGGCCTCCCTGTGGCATGGCCTGGGCTCCTGGTCAGTGCTATCAGCACTCAGGCAATCAGCACTCAGGCAGCCCCCCAGAGACCCGCCCAGTCACCTCCACGCCTGCCCCACATCTCATGGTCAGGGACTCCCCCTCCTACTCTTCCAGGGCTCAGGCCAGTACCTGGCCCACCAACTGGGGCACCACGATGTCTAGACCACCAAGTGGCACATGCTGGAGAAGGACTACAGGAGCCAAGGCCACTGTGCATGGGTGAGAAGGCAAATCCTACGTGTGCCTGAACCCCTCTCCACTCACACGGACCAGAACACGGGGCTGGAAATGAGAACTGATGACCATCACCATCCCTTATCCTTTTCTCTTCTGTGGACTTTGCCTTAAGCCAGGAGTAGCCAGGGGACCCCTGGGCTCGGAGCCATGGACTCCCTGGAACCCATGTGGGGCCCTGCTTGGGGGTCACCTCCTTCATATTCCATCAGGGAAAACAGGGAGAAAAGGGCTGCTTTCAAGTCTGCTCTTGCTGATGATCACCAAGAACCAAAGGCCAGGGGAAGAGGAATTTGAATTTCCATAGACGCCCCAGAGCCATGGTTCTCACACACTGGAAGCTGGGTCTAGGGCACAGAACGTCTTCCGCGCCATGTTACTACCTGGGAGGAGGGAAGATGCCCAGCACTGCCCACGGGGGCGGGAGTGACTCTGGTCCCGAAGCGAAGGCAGAAAGTAGGCTCCCCTGGCAGGAAAGAAGAGAAGCAGCAGCAGAAGCTTTGACGGCAACCTCAACCACGAGAGGCCAGTCCCTGTCCTGCGCTTGTATTCCCGAGGAGGAGACTCCCGAGGAGGGTCCAACAGGGTCGGTTCATGGTCACGGCCGCCAGAGCCTTGCTTATTCTGCTGTGTTCCTGAGATGCCTATGGGGGGTTGAGTTGTGTTCACAGTTTGCTTGGTTTCAGGTCCACAGGTCCTGCCACTGACAATTTAGAGGGCGGGGACTGAGAGAAAGGGCAGCAAATGCACAACAGGACAAGGGGACGCCTGGCCAACCAGCCATGGGTGCACCTCGGGGAAGCGTGGTTGGTCCGATTCCCAGTCCAGGCTGGCTGGGGTGGTTGGGGGGAGTGGTTCAATATTACTTAAAGGCCTAAAAATACTGCTGGCCGTAAATCAGCCCCTGCTTCAAGGCCATGGGCCCTGCCCAAGTGTGGGAGGAAGGAGCAGGTCTGCACACCACCTGTGTCTGACGACAGCCAAGGCCCGAACCCCTGGAGGCTGGAGGAAAAGCCACCTCTGGAAGGCAAGCGAGTGGCCCAGCATTGCCATGTGCCCCCGAGGCCACAGTGTCCTGAGGAGGGTGGCCCAAGGCTCCCAGTCACTGCCATGGTCCCTGGCTACACCTATCCCGGATAAGGACCCTCTGAGAGGGATCCCTGGCCACTAGTGGCTCTCACAGCACATGACCTCAGGTGCCAGGAATGTGCATGCGGCGCGGCCGCCATCTGGTTCTCATTACCCATGCTCTGCTGCGGGAAACCTCATCTGCGTCTCCACTCCCAGCGCCCGCCCGGGAGAGATTGATTTGGGCTCATTAGAGACTCCAGCAGCGGGTTGTGAGGTGAGGCCCATCTGTGCCCACGTGGCTCAAGGGCCAGGGAAGGCAGCTGCAGCAGAGAGCCAGCACGGTGCAAGGACCTCGGGGCGAGGATGCCCGTGGATGCCTGTGGGCACCGGCCCCTGACCTTCCTCCTCAGGGGCCTTGTGTCACAACCTGAAAACCTCCAGGAACTCTGGGGCCAACTCGGAACCTGACATGCAGCCGTTCTCAGTGGCTGTGCTCGGCGGGAGGGGCACTGTCCTCCTGCTTTGATGTGTGCTGCTGCGTGGGGCCCGGAGCCCCAAGTAACACCGTCACGTAACCACCACGTCCACCCCGCGGTGCCTGGTTCCCCTTCTGCTTTAACTTTCAAATTCATTAATAATCCTCTGTGCTTTAACTTTTCAGTTCATCAGTACAGTAAAAGTTCATCTCTGGACTGGAACGTGCCCCATAAATTTAAGTCTTAAGTTCCAGCAGCTGTTTCCCCAGCAAGCCGGCAGAGACCAGGCAGACCTGGGTCAGGTCGGCAGGAGGGGACCCTTCCTGGGGTCCTGGGGGTATTGCAGTCTGGAGTGGGGTTCTCAGGGAAGCACCCCGAGTCTTCAGCCTTTTGCAAGGTCAGGCTGATGAAATTCAAGCCCCAGTGGGATGGAGCCCTGGACCCCACAGTGGGAAGGTGGAGGCCTGGGCTTGTCCCCACCAGGCTCAAGGAACAGGAAGGAGGGGTGTAAGAGAGAACTCCAAGGCCTACCTGGCTGGGCTCGACACCCAGTGAGATGCCCTCCTCTGCTGAGGACAGGAAGACCCAGCACCAGCCTGGCTCTGCCCCAGTCTTAAAGATGACACCCATCACGACGACATTCACTCCCATTCCTGCTCAGGTCCATCATTCCAAGGGCTTGGGGCCTTTCTGCTGGGACAGAGGCATGAGAAGCTCTGCCCCACCACAGCCAGGCCTGGCCCCATGTGGAGGCCTGTCTAACCCTCCCTTCCCCCAGGGCCTCCATGGGGCTCTCTAAGACAAAGAAGGACAGAAAGACAGACGGCTAGTTGCCTTTACTGTAATTTGGCCATGTACTGGCACAAGCTGATCTGCTGGGGAAGAGCAGTGCTGAGGAAGCATAAACGTGCACCCGTCCCTTAATATCACACTGACCCCCTTTCTCCTCTCTTGCTGGGCTCTGGCCGGCCGCTCCCACCCTCAGGTTCCTGTTCTGATCCCACCCAGAGAGACACCAGGCAGCCTCACACCAGGACAGTGGGCAGTTCCCTCCCTTTCACTGCTGGCCACTTGCTCTGGATCATTCTTTCTAGGATGCCAGTCCCAATTCCAGCTTCAACATGAAAGCACCCTTCCCAGGTCTCCCTCTGCCTGAGCTGTGTCCGCCTCTGAGCCTCTTTGTCCTTCACCATTCCCTCTAGCACCCCGCTGCCTCGTTCCTTTTCAGCCTCTGTCTTCCCCAGGACTCCTCACCTACCACATAAGACCCCTGCCCCAGCTGTCCTGGCTCCATCCCTCCTTCGGGATGCCCTGGTGGCAATGCCGGAACCCCCCCCCCCCCCGCCCAGGGTAGCACCCAGGATGCGTGACACCTGCTAGGCACTGCAGCACGCTCTTAGTTTCCCTGGGGGCCCGCCCTGCCCCTCTCCAACCCACGTCGTGCCTCAGGGGCTTGGTGGTGCCTGCTCAGATCTTATTCCTCTGGCTGTGAGGGTCCAGGCCAGGCAAGTGTGAGGTACAGCAGACTTGCCAGCCTAGCAGGCAGGCTTTACCACCTGGTGAGGGGAGATGCCTTCTTCTCCCCCATAGCTCCTACACAGAGGGGCAGTCCTGTCCTCCAGCACTCCAGCGATGAGCGCCCAGGTAAGGCCAGGCGCCAAGCCTGCCGTTGCTACTGCTGGCAGTCTCCCCAAGGGCCACACATTTTCCAACTGGGGCCCTGTTCCCCAACCAGACCTGGGTTTAGAGTGCTGCCCTTCCACGCAGCTTCCACGAGCTAGTCAAGTGGCCAAGTCTCCTCCTTCCAAGGCTTCCTGGCTAATAGGGACTCCTCAGCCACCCCAAGATGCCAGAGTGCACCAGGTCACCCTCTGGGGGCCAAGAGGCATCAAACCTCTCATCCCGTGACCTGCAGCCCCCCTGGGACCTGTCCTCGTGTGAGTCCTGCACAGGAGGCTCCCCAACCCCCAACTCTACCCCCAAGGTTCCAAACAGGGCTGAGGGTGCAGGCTGGGCCAGGGCAGCCCGAGCACCAGCCACAGGCCCAGACCTGGCCCCCAAGTGCTCCACAAGCCATGTGGGAAGGGAAAGCCCACTGAGACTTCATGGAAGGCTTTCAGCAACATCCCGCTCTGGCCTGAGGCCTCACACCCCTTCCCTGACGAGGCAGGCAGAGAGGAACAGCTTCCCTGGTGTTGGCCTGCAGACTGCCCTGGGGGCGTGACTCTGTGAGTTTCTCCACACTGGGTTGGTTTGGGTTGATTAATCAGTTCCTTACCTACCGAATTCCTCTGAGTCTTTGCAAATGGACTTGCCTACCCCTGGACTCTACATGCCTTTTCTCTAGATGGACAAGACGTGACTGCTGTTAACCCGAGGTCTGAGAGAAACCCAAACCATGTGAACGGTTCACAAGCGCCCACGCCCCCTTCTTCCTGCGCCGGCCCCGTGGACAGGCTGGCCTGCACCCCGCCTCACAGTGATTAATTAGCCAGGGATCTGCAACAACTCCTCTTCATGCCTAAATATTGTTTCAGCCTATCAGACTGTTAGTGCAAAGCAGGATAAATGACACCTCGGGTCTGGCGTACTGACCTGCAGGGCCTGCTGCTCATCCAGGCTCCAGACAGCCAGCGCCTTCTCCGCGGAGCCCGAGACGCCCCTGGTCTTCTGGGAGTCAAAGTCAAAGCCCATGACGGGCTCCGTGTGGCAGGCGACGCGGCTGCACACCTTCCGCTCAGAGACGTCCCACAGGGCCACCGATCCGTCCTCATAGCCGGCCAGGAGGAGTGGGCGGGGATTGGAGTCAGCCTGTGGGGACAGCACAGCCGTCAGCTCCTGAAGAAGGCTCCAGTACATTCTGGGGGAGAAGGGGCTCTGGAGAGTGGCGGCCTCCCCCGCTGGGCCTTGGAGGTGGCCCAGCCAGGTACCGATTCCTCGTGTTCCTCACACGGCAGTAACAGTTTGGAGGCTCCATGTGTCCCCTTGAGAGCAGACACCAGTGGCACCAGGCTGGCACGGGCCAGCATTGGCGCTCTCTGAGGACCGAGACTGGAGGGCGCCGAGCCCAGGGTCGCCCGGGCATGGCCCCCACCTCACGCTGCCAGGCCACTGCTGCTTGCCAGCGGGGACGGGTGCTGCAGCTTCCTCCTGCCTCCTTTCTGCAGGCTGAGACTTGTGGCCACTCCTTCGTGGGGCCGGTCACCTGTCTAGAACTGCCAGCCAAAGGAAATCGCGAACTCCATCTCAATGAAAAATGAACTTTCTGTGCTTTGTCAACGTCGCCGTGGAAGCCCCCCACCCCCCCAGGCCTGGTGAGTCGCCAGGGCGCTGACTGGTGTGAGCCGAGCTCTGCCGGCCCTGAGCTATTGTGATGAATGAGGACGCGGGTCAGAGGGCTCTGCACCCGGGACAGACGCCTCGTTTATCTCACCTCGGCAACCACTCCAGGGGAGCACTGCGGGACGCCGTGTCACCCCAGCACTGAAAGTGGCAGCCCTGTGCGTGGTGCCCAGTCTCCAGGACAGAGACCCAGGTTGCTTCTGGGGCAAAGCACACGCCTGCCGATGCCTTTTGCTCTCACTGTCTCTGCATTTCCTGCTGAGCTGCCTGGGGTCAGCGTCACTCAAAATGTCAGAAATAACTGAGCACACCCCCTCCCCAGTGAATTTTCCAAGAGCCAGGAGCTCAGCTGAGCCTCCGGGAACTATGCGTCTGGCCTCTGCATGCAGTGGTAAGAATGGGGTCCTGGCAGCAGAGGGGTTGGAGCTGCTCGGCAAGGCTGCTTCCTGGGTTATCTGCAACTCCCAGAACAGTCAGTCCCCTGTTGGCGGCAAGGCCTGGCACAGAGCAGAGTACCTGGGGCTCACGGATCACGGGCTAATGGCGCCAGGAAGCCTCTCCTTCCCCACCTGCTGGAGCTCCCGTTATGAGCTGCGTGGGTGCTTCCACCCACCCCAAGGGGCTCTAGGCCCCGACGCTGTACACATCACAGAGTGCCCAGAAAGAACCTTTGCTCTGCTAAGCAAGGTGACTGGGTTCAGCCAAAAGGCACCAGATCATGTGTCTAACAAGAGCACACTATATCCTCTACACCTGGAAGCAGGGCTCTCTCTGTGTACCAGAAGGGGAAACTGAGGCTTTAAGGTGTGATATACATCACTGGGGCCCTGGTTAGTGAAGGGAGCCAGGGGGAGCCTGATGCCGAGTGGCTCTTTGATCAGAAGGAGATGGCAGCTAGCCTGGAGGATGTCTCCTGCACATCCACAGGAACGGCTCTGACATTTTTTTTCTGATGATAATACGTGTTCATACATACAAAGAAAGGCTCTTAGCTTCACTTAGCCTGTGGCAGCCTGTGCCCCTCCCGAAGGCCTCTTCTAGGCTGACTGCCCCCCAAAGTGGGCCCGACTGAGCAAGCAGTTAGGAGAAGGGCCCCATGACCATGAACCCTGTGTGTGTAGCTGCCTGCTAATGCTGCCACGGAGGGGCCAAGGCTGGAAGCAGCCGAGCGTGATCCCTGCCTCCGTCTGGCCTCCCATGCGAACCCGTCAGGGTCAATACGCTTTCTCTGCAGTTCTGTAATGGGGAAGAGCTCCACTTTGGTATCTTTCAAGTCACCTGACTGGAAACTTTGTGCAGCACAAAATTATTTATAAGGCTTTTCTCCAGACACGTATAGACTGCTTGAAGAAGCGATTAGGCCCTCTGCTCAGGTACCTCGTCCCAGGCCACTGTGCCTCTCCAGAAAGGGCCTTCCCCCATGAGCAACCACATCTGGACCCTGCTAGGAGAGTGAGAGCCAGATGAGAACAGCCCAGTGCTCTGTCTGTTGACCAGGAACTCACACCAACCCCCTAGGCCAGACCTGCCCGGTCCCACACAAGAGGTCAGCTCTGAGGAGCTCACCTGGGGCCCACTTGGGTCTGTTCCCTTCGGGGCAGTGATCTGTCTTGTCGCCTGCTTTCCCATCCACCCTGCCTCTGCCCAGCCTCTCCTCCACCCTGCCGCCCCAGGGCGCTGCTCCTCTCAGTGCCAACACATTGGTTCTGGTCCGTCTCTGCAGCCCAAGTTTGTAGCATGCCCGTGTGGTCTCTGGGTTCTGAGCGTCTCGGCGCTTTCACGGGCTGTATGCCAGTCACCCACCTATCAGAATAGGAGCCAGACCAACCTGCAGGGGCTCGCCTCACTGTTGCTGAGGGTGACCAAGCTCTGAGCTCTAGCCCGAACGGCTGCTGCTCCCATCCATGCTGCAGGGCCCCTGCGGACCCCAGCTACAGGCGCCACAGGTAGAACAGCAGTCTCATGGCCTCAGGCCTTTGGGGACAGGCTGATCTCCATGGGGCGAGGACCTAAAGTTGCCAGAAGGATTTGCTTTGTGTCTTCTCCTGTCACTGGGCACCCTAACTGGGAGAGACCACAGCAGGCAGGCCCCGCCTACAGCATCTGCTGGGATCAGTACTGTAGGGAGCTCCCAGCTCACTGGAGGGGACCCTACGTCCAGGGTCTGAAAGCCTCTTCTCAGGGCTGCTGTGATCAGTATTCCTGAGCTTTAATATGATAATCAACCTAATTCAATGCAAGTCAGCCACTTTGAAGAGCCAAACAAGAATCTGGGGTGCTTGGGTGGCTCAGTCTGTCTGCCTTCCTGCTCAGGTCTTTATCCTAGAGTGCAGAGGTAGATCCCCTTGGTGTGGCGCTGGGCAGGGAATCTACTTTCTCTTTTCCCTCTGCCCCCTCTTGCATGCTCTCTCAAATAAAGTTTTTTTAAAAATCTAAAAAAAAAAAAAAAAAGATACAGAACACTTAGGTGGCTCAGTCTGTTAAGTGTTTGCCTTCAGCTCAGGTCATGATCCCAGGACCCTGGGATGGAGCCCCACATCAGGCTCCCTGCTCAGCAAGGGGTCTGCTCCTCCCTCTGCCTCTGCCCTCCCCCTGTTGGTGTTCTCTCCCTCTCTTTCTAATAAATAAAATCTTTAAAAAAAAAAGATTAAAAAAGAAGAATACATCTGAATGTTTCAGTGAGAAATACCGTGTCAGGTCCCTCTGCCACACTCAGATTAATAAACTACAACCTGGACCTTCAGGTTTGGAGAGAAAAAAAGGACATTTCAAATTAATGTCAAAAAAAAAAAAAAAAAAAGAAAAATTAATGTCAACTCTCTTTTAACAGAACGCTTTGCGTTGGATCTGTATCAACTAACAAAAACTCGATTTGTCCTTCTGTCAACTATATTAATTACCTTAACAAGTTTGTACATCCCATTTCTATACATTTTTCTTCTGGAATTTTTACATGATTACGCAATGGCGGTGTTTCCAGGGAAGCAGAGTGAGCGGGTGCAGCCGCAAGGCCCTGCCCGGAAGTGTGAGCACCACACCGCAGCCCTAGGCGTGCAGACCTCAGGCGGTTCGCCGCCACAAACCTGCAGGTGCCAGGAGCACGGTCATCTTGTAGCCCCACCCCCACCCCTCTGCTCAGCTCCCCGTGGGCTTGTCTCTGAGCGGTGGAATCAGTTTATCGAAACAAATTCCAACTGGAATGTTCGTGAAGAAACTGCACAGGAGGAAACCAATGGCAAGAAGGCACAGGTCCGTGGAGGGATGAAAAGCATGGGGCAAGGGCTCTGATGAGGTACCTGGCCCTGTGGGTCCTCTTGGCCCCATAGACATCCCCAAAGTGCCCAAGCCCATCTTGGGAGAAGTGCAAACAAGAAGCGCGGCACGAGGCAGGAATCACCTCCTCCCACTCTCAGGCAGGCTCAGGTAGCTCCTAGAAGGTGCTGGTGAACTGAACAGAGCTGGGAAAATGGCCTATAAGCCGTGCTCCCCAAGGCAGACACCGGTCAAGGACTTATCTACCGCAGTCTCTGTCACTGCAAAGGTGCTGCCTGGCATTCTTACCAGGTGAACACACCAGATCATCAGCTCTGTTGCCCCAAACAGCAGCAGCCCTGAGAAGCAGAACAGTAGTGCACTTTGAGCCAGTGCTGTTCCCTGTGGAGGCATGGGACTTCTAGTAGAGGCAAGTGGGCGGGCTCAGGAGGATCCCTCCCAAGACCTCACTCTTGGCCTTGGAGCCAAAACCCATGCTGCCAGGACTCTGGAGTATAACCCACTCCCTGGTCCCAGGCTTCAGCTGCCAGCCCCAGGAGATGTCTTCTGACCCTCTCTAAGCAGAAAGAATAGACAAGAAAGAAGGAAATGGCTGTAAGTCAGAAATGCCAAGTGTGGCCACAGGGAAAGTCAGCATGTTAAGCCCACTCCTGCCTTGGAGGCAAAGAAGTCACAGAAGGTAATCCCCAGCCAAGCAGGGGCCGGGCGGGCTTGCAGAGTTAGTCAGCACTTCCCTCCTAGCCCTATGCAGGGATGCACATGGGCGTGCGAAGAGGAGTGGAGTTCGTGGCCCTCTGCAGGAGGGGGCTGCTCCTCTGACCCAACTGTCCCTCCTCACTGCCCAGGCCGGTGCAGGGGGTGGGGTGGAGCCCTGCAGAGGACAGCATAAGCCAGGCCCGCCCCGGGGGCAATTTGTAGGACAAGCGGCAGCGGTAGGGGGGCAGCAGGAGGCCCTGGGGGGGGACACTGAGGCTGCAGAAGGCAGCGTGCATACAGGCTCCCAGGGGGCTCGTGGTTGACGATAAACTGACGATAAACTAAATCCTGAATGGGGCATGATTCACGGCCTGGAAGGCGTGACTGGCAGGGCGTGGTTGGCGTGCGCTGGGCCTTACCTGCCACAGCTCCAGGCACATGGGCATGCCTGGCTTGGCATCTGCCTCCGGCTTCAGGGTGCACACTGACGTCTTGGATGGCATCTCCAGAATCTGAACCTGACGGTAAGAAAACAAGTTGATTTGGGCAGGCGCCAAGTCGAGCCTGTGCTATACAAACAAGAGACTTTTAAGGCGATTAGCCAAGGCTGCTGCGAGTTTCTGTCTGCTCCCCAGAGGAACCTGGGAGCCGAGCCTTCTAATTAGGCCACATAGGCTCGTGGGTTCAGGCACTGCCGGGTGTTGTGAAACTCACACGTCATTCCTGAGTGACCGGCATGTCCCTCTCACCAGCATCACCACCTCTGGCCTTTCCTGATTTTTACCTCTTCACTGAGTAGGGGGCTTGCTGGGCACTGACTCAGTTTACCCATCCTCCTGATCTCTGCCTCATTCTCTTTCCTGATGTGGGCTTTCATGTGAACAACTCTGAACTATCTCAGGTGCATCAGATGGTTTACAGAAGTGCACGTGGGGGCGGGCACCATGGTGGCTCAGTCGGTTATATAAGCATCTGCCTTCAGCTCAGGTCATGATTCCAGGGTCCTAAGATCAAGTCCCACATCGTGATCCCTGCTCAGCAGGGAGCCTGCTTCTCCCTCTCCCTCTGCCTGCCACTCCCCCTGATGTGCTCTTTCTCTCACTGACAAATGAATGAATAATCTTAAAAAGAAAAAAAAAGAAAGAAAGAAAGAAAAGAAAATGCACAAGGGACCACTGGGAATCACCAGCAAGTCTAGGAAATGAACATGGTATGCACCAAAGGGAACTGTGTTTGGGGCCTGGCTGGTCCTGACACCCCACACCTCTATACTGGGTATCACAGTGGTGTTTTGTGTCACCTGAATGCAGGGGCAGGCCCTCCTGCGTCCGGGCTGGAAGATGTGCCTTTCTGGTCCACACAACCAGGTCACATTCAGGCCTGTCCATCTGAGCTGGGCCAAGCTCTGCCCCACACCATCTGCAGTGGATAGCTGCAGCCACAAGGAACAGGCTTGGGCCCTAGAGCACTGCCCTCCCTAGAAACTGTTCCCCCAGCCATCTGCATCCCTACTGCCTCATCTCCAGCAAGCAGGGACAAGGGCGCCCCCTCCTGTGGTGCTTGGAGGTAGAGGGGATTCCATGTGAAGCAGGTCTGCCACTCCATGATGGGGAGGCTTGAAAAGCCCTCGGGCCAGCTTGATGCCAATGAGAGGGGCTGTGCTGACAGCGTGCAGCCACTATGAAGCCACATCGTCCCTCGCCAACAAGAGGACATCTTCTGGTTTGCAGATAAAGGGTCTGGGGTGGGGGTGGGGGGTGTTGAAGGGACAGCTGGCCTGCTGTCTCAGTCACCCAGTAAACTGGAGGCAGGTGGGTGTGAGCTGGGCTGCTCTCACTAACCCACAGGGGAGAACCAGCCCAAGGCCTGAGATTAAGTCCTGAGTCCTCTCACGATCTGCTACCTGCACGCTGGGTCTGTCCGAAGGCACGCTGCAGGCAGGGTAGAAAGCCAGTGGCATGGTGGCCCGGGCCTCCCAGCTGCAGGCCTGCATGGGGGCAGCACACCCACAGGCTGAGGTTGTGGGGACCTTCTGGTCAGGGCTCATACCAGAGGCCCACACAGTGCCTTCAGGGAAAGGCTTGCTGCAGAGTACGAACACGTCCCCACAAAGAGGCACACACCTACGTATGCACACGCATACAGGCTCCCCCAGTGTCTGTGGGGCCTGCAGATCAGTGTCCATACCAGCCCCCGCAGCCCTTACTGGCCACCAAGGAGACAGAAAAGACCCTCAGTGATGTGAGCGGTTGTTACTGTCGTCAAGTAAGAGGCTGCTAGAAGGAGCCCCTGGAACAGCAAAGATGCTCAAGGAGGAGCTCTAGCAAAATAAAAAGACATGCAAGAAAAGTCACATGGCAACCAAGACACAGCGGAACCTAAGGATGTCCCAGAAGTCAGGTGAAAACCCAGGAAAAGGGGAGTGGGCTTTCGGAGCCTCTGTGTCCTTGGCAGTGAATACCAGCAACTCAATTTCAGGCTTACTGTTTTGAGAATCAGCTGTAGACACTGTGGGAAGCCTGTGGGCCCCAGCCAGGGCGTGCTCACCGAGGAGGCCAGATGCTCCATAGAACAGAGAAAGAACTGCTCCTCTGGGTCGGGACACCTGCGCACCCAGCCCTGTGCACATGCAAAGCAGCAAAGCTGCTAGCAGTGTGAGGGCAGAGGGAGAGGGAGAAACAAGCTCCCTGCTGAGCGTGGAGCCTCCTTAAGATTCTCTCTCTCAGAGCCAGTTAAGCATCTGCCTTTAGCTCAGGTCATCATCCTAGGGTCCTGAGATCAAGTCCAACATCGGGCTCCCTGTTCAGACGAGAGCTTGCTTCTCCTTCTCCCTCTGCCTGCTGCTCTCCTTGCTTGTGTGATCTTTCTATCAGTGAATAAATAAAATCCTTTAAAAAAGTTTAAAGAAATATGGGTGCCTGGGTGGCTCAGTTTGTTAAGCGTCTGCCTTTGGCTTGGATCATGATCTCGGGGTCCTGGGATTGAGTCCCACATGGGGCTCCCTGCTCAGTGGACAGCCTGCTTCTCTCTCTCCCTCTGCCTCTGCCCATGACTCATGCTCTCTCTCTCTCAAATAAATAAATAAATAAAATCCTTTAAAAATTTAAATAAAAAAATAAAAAGATTCTCTCTCTTTCTTTCCCTCTGCCCCTCTGCCCCCTAAAAAAAAAAAAATTTTTTTTTTAAAGTATATTTTTTAAAAAAGATATTGACTGGGTAGTTGGGACCTGGGGAGAGAAGCCACCCTGATTGCTTGCATGTGCTCGTGGGGAGACGGACGCCAGAAGAAACAGAAGGCCCTGGACACACAGTGTGCATGGGCCCACACCCTGCATGGCCTGGAACAAGGGCACAGAGGTATGGTGAGGGATGGCCTCTCCCAATCTGTGGGCCAAGGAAGGTCCCTCTGGTGGCAGTGAGGAGGGGTGTGAAGGCAAGGGACTCAGGTAGGGGTGAGTCACCCTGCAAGTCAGCTCAGGGAGTAGAGGGGGAAAACCAGGACAGCCCCGAAGCCTGAGCAAGACACTATGGGAGGAAGAGTGAGTGGCAGTACCCACAGCCACATCCTGGGTGTAGGAGAGCAAGGAGCCCAGGGCTCAAGGACCAGGGCAAGCCCAGGAGCCGCTGTGAGTCCGACAAAGGGCTCTAGGCTCTGGGCTCTGGCAAGGTCCTGGACGCCTGCGCTTGGAGCCTCCTCCAGATACCAGTGTACTTTCCATCTGGCACTCGACTGCAACCTTAGTTTCCAGAAGGTAAAATGTTTGGTTTGGGCAAGCGTGGCCACCCAGACGGCCGAGCAGGGTGGGAGCATGTCCTCCCTGGGCATTGTCTGGGCATAGGCCAGCAATGCCTTTCCAAGCAGATTCCAGCCAGGCAGATTCCAGATGGGAACATGGAAAACAACCATTTTCCCAGGATATCTGAGGTCCTTGGACTTGCTGCTCCTAAAAACCACAGGTGCCACCTGCACTGGCGACTAGGGTGCTAGCAAGCCAGTTAAAAACAACATGAAGCAGCACATGCTGGGTGTCAGGGGCCAGACCCCAGGGGTGGGATGCGCAGCCAGGAAGGCCCAGAGAGGCTGAGAAGCAGAGGGCAGCACAGGGCTGGGCTCAGTGGGGAGGGCTGGGCTCTACGGCATGCAGCGCAGGAGCGAGGCTTGGCGCTGCCTGGCCCCGGCTGTCCGGGAGGAAGCACACCCCTCTCTTTTCACATTCATAAAACTTTTAACAGGTTTTTGGCAAATTGGCAAGAAAAGTGTATGTAGCTCCTAATTGGCGATTTAAACGCAATCATGAACAAATAAATGCCTGTTCCATTCTCATTATTTATTAACTGAATCTGCTTTAAGACAAACGAGTCTTCTTGGGTAGGGGCCAAACCTCACTGCTGTGGGCATGGGGCCCCATGTCCTTGCCCAGCGCCGCCTGCCGCACAGCCCCTTGGGGCCGGCAGGGAACACAGGGAGACATGGCCATGGGCGGCAGACAGGAGGCTCCCTCTCTCTGGATGTGTGTACCCCCGGGCCCTCCCTGCCCCGGGATCAGAGCCTATAGCACCCCACACTCGGCCCAGACCCTGAGCGCCTATGCCCCCAACACTCAACAGGCCTGTCTGATTGCTGCTCCTGGGTTTCTTCTTCAATTTCCCTTCAGCTCCCCAAGTGCTGGCCCCTCCAGCCACACCCTCATCCTCCACCTTACCCTCCACCCTCGCTTTCCACCACCTGTTCCCCTTGGCGGACTCTGCCTCTTCTGCCTCTGGGGGTGTGGACACACTGCCCAGCCTGACCAGATCTCCATCACCAACCACTGCTGGCCACTCTGGCCAGAGCTCCATCTGACAGTCACCTCCGAGGCTCCATCACGCCCACCTGGAGCCCGGTTCTCTGAGTTCCCCTCTCACTTGCACCCTCTGTTCTGCACTTACTACCCCAGTGCCAGCCTCCCCCAACCCTCAGCATTCCAGGTCTGATCAAGGCCTCTCATGCCAGAACTCAGTTCAGCAACCCAAAAGGCTGCCCCTGATGCCCAGACTACCAGAAGGCCACGATTTCTCTCCCACCATCTTTTGCTGGCCTGCCCGAGACTCCCCACCATGCATGCCTGTTCCTAAGTCCTCTGAGGACCTCTCCAGGCAGTCTCTGCCCCTGCACTCCTGATGGTCTCGAGCCCCATGCTGTGCAGTACTGGGTACTGGGGCAGCAGCCAGACCAAGGCCCCTGGAGTTGCAGTCTGGCACTCCATGGGACTCCTGTGGCAGGCACAGAATTCCTCTAATAGGCATTCAGGATGGGGAACCAAGTGCAAGCAGCTTGTGAAGCCAGGTACCAGGCAGGCTGGCACTCACCTCGTCACTACCTCTCCCCGGCATAGCCAGCATCCAGCGCTCCTGAGTCCCAGCGAGGACAGAGCTCCTGCAAAAGCCCATGCTCTCCAGGGCCACGGAGTCCACGACGGTGTTCCTGCCCTCTGCCAGGTCCCACAGGCGCAGCTTCAGGTCCCGGCCCTGACTGCCAAACCAAGAGGAGAAAGGCCATGAGCCTCCAAGGTAAGCAGACCAGGTATCCTACCTAGACCAATGCCAGCATGCTGGGGCCAGCCTGATGCTGACGAAAGGCAGGGGACACCTTCCAGAGAGGGGCCCAGATGGTATGCGTTACCTGGCTGGGGGCACCTCAGCCAAGGAAGGGCTTTGTATCCAAGATGCCTGAGGCCTGACACCTTCATGGGCCATCCCACAGGAGCACCATCAGCCATGTGCCAGTGAGCTTTGCGACACATGCCCCATGACCAGCCTCCCCGGCTCTTCCTGCCATTCCCCGTGCTGCCAAAATGTGAGCTCACCCTCCTCCCTCCCTCTGTGAATTAACTGTGATGGCCCAGCAATCACACCCTCACAAGTTTTCCCAAGTGAATTTAAGACCTGTATTCACACAAAAGCCTGTACACAAACAGCAGCTCTGTTCCTAACTGCCCAAACTCGACGCAACTCTTCAGTACGAGGCTGGGGAACCAACCATGTGCCTCCACACCACAGAATTCCACTCAGTGACAGACAGGGACAAACTGTGACATGTGCTACAACCCACAGGAATATCGGATGCCTTCTGCTATGAGCCAAAAGGCCAGAGCCAAAAAGCCACCTATGGCATGACTCCCCTGCTGGGATGTTTCCAGGACGGCATGACGGCAAGTGGGGGACTGGGGCTCCCGTCTACAGGGGGCAGCACAGAGGCCATGCAGGGTGCTGACAGCCCTATGTGGCCCTGGGCTAGGCGGGAAGGGGGGGGGGGACTGCTGTGATGGTGGCCATCGTCAAGCCCACAGAACAATCCACAAAGAGCAAACGTTAGTGTGTATAAGTTAAGAAAACAATCAGGGTGTTGGGCTCCCAAGATGAACTGCAGACTGTGACAAATGTCTTGCACACTGCACCCAGGAGGAGGGCAGATAGCCGATCTGCAGAGTTCTGGAAAAGTGTGTTCACTCGAGTTAAAAGCAAATACTTTTACAGAGACATCAAACCGGAATGGGGGAATGGGGCCTTCCCAGCCACTGGCAGGGGACTCCCACACCCACCACCTCCTCCATTTACGAGTCGCTATCCTACAGGAAGAATGGGTGTTCCCCTCTCCTTCTGTGCTCTCTGTTTCCATCAGCTTGGATTTGCGTGTTCCTGTATTACTCAGTGGGCTGTCATCTACACTTCCCATTATTTATTTTTGTGCTCAAACCATCCCAGATTGGCCAGCGGGACCCCCTTTGAGCTGGCTCAGAGTCCTTCTGACACATGTCCATCAGCAAGATATTCCAGATCCAGAATCATTTCTCCAAGGAATCCTTGTTCCTTCCAGTGCAGAGAGATATTTGCAAACCAAGGTCTGGGCGCTGGTGTGGTTACTGTTGTGAGGTGCCGCTGCCGCCAGGCTCTCTCAGTCGAGCCAGGAAATACACACACACTCACACACACACCCACCTCTCTCTCATACATGCAAACACTCACACATGCAAACACACTTCACATACCCCCCCTTACCCACACACGCAAACACACATGCAAACATATCTCACACACGCCCCACACCCACACACGCAAACACACACACAAACACACCTCACACACACACGCAAACACATCTCACATACACCCCTCACCCACACCTGCATACACACCTCAGATACAAACATAGCTTACCCACACATGCAAACACACCTCACACACACATGCCTCACCCACACATGCAAAAATACCTCACACACACAGTCACACACAAACATACCTCAAATACACACAAGCACACCTCATGTACACATTCACACTCAAAGACATACTTCACACACACACCTCACTCACACATGGAAACATAGCTCATACATACATAACCCTCTCACACACACAGGCAAACACACTCACACATCAAGTATTTCTGCACCTATCTTTGGGTATATACTCTCAAAACCTCACAAGTTCATGCTGATGCCCCAAGGCTTCTTCCTCCCCTTCCTCCTCCTCAGGTGTGTGACTCCATTCTCTGACTGGGAGAGAGCTGCCTCCCATTTTCCTCAAAATATTCACTGCCACGCTCCACTGACAAACTTGCTTGCATGATGCAGCCAATCTCCCAACCTCCCCAGCTACCTCTGAGACCTTGCCCCCATCACCCTGGTTCTCTGGCCACTGGGCACGCTGCTCCCACACCTCTGCCTCGAAGCCACCCTGCACCATCCACTTCCTCAGCCACCCGTGTCCCTGAACTTGGGAGGGGAAATGAGGAAAGGGAGGATGGAACCACTGGCTATCCATATAGAAACAAAGAACGCATACCTCACCAACAGCCAATTCCAGCTGCGGTGTGGGCCAAAAAGGAACAGGAGGGAAGCTCCTGAGAGATCAGGTCTTCATGACCTGTTGCTGGGACTCCTTCACATGACACAGAAGCACCAGCCATAAGGGAAAGATGGCAGCTCTGACCCCATTTAAATGGCTAACTTCCACTCATTGACACATCATAGAGTGAGAACTGTAAGTCACTTTGTGGGAGCAGCACCTGGTGATATAAATATCAGCCACATCTAGAATATTAAAAAACCTCCTATAACTCAATGAGAACAGGTAGTCAGTCTGCTAGAGAAATGCGGATTGAAGGGAGACTCTATCCCAGTGGCTAACGACTGCAGAAGAGGGCTGGCTCATTAAGTGGTCAGGAAAATGCAAATGAGGCTGTACCCAGAAAGCAGCGCAGAGGTGGGGGCGCTTGCACTGGGGGCAGCCTGGCACCTTCTGAGCCACCCAGTACATGCACACCCTGTGGCCAATGCCCCACCTCTGGGTCCAGGGTCCATTCTGCAGACACGCATGCACCGGGTGCCCGGAGACCCAGACTGGGGTCTTAATCCTTAAGCTTCTCATCCCCAAGTGGATGATCCAGATCTCCACTGACAGTAGAATGAGCATTCACACATATCCAGTGGAACACCGCACAGGAAAATCCCACACAGAGCCCTACAGCTACACGCACCCACCGTGGAGCTCACAAAGTAGAGCTGAGCGGAAGCAGTCCCATACAAAGGAAGCTGTTCTGCATGATGCCATTTTTGTAAGTAAGAAAAAAAAACCAGACCTAACAAGTCTATGGTTTTTGGACATGCTTGTTCCCAATGGTAAGGCAAGAAAGAGGGCAAGGGGGCTGCCTCCTGAGGATGAGAACGGAGCCCGCGTCAGGGCTCTGCCTCTGACTTCAGTGGTTACCCAGGTGTCCACTCCGTGATAGTACAACAGTCTGCAAACTTGTTCTGTGCACTCTTCTGCAAGGGTGCTACGGTAGCCATAGAAGAGGGAGGAAACACACCCACCCAGGTGGCTGTCACTGGGCACAGGTGTGCCCTCAAGCCCCCAGCTTTCTGTCTTCCAGCCTCCCCTTGACATGAAAGCGTACCTTCCTTTCTCAAGAGCCACTTTGGAGAGACTTGGCTTCCAAACACAGCTGGGCGCCCAGCGTCTAGTGCAACGTAAACGCACCTGGGCATTCCAAGAACGTGCACGGTCTGCGCTGCAGACCTCCCGACCCACAGGCCCCTGCCTGGAGCACGACTACTGCTGTGCTGTCCGGCTTGGAAAGGGGAAGGATCGACCGTCCGACATTCACTCACAGGCTGCCCTTGCCGCTTGCCTCCCCACACAATGTCAAGCCAGCTTTCTTTCTTTCTTTTTAATATTTTATTTATTTATTTGACAGAGAGAGAGAGATCACAAGTAGGCAGAGGCAGACAAAGAGAGAGGGGGAAGCAGGCTCCCTGCAGAGCAGAGAGCCCGACTCGGGGCTCGATTCCAGGACCCTGAGATCCTGACCTGAACCGAAGGCAGAGGCTTTAACCCACTGAGCCACCCAGGTGCCCCTCAGGCCAGCTTTCTGAGGGTCGGACCCCAGGGCTGGGGGTTCCCTGAGAACAGCCCAAGGCATCCGGGCCTTGGAGGAGCAGGAGGCGCCAAGGGTCCTAAAGCCTTGGCTGAAAACACAGGAGGAATGTTTACAAACAGCAGCATCCAGCACAAGAGCTTTAGTGTGGTATTTGGATGCAGTGTCTATTCTAAGCATCAGGGAAGGTCTACAACCATACGGAGGGCCTGTCACACCAACCGGGGGAGAAGAGGACCAGCGTGTGGCTCTGCAGGCACACGCGTCCAAGGCCACCAGCCTCCTGGATACCTCTGGTTCTTCGATCACCTGCGAGCCACCTATAGGGGCGTAGAAGCAGCATGTCTGGCACAAAAGTGCTTCGCAAAACGGTGTGTCCCTGACAGGCCTTGTCCTCTGGGGACTGGGAACCATTGCGCCTAGATGCCCAGGACCCGAGTCCCTAGCAGGAAGGCAGACCTGCCCTGGAGGGCATTCAGGAAAGTTTCACTTAAACTTAGACATAAGCTCATTCTCTCTCCCACCAGCCCCTTCTTGCTACCTCCTGGCCCACCTCTCACCTGGAGTCTCCAGCCCGGCACCTCTTCAAGGCCGTGGTGGCAGTGCCAGAACACGGCCCCTCTGGGCTCTGCAGCCCAGTCTCCAGCTTCTCACAGCTGGGCCCACCACAGCTTCCTCTGTCAGGAGTGCCACATGCCCACCCTGCTCTCCTTGTCACCAGTCAGCCCAAATGCCATGGACCTGGGCGCCCCTGTGGCACTCCCAGTGCCCAGAGAGGGTGGCTGCTCTCAGGGCTGCACAACCCCAATCAGTGGGCGGGCTTTAGACACAAGTTCTGCACCACTGCGTGGAAAGGGGACCATTCATCAGAGGTGTGGTGACACCAGATCCCTGGGGTCCACAGGAGGGAAGCTGAAGCTCCTCTAAGAAGAACCCTGGAGCTCAGCCATGAACCCCTAGCTCTTGCCACTGGAGACCCCTGGCAGACCAGGGAGGCCTCTGCTCAGGCCACTGCAGAGTTGTGTTTTTTTTTTTTTTTTTTAAGATTTTATTTATTTATTTGACAGAGAAAGATCACAAGTAGGCAGAGAGGCAGGCAGAGAGAGAGAGGAGGAAGCAGGCTCCCTGCTGAGCAGGGAGCCCGATGCAGGACTCGATCCCAGGACCCTGAGATCATGACCTGAGCCAAAGGCAGCGGCTTAACACACTGAGCCACCCAGGTGCCCCTACAGAGTTGTTTTGTATGTCCATCAGGCTCGTCTCAGTAGGCATCTGCCTGGACAGAGCAGTGGTCACAAAGACCGCAGCGACGGGCACCCAGTGGACCTGGACACTGCCTCCGGATGGGCCAAGGGCAGAGATCACACTGCTCTGCCATGGGGAGGGGCTGCCCTGGCAGCTGGGAGAGACCCCGAGAGCCTCCATGGCAAGTTCATGGCCCCTGCTGAGGGCCACAGCTTGACTCCTTTGGGACTATACTAGCTGCCATTAAGACCCACCTGAGCAGCTGATGCCCTTGGGGCAGTGTCTGCAGCCAGGTCACACACTGGCCCCCGTGGCCATCCAGGGTTGCAACTGCCCTCCGCGTCTGCAGGCTCCAAATGTGCACCAGCCCACTCAGGGACCTGTTGTGACAAGCGCAAAAGCACAGGCTCAGGGAGAGGGATCGGAGGACAGTCCCAGCATGCTCTGTGGGGCTGGCAGAGAAACCACCCAGCTGGTAGACCAGGCATTTCAGTCGGAGCTTTCAGTTTAGAGGACGGCTGGACGTGTGAACTAAGGGTAAAAGTGGCACATGGTCCTTTACTAGGGATGGCAGGCAGAGAGCCCTCAGGAGCTTCAGAGGGCACCCGCAGCAGAGTCCACTCCTCTGGAGAGGCATAGGGAGCCTGTCACTGAGCTCCCCAAATAAGCCCTTGGCTCACTGGTAGCCCACTGCCCCTAAATTCATCATGGGCTAACCCCTGGGGTTGGGTTGGGGCCGCAGCTACTCACCCTGAGAGGAGGAGTGGGCATCCCTGTTCTTGGGCTCCTCCGAAGAAATGCAGCGCATGCACCGCCGACTGGGTACCGCGGAGGACAAACTGGGGGTCCGGCGGTGGGAGTGGGGAGGCTGCCATACTGGCTGGGGGTGCAGGCACCTGGGGACCAAGGAAAGGTATAAGTGACCCACCTGTCATCCTTCAGGAAGGCAGTAGGAGCCTCCCTGGATGCTGCCCAGCCCCTTCAGCCTGTCTTCCCTCCCACCTATTGGCCTCTACACCCAAATGGCATCACTGTGGCCCTAACCTGCACCATCTCTGGGGGGGGGCACAGTGGCGCCCGCACCCTTCTGAGGTCACTCGCACCCTCAGCACCCCGCATAGAGCCTGCCTCTGGCCTCCAAGGCCTGCTGTTCACCCACCCTATACCCTCTGAGTCCCTGAATCCCATTGGCCATGGTAGCGGAAGGAGTGACTCCTCCTCCCTCAGGCTGGCTTCTCCACTCCTGGGCTGTCCACACACCTGGAGGTATCTGTCCTGCCTCTGAGCCTGGCTGAGTACTGCAAATTCAGCCTCCCTCCTCCCTTATGAGGCCCCTCTCCTCTCCTCCCTACAGTGGAGCAATGACATGGCTGGACATGCTGTCCACTCTGGCTCCACAGCAAGCTCAGGGAACAGGGGCCACACTGGCCTGCTCCCCCCAGACCACAGGCCTGACCACTGGCATCAGGCACACAGCAGCTCCTCAGCATGTGCATATTGAAGGGATGAACCGAGGGACAGACAACAGGTATGTGGGAGCCCTGGGGGAGCGAGCAGGACCCAAAGATAGAGAGGAAACTCTCTCACATGTGCCGCAGACCCTGCCTGCTGGGTCCTGAGGGCCTATACGTCCACCCTCAGGGAAAGCAGCACCATTCACTGCTGGAGAAAAGGAGGCAGGGAATGGTCTGGTGAGCTACCCCAGGCCCCTCAGATTCAGGTCTGAAGTTTGCACGCTGCCACCAAGAGGTAGAGCGGCCAGTGCACTGGTGTGTGGGGAAGGAGTAGGGACTGAGTTACCATGTCACTCCCCAGGAGGACTGATATGACAGATAAGTGACCCTTCCTCAAATCACTGGTCCCATGGGGACCACCCTCCTGAAAGGAGAAGCCTCCCAGGGTTACCACTGAGCCCACCCCAGCAATGGTGCAGGGGGCGTTGCCGGACCAGAAGTGACCTGCTCCAATGACCAAGGGGCACATCTGTCAACCTGCAGGTCTCAGGCCAGGCTGAGGGTACAGAGGGAAAGGCCAGGAGCAGACTCCTGGGAGGCTACAGCAACTTCATCAGGGGGCCTCTCCTGCTGGGATCTGAAACGCTTTCCCACCTGTCCTTCTCCAGCCTGGACACAGACCAGGGAGGAGGCTACCTGGCCACTGAGGGAGCCACAGCCACCAGGGGAACTGGGCAGAGCAAAGAACAGGGGCAGAGAAGATAGCATTCCTCCAGGAGGGAGCCTTTGCCAATGCCAGAGGCTGGAGGGGGTTCCAGGCCAAAGACAGAGGCTCACGTGGGATGGGGGCTGAGCCAGAGGACAAGCAAACACGCAGTCGCAGAGGAAGGAGGGGCGTGAGTTTCTCCAGCTGGAGACTGGTCCAGGCACCACTCAGCCACACCCTCACCGGGAAGCCCTGTACCTCCCCCTCAGTGAAACCATCCCAGACACTTTCCTTCTCTCTCTCCCTCTCTCTCTCTCTCTCTCTCCAGAATAGAGCCCGGGGTAGCTTCACTAGAGTGCAAGGTTCAAACACCTGAGAAATGCCACTATCAAGGCAGCTGGGGCCTTGGAGGCCAGGGGGCTCTGAGTCACCAGACAGGAGGGGAGTGGGGGGCAGGTAGTGACCTGAGACTCCAGAGACCACCGGAGCCAGGGAAACGCTGCAGAGACTTGGTGGAAAGCCACTACCAGCATCAGGCCAGCTGAGGCCTGGTCCACATGAGGGCTGGAAGTAGGGTTGGGGCTGATCCTAAAGACCAAGAGCTGACATGGCAGGGCTGGGGACAGGAAGGGGCAGATGCTCACCCTTAATGGGGAGAGACCATAGGCAGCCGCTCCACTGCTTGATCCCGCCTCTGTCAAAGAGAAGGAAGGGGTCCCTGAGAATGGACCTTACAAATGGCCAAGTCCCTGTTTCTTTCTTTCTTTTTTAGGGTTTTTGCTCTGAAAGCCTCTCTCAGCTTTAGCTAAAAACCAACTGACTCTTCCCTAACGCAAGGACGGCCTCCTGTGGGCAGAGACCTGACCCCACATCGCTCCATGACCTATGGCCCCTGCTCCATGCCTGGGACTGGTGAGCTCCCAGGAGACACTACATGCACACACGCAGCATTCATGCACACGTATGTGCACACGGACAAAGGGCACACACCCACATGTGTACACACGCATGCACATGCCTGCACACACTCACACACATGCACAGGCAGCACGGGGGGGGGGGGGGCCTTGGGCGGCGCCAGCCAAAGCGCAGCCCACACTTGCCACCTGCCTGCGGCCTGATGGGAGTTTCCAGAACCTCACCAGCACAAGGCTCTGTCTGAGGTGATGAAATCAAGTTCTCCTCTATTGTTTCCCCAGAACTGCGGGGAACAAACCCGTCACGTTGTTACAACAACCAAACTGTTCAGGCCAAAATGATGCATCGGCAATTAAGGGCTCCATCATTTCAAGCAATTAAAATAAACGCTTTATTTGAAAACTAATTAATTCGAGCTACATATTTTTCCCATGACAATATCCTATGATTACTTGATTTATGACATCTAATTATTCTTTATTAATCTAATTGAGAATAATCGCGTTATCCTATCTCCCCTGGCAGTGAGCCGCCTGGAGCGGAGGCCGCAGCCCCTTGTGCAACACCGGTGCACGGTACCAGCCGCCCGCCACTGCCTCGTTCCCCTGTTCTGTCACTCGTCTTTTCCTCCCAGAGGGCAAAGGAACATGAAACTTAATCCACCGAGTACAACTTTGGATTCTGCCTGTTCTTCAAGATGTCAAAGAGAGACACATTCTTTTCAAAATTAAAAAGAAAGACAACCTGACAAAATTTGCGCAACTCTGACAACCTTTCCAACCAATGCTGCGAACCCCGAAAGCCCCTCAGGCCCTGGGCCCATGGATGGAGGATGACAGTGCCCCCCTGCGTCCCACCTCAGAAGCAGCAGCCTGGCAGGCCTCAGGGTCAGCCCCACAGAGAAGGGCCCAGAAGGGAGCCTTCCTCCTGGCACGAGGAGCAGCAGGGAGACAGGGTCCCATGGGGAAAGGCATAGGTGGCTGGGACCAGGCTACACCCGGCACTCACCCTCCCACCAAGCTATGGTGCCTCAGGCAGACACAGAGGCCATGGGACCCAAGAGTGCCCCTCATGGGGAAGGCAAGCAAACAACTAGAGACTGGCAAACACAGAGGAGGCAGGGAGGACCAAGGGAGAAGATGGTACCCAAAGACCATAGCCTGATCCCTGAATTGGCCCTGAGCACCCACCGTGCCCTCGGTCACAGCACCCTTTCCTTTTACTGCAACAGGACCGCTGGTCCTTGAAGAAGCTTGAAATCAACAAGGAGTACTGAGAAGTGAGCCAAAGCAGGGAAGCCACCACCAGAGTCAACCAAGCACTATCCCTGCTGACTCCAGCCCACCAGATCTTGCCTGACTGCCTATGCCTGGGAGAGCAAGGACAAGCCATGTGGGATGCTGCGAGTACCTCAAACAGCACCCCCCCCACCCCCAGCCCTCCATAAGTGGGCCACAGGAGAGCACAGAACGGCTTCCAGAAGCCCCACAAGGCACCTAAGAATTCCATAACCAGCAGAAACTAGGGAGGCACCACTCTGTGACAGGATAGATGCCCACAAAACAACTAAAATAAAAACCCAAACCCAGGGCGCCTGGTTGGCTCAGTGGGTTAAAGCCTCTGCCTTCGGCTCAGGTCATGATCTCAGGGTCCTGGGATGGAGCCCCGCATTGGGCTCTCTGCTCAGCGGGGAGCCTGCTTCCCTGCCCCCTCTGCCTGCCTCTCTGCCTACTTGTGATCTCTGTCAAATAAAGAAAATCTTCTAAAAAATTAAAAAAAAAAAAAAACCTCTTCAGTACATCACTAAGCTATCTAAAAAAAAAAAAAGTTTAGAACTTTCAAAGGCCCAAAGTAAGCAGAAGTCAAACATAGTAAGGTCTACGGAGTCCCCCCCTAATTGGCACCTGCCCTGAGGGCATTTGCTACATTAGTAATCTAGAATTCTGGTTCTAAGGCAAGACCTCCAAGTCCATGAAGACAAAGCTTAGGACCTTCCCAAAGTAGACAATCTCCTAGGAACATCTCCATAATGATGAGACCCCACAGGACTAAATGCTCAGTGTTAAACTGAACCAGAAGTAGACCTACACCAGAGGTGCCAGAATGATGCTTTAGTCCTAATTTACACCACCTGAGGAGGTCTCCAAAACTTCAGTCTGTCTCTCAGAAGGAGCCCACCTTCAGGATGCCTGGGTGGCTCAGTGGGTTAAAGCCTCTGTCTTCGGCTCAGGTCATGGTCCCAGGCTCCTGGGATTGAGCTCCGCATCAGGCTCTCTGCTCGGTGCGGGGCCTGCTTCTCTCTCTCTCTCTCTGCCTGCCTCTCTGCCTACTTGTGTTCTCTCTCTGTCAAATAAATAAGTAAAATCTTTAAAAAAAAAAAAAAAAAGGAGCCCACCTTCAACACAGGCCTGAATGAATTCAGCAATAAAGTCCTATGAAATGCAAGCAATCAGAACTCATAGAAAAGAAAAAGGAAACACAGCACCATGAGTGAGAGCCATGAGAAACAACAAAAGGTAGAACTAGACCCCTAGAGCACAAAGTATCCAGGCATATAGAATAAAGATGTTTAAGGCTCTGAAGAAATAGAAAGAGGGACTAAAATCACAAGTGGAGAGCAAGAGATCACAAAATTCACCACTCAGATTTGAATAAGGATCCAACTGGGTGAAAGGCTGTTGGGAAACAGGAGATTTGCACTGTGCCAAGGTATTACATTACAGATTATTTACTGATCGCAGAAGGAGAATGTTCCTTAACAATGGAGACATCTGGCTGTCACCACCTTCACCATGAGATTGAAGCTGGCACCGCCAATAGTAAACAAACCAGCATCACTTATCTCCTGAGGTGATGCCAGAAAACACAGCACCATCCTCGTACACCTGTGCCAATGACTTGCAGAAAACAGACACATCCAGATTACAGGATATTGGGCAAAGCAGCTAGCTCATACTTATCAAAAAGGTCAAGATCAAGAGAAAAAACAAGAGCAAAAAGCAGGGTGAAGGTTCTAAGTTGAGAGACTGAAAGAGGCATTATGACCAGATATAATACATGAAACTTGACTGGATCAGAAAGGTAAGGAACAACTGGGGAGTTTCTGAATATAGACTGTTGATAATTTGGAATTACTGTGGAGCACCTGGGCCACTCAGTCAGTTGAGCATCTGACTCTTGATTTCAGCTCAGGTCTAATCTCGGCATCAGGGCAGAGTCAGCTTGGAATTCTCTCCCTCTGCCCCTCCTCCCATTCATGCTTACTCTCTCTCTAAATAAAGAAATATAATATATTTTAAAATATGAAATTATTGTTCATTTTCTTGGGCAGGATAATGGCATTTTGCCTAAAAGAATGCCCTTATTCCCAGGCTCCAGTGTTTTAGGGCTGAAACGTCATGATGTCTGCAAACTGTTTTCAAATGTTTCAGAAAAAGAAATTCCGATCCTTATCTACGTACAGACAGGTAAAGCAAATGTGGCAAAATGCGAACAATTAATGAACATAAGTGAAGGGTATGTAAGTATTCACTATACTATACTTGCAACTTTTCTGTAAAATTATAAATTATAAAATTAAAATTATAAAAGCATTCTT
Organism: Mustela nivalis; assembly: GCF_964662115.1. Lineage (NCBI taxonomy): Eukaryota > Metazoa > Chordata > Mammalia > Carnivora > Mustelidae > Mustela > Mustela nivalis. The sequence goes on along the minus strand of NC_139033.1, from coordinate 80,900,967 downwards.
AAAATTATAAAAGCATTCTGAGGAAGGAAAGGAAGACAAACCCACACTGGACTCATATCTACAATAAAGAACACACAGATCAATACATAAGAAAGCAAATGCCAAAAAGGAAAATAAGCGAAAGACTTGAACAGATATATCACAAGAAACATAAATGGCTAATAAACATATGAAAAGATGTTTAACCTAATTAATAATCTTGGAAAGCCTGTCAAAACCACAATGTGATATAATTACACTCCTAGCAAATTAGCAAAAGATTAAACAATCTGTCAAATGTTGACTACATTGTGGGACAACTTGAACCCTTTATCTTGCAAGAGAGAACACAATTGAAAGAATCACTTTGGAAAACAGTCTAGGACTAGTCTGCACACCTTATGAGGCAGCAACCCCATTCTTAGATAAATACCCTAAAGAAATTCTCACATATGTACAAGGAGAGGTTTGTACAAGAATGTTCATAGCAATATTATGCATGCCAATAAAAACTAGAAACAATGCAAATGGCCATCAACTGCACAAAGTAGGTACATACATATAACAGAATATGCCACGCAACTGAAACTGTATAAACTCCAGTCTCACATGGCTGAAACTCAAAATGATAATTCTCATTAAGAGACATTAAGAACATAAAAAAGGAGGCTATAGACAGGGAGAAAATATTCATGACACATATATCTGATAATAAGCCATACCCAGAATACTCAGAATATAAAGCTAATAAGGAAAAAAGGGGGGGGGTGCCTGGGGGGTGCAGTCGGTTATGTACCTGATTGGTATCAGCTCAGGTTGTGATCTTGGTTAGGGTCCTGAGACTGAGCCTAGGGCTCTGCATTCAGCACAGTCTACTTGGGACTTGTCTTCCTCTCCCTCAGCACCCCCCCACCACTGATTCATGCACACTTGCTCTCTCTCTCTCTCTAAAATAAATATATAAATCTTTTTTTTTTTTAAGTTAAAGTGATTCCAAAAGGCTAAAACTAGAGATGGATAAAGGTATTTCAGACAAATAGAAACAGTAAAAAAGCAGGGGTTGAAATATCGATGTCAACTAAGTTGAATTCTAGCCAAAAAGCATCAGAATTGACAAACCCAGATACTTTGCAATACTGAAAGCTGCAATTTACAATGAATATATGATTGTTTCAAATACCTATGTACTAAAAGACAGAAACACCACCTTTATAAAACAGAAACTACAGGAAATGCACAGAGTCACAGAAAAAATTCACCAATAATTGGAGAACAGGATATACTACTACTTTTAGTACAAATCATAGCAAGTGAATAATAAATAATAAGTAAGGAAATAGAAGACTCCATGGGGTAAATATTATGGATCCACATGGAACTTTACACCCAGAAAACAGAGATTAGCCCTTCTTCTCAAGTGCATGTGAACATGTATAAAAATTATATACTGGGTCACAAAGAAAACATCAGTAAGTTCCATAAAGAAGAAATATTATAAGCACACACTATGACCATAGTGCAGTTATATCAGAAATTAACAATTTAAAAACTAAAATGTGCTCCCAACTAAAAATTTAAAGCCATTTATTATACAACAAATTTTAGGTGAAATGGGAAGTACTTAATCTACTAACTTTAAGAAATGACAATGAAAAGCACTATAAACCAGAATTCATGAGGTATATTTAAAGTTTTGATCAGAGGGAAAGTAGAGACCAATATAACTTATGATTATCATACAAAAATAGTAAATAAAATATTAGCAAACAAAATACAACACCAAATTAAAGAAATAATACAGGATGACCAGTGGAAATGTAAGGTTAGTTGTTGTGTTTTTAAAAAATATTTTATTTATTTATTTGAGAGAGAGAGAGAATGTGTGTGTGAGAGAGAGCAAGCAATAGAGAACATGAGCAGAGGGGGCGAGAGGCAGAGGGACATGGAGAAACAAGCTCCCCACTGAGTAGGAAGGCTGACACCAGGGTTGATCTCAGGACCCTGGGATCAAGACCTGAGCCGAAGGCAGAGGCATAACCCACTGAGCCACCCAGGTGCCCCAATACCCATTTTTTATTAAAACATTTAACCAGGGCACCTAGGTTTTTATTAATAAAACACTTAACCTGGCTCCCCGCTCAGTGGAGAATCTGCTTCTCCCTCACCCTCTGCACTTCCCCATCACTCGTGCTGTCTCTCTCTCAAAATAAATAAATAAAATCTTAAAACAAAACAAAACAAACCCCACCTAACTAAAGAGAAACTACGGGTTTCTTAAAAATTATTAAAATACACACACACACACACACAACCTCCTTCTACAGTCAAAACATTACTTTATGAAGAAATATTGGAGGTATTTTCTCTAAGACCAGAATACCCAGTATCTATACTACTATTCAACACTATACTGAAGATTTAAGCCAATGCAATTAAACAAGAAAAATCAATTAAAGGCATATGACTTGGAAAAGAAAACATTAAATGATCTTCCAGATGACATGATGATATACTTGAGAGCCTTAAATAATCAATGATAAAACAAATTCAAATGTTAAAAAAACAAAACAAAACAAAAAAACCCTTAGTATGGTATGGGAAAAAAACTAACAAAGAGAACTTACTAGCTTCCATATGCACAAATAATAACCAGTTAGAGAAAATTTCTTTCACAATACCAATTAGAAGATAAAATACCTAAGACATTTCTAAACTTTCTCGTGTCAAAAGAGATAAAATTCAAATATCTTTACGATATACAGAAATCTTCAAAATTAAGGAAAGAAAGTCTGAAGACCAAATAGAAAATGGGCAAAGACTTGAATTCACATTCACAAAAAATAAAAATGGCCCTTAAACATATACAAAGATGCTTAACATGACTCATGGGGAAATGCAAAGTAAAACTACATTGACAGGCTTCTGGATCTGGCGAGGATGAAATAAATTTACCATAGTCTCTTTCTCTGGCTGACTATGACTAAAAACTCTAGACAAAGTATAAAAAGCAATTACCTAAAACATCTGAAAAGTGAACAATGACAGACAGATTTTGGAGGCAAGTAAAACCTTGGAGGAGAACTATATGGGGTGAGTTTTCCAATTTTATTCGTATGTCTTGGGGCATTGCCTTGGGGGAGGCCCAGCTTGCATAGCTGCAAGGCAGCAGTAGCTAAAACTTAGATAGACTAGTTTCTGGACAACTTTACAAAGAAAAAGTCTAAAAAATGTGAGAGGAAATCCCTGATGGCTTGTTTTTCTCTTCTCTCTCAGCACTGTCTCGACAAGAATGGGCCCTGGACACAGAACTGTGTGGAAGAAGTGACTCTGAGAGAAACCTCTGTCTTTTTGGCCAAAGGAACCATAAGAAGTGAATCCTGCTGGATGGAGTGTGTGTGCAGAGTTGGGCATGGGGGTGGGGAATGCAGAGAGGAAAGAGCAAAAGAAAAGGGTCTCTTAATTCTGTGAATGAACTCACAAAAGTCCCATGCTCGCTACTGAGTTTCATAAGCCTGGGATAGACCCAAAGGAACCTCTCAAAAGCTTTGAAAATTGAAGAGATTAAAACCATAGGCCAAAAAGGGCAAGACAGAACTTGTGTGGCAATTCTAACTGGCTGACTGCCTGCTAATACAAAACTCAACATTCTCCAGAGGACCCCATGTAACACTCAACCAGAATATGTCTAGGATATAATACAAAGTTATTCAACATACCAAGAACCAGAAAATGAGAGCAGTTCTCAAGGGAAAAGTCAACTTACGGATACCAACTTCGAGACTATTCAAATATTGGGAATATCAGAAAAGGATTCTTTTTTTTTTTTAAGATTTTATTTATATATTTGACAGAGAGACATCACAAGTAGGCAGAGAGGCAGGCAGAGAGAGAGAGAGGAGGAAGCAGGCTCCCCGCTGAGCAGAGAGCCCGATGCGGGACTCGATCCCAGGACCCTGAGATCATGACCTGAGCCGAAGGCAGCGGCTTAACCCACTGAGCCACCCAGGCGCCCCCAGAAAAGGATTCTAAAGCAACTTCTATAATTATGCTCCATGAGGCAAAAGTAAACATACTTGAAATGAACAGAAGGGAAGTTCTCAGCAGAAAAACATAAATCAATTTTTTGAAATTTCAAAACAACAATACAATATCCAAAACAAAAAAAATTCAATAATGGAATGGGAAATGACAAAGGAAAGAGCCAAAGAACATGAAGATTGGTCAACAGAAATTATCTAATATAAAACCAGAAAGAAAAAACATTAAAATAAATAATTAGAGCATCGAGGACTTGTGGAAAAACAATAAAATGTCTGAGATTCGTGTCACTAGAGTCTGGAGAAGAAGAGAAAGAAATGGAGCAGGAAAATTACTTGAATAAATAACTATCTGAAATTCCACAAATTTGGGAAGAGACAAAAATTTATAGATTTAAGATCTCAATGAGCCATAAGCAGGATAAAACCACATTCAAACACAGCATAAGCTGCTGAAAAATAATAAAGAAAAAATCTTGACAGTGATGACACATACGTCGGGAAATAAGAATCTGAATTAGTATGGATTTCTCGTCAGAAACCACAGAAGCCAGCAGACAGTGGAATATCTTTAAATTATTGAAAGAAAAAACCTCTATATTCAGTAAATTCTCTTTGGGGAATGAAGGCAAAAACTGATATTCTCAGATGAAGGAAAACTGAGAGAATATTTGGCAGCAGATGTGGCCCAAAGGGAATATTAAAGGAGGTTCTACAGCTCAAAAATAATGTTAATCAGAAGGAATCATGGAACTTCAAGAAGGCAGAGGAAGAGAAATAGTAAATATCCAGGTAAATATAAAAGACAAATTTTCATCTCTTAAGTGAACATGTATATTGTTAAAATGATAATACTGTCTGGTCAGATTCTTTTTTTTTTTTTTAAGATTTATTTATTTATTTGACATAGAGAGTTCACAAGTAAGCAGAGAGGCAGGCAGAGAGAGAGAGGAGGAAGCAGGCTCCCTGCCGAGCAGAGAGCCCGATGTGGGACTCGATCCCAGGTGTCTGGTCAGATTCTTAATAGACAGCTATCACATGAAGGCAGGAGGGCAAGGGGACCTATATGATTGTAAGGCTTCTATATTTTATATGAAATGAAAAATAATATTAACCCCCCAAAACTGTGAAAGGTTGAGAATGTACACTGCTACCTCTAGAGGAACCACTAAAAACATATAATACAAAAAGAGATACAGCTGAAAAGCCAACAGAAAAATTTCAACAGAGTATTTGAAAATATTTAAATAATTCATAAGAAGACAAGAAAGAAGAGACCAAGGAACCAAAAAATTAAAGGAAAAAGAGAAAACAACAAAATAGTGAACCAAAATAGAGTCACATCAATGCCTACAATAAATGTAAATACTCTTAACATGTTAGTTATTAGATCTAACAATTATAACCTTTTAAAAAAAAAAGACCCAAATGTAAATTATCTGGCAGAAACCCACTTTCAATATAAAACACAGATTAAAAGATGAAAAGAATTACCATACATATAATAAAAGAAAGTTAGTTGGAGAGAATATGTTAATGTCACAGAAAGTATACCTCAAAGAAAGGAACAGTACCAGGGATAAGGACAGAAAATAATAAAAAGTGTCAATTCATCAAAAAGATGTAAGAGTCCTAAATATGTATTCAGCTAACAACAGAACTTCAAAATGCATGAAGGAAAAACTGATAGAACTAAAAAGCAGAAATAAACAAATACATAATTATAGCTAAGACTAAAACTCCTCCTTAGAAATTAGCTGAGTAAGTGGCCAAAAAGTCATACAGATTCCTGATTAATACTATCTATCTACCTGACCTAGCTGACATTAAGAGAATACTCTACCCAACAGAAAAAAACACATTCTTCTCAAATGCACATGGAATATTCATCAAGATAGACCATATCCTGGGTCATAAAACCTTAAAAAATGAAGAAACAAAACATACAAAATATCTTCTCTAACATTATGGAATTAATCTGGAAATCAATAATGGAAAGGTAACTGGAAAATCTCCAAATATTTGGGAAATGAACAATATACTTTGAAATACTCAACTGGTTAAAGAGGTACGTAGTCCCAAGAGAAATTAGGAAATATTTTGCACTTAATAAAAATGAAAAACAAAATAATCAAAATGTGTAGGACACAGTTAAAGTGAGGCATGGAGGAAAAAATATAGCATTAAATGCCTACATTCAGGGTACCTGGCTGGCTCAGTCAGTACAGCATAAGACTCTTGGATCTCAGGGTTGTGAGTTCAAGCCCCATGCTGGGTGTAGAGATTACTTAAAAAAAAAAAAAGAAAAATCTCAAATCAATGATGTAGTCTTTACTTTACCTTAAGAAACTAGAAAAAGAAGTGCAAAATAAGCCCCAAAGCAAGCTAAAGGAAGGAAATTATAAGGATAGAGCAGAAACAAATGAAATAGAGAATAGTAAAACAATGGAGAAAATCAACAAAACCAGAGACTGGTTCTTTAGAAAGATTTACAACATTGATAAATCTCTATCTAAACAGATAGAAGCAAACTATCTTCATGAAAGGATTATCACTCGAGACACAACAAACGTTAAAGAAATGCTATAAACAACCCAATGCACATAAGCTTGACAATTTAGCAGAAATTGAACTGAAGGCCACAAATATTAGAATGGAAAAAATAAAAAAGAACAAAACCAACGTGGAACACGGAATTCTCATACACTGTTCCTAAGGATGCAAAATGGTACAAGCATACTGGAAAACACCTGGGTAGTTTCTTATACAGTGAAATATACATGTATCATATTGCCTGGCAATCCTACCCCTTGATAATTATTGGAGAGAAATGAAAATTTATGTGCAAACAAAAGCCTGTACATGAATGTGTACAGCAGTTCTGTTCATGTTGCTCCCAATGACCATTCACAGGTGAATGGAATACTCTCGAGCAATAAGAAACTATTGAAAAACGCAACAACATGGATGGATCTCCAGAGAATTATGGTGCGTGAAAGGTTACGTACAGTTATATGGCATTCCGGCCCAACTAGGCAGAGAGCACAGGTGGGCGGTGACAAAGGGCCAGGGGTTGTGGGGAGAGGCTGAGTATTGAGGGGGAGCAAGAGGAAGGTTCTGAGATAATGGATCAGCTTCTGGGTTGGGATTGTGGTGGTGCTGGTGCAGACAGGTGTTAAGAGTCACTTGAAGTACATTTCATAGTAATGATCATATTAATAACAGATCTTCACGAGTTCATTCTGATATAATAAAATAATTTTAAAAATAAATGGGGGAGAGTAGACAAATATTGCATGCAGAAAAATTCCCAATCATTTGTGGAGATACTCAGCTCTCAAGGAACCCCTCATGAGGGGCGGCCCATACTGAGTCCTTCCTAAGAGGACAGTCTGGAAAGGAAGAGAAAAGGCTAACTTTACAGAAAGGAAACCTGACAACCACTACCTCAGCCAGGTGACCAAGGCCGACATCAACAGTGATGTCATTTTGACAGTATGTACCATTAATATGTGATGAGATGATGTTTTATCTTTGAGGTCCAGCTCCGGGAACCCACAGCCCCAGTCTAATCATGAGAAAGACACCCACAGCCTAGCTGAGGAACAAACGTTCCACAAAAGACCTGACTGGTACCCCATAAAACGGTCAAAGCTAGAAAAATAGGGGAAGTCTAAGAAACTGTCACAGCCCAGAGGACACTAAGGACACCTGACAACGAAATGTAATGGGATGCCCTGGACGGCATCCTGGGACAGAAAGGGGACATTAGGTAAAAACTCAAGAAATCTGAATAAATGTAGACTTAAGTCAGTAATGATGCACCATTGTCAGTTCACGATTGTGACAGCTGTACCATGCAAATCACATAAAATGTTAATAATAAGAGGAGGACTCGAGCATGCTTCTGTGCACAAAGTAATGTACTGGGCCACTGCTCTCTTGGGATCCCAGAAAGAGTTCTTTTGTCAAGCTAGTCTATAGGAGTTACCACTAACACATTATGAAAACCCAGTTTCCTGCTTAGACTTTTCTGGCTTAGAGACAATTTCTAATTCTACTTAGGCGGCTTTAAAAAGATTCAATGCCAATTTTTAAGGACTTAGCCCACTTAAAATAATTCACCATCCTGTTTTTGCCCCCAGAGAAGCAGATTTAAATTCATCAGTAGTGTTCCTAATAGCTCCCTAATAGCTAAGCAAATTAGCTGATGAGTTTTGTCATAATCGTCATCACCACCATGGTCACCTGGAGAAGCATAGCAGCGTGCCAGGGAAAGGAAGAATGCATCTCCATCAGCCAAACCAGCTCATTCTCTCCTTGAACTACACACCATCCTAGTGGAAGGCTCTGAAGTGGCTGGCTCTCCAGGCTGGCAGGAACAGAAACCCACTTTGTGCTTCCCAGGCTACACCTGGGACCACAAAGATGCTCTCTCGACAGGCCTGTCCTGAGCACTGCTTTGTCACCCTCCCGCCTTCCTGATCAGGACAGACTACATACAGCAAGAGTCCCAGAAGTGGCCCTTAGAAGCCACATCACAGACACAGTGACCTGGGCAGTCCAGTCCAGGTCACTGGGAAACTTTCCAGGGCTGCTGCTTCTCACCATGGGAATGGAGGTTTGACCACTGTCCTCCATGGCCTTTGAAATACAAGGAGTCCCAGGGCAGTCAGCAGGTTCACAAATAGGCATTAGAAACCAGCCTACAACTTAGTAGGACAATCCCTTTCCAAGTTGTCACCCTGTTGCTGACGCCCTGGGGGTCAGTGTCCCGTCCACAGCATTGGCTTACCACTGAAGCCAGGGTGGGGGCAGCCCAGTAAGTGATGCCCAGGCCCCAGAGGGGTGGTCCTGCCATAAGTAAGGCCAAGGGCACAGTCCCTTCCAGACTACGGGGCACCTGGGCGGCTCAGTTAAGCGTCTGACTCTCGATTTCAACTCAGGCCATGATCTCAAAGTTGTGAGATCAAGCTCTGCACTGGGCATGGAGCTTGCTTGAGACTCTCTCCCTCTCCTTCTGCCCTGTCCTCAAAAGCAAAGCAAAACAAAACAAAACCAGAGAGCCTGGACCCGCCCACAACAGCTTTAGAAAGTGTGTCCGGGTGAGACAATGGAAGGAACAAGCCTGGGGGACAGTAAGATCCCTGTCCTGTTACCTGCAGCTCCCAGCCACAAAGAACTGGACACACTCCCCGGGCCAAGGAAAGCACGCTGCACCTCCCTGCTCAGGCCCATGGGCTGCCAGGCACAGGCCCAGCCTGTGCCCACAGCACCCCTCCCCAGCCCCGAGCCAGGGAGGCAGGTTTGCCGGGGGTAACTCAAACTTCACAAAGAAACCATTTCTGGAATGGGGCTCCGTTTGGCGATTCAGAGTCAAAGGCGCACTTCATAGCTCCTTTCCAAACCCCATGCATTGTCAGGGCCCTTTCCTCTTTGAAGCCTCGGTGAGTGATTGAAGCGTCTACTTTCCGAGGGGCAGATAGCACTGGGCCGGTAATCTGACTCTAAGCCCCGGGATAAAGGTAGTTTGTTTCCTCTCAGCCCGTCTGTCAACACCTCCTCAGTAATTAGCCCTAATTATTACCAAGGGCCAGCCTCCCATTCGGTTATTAAATCAGAAATAGTATCGTGGCCGGGCATCTGTCAACGCCTGACTGGCGACCTTGGATTCATTGAATCCTCTGTCAGTATCCCTGGCTTCAAAGATGCAGATCCCAGGGAGGGGTTCCGGGGACGCAGTGCGGCCAGCCCTGCCAGGGAGGGAGGGCTTAGGGGAGGGAAGACAGTGTTCTGAGCAGCCCTGCGCCCCACAGGCCCCATCCCTGCACCTGCCTTCCCCCTGGGCAGCAAGTGTGCACCCCAGCCACAACCATCCCCACCTCTCCTGGTGACTGATGGAACTCTGTGTGTACAGTGCGGTGGGTGGCGGGGGAAAGGGTTATAAAGAACGCCCTCCAGCAGCGCTTACCCTAGGGGACCAAAGGTCAGTCCCAGGCCTGCCTGTCTCCAGCACAGCCATGTCCCAGGAGCAGCAGGCGAAGGTGACCTGAGGCTCCACAGGGCCCTGTGCTGGCTGTTTCTTGAGAGTACAGGGAAAACCACCAAGCCCCGCTGCCAGGAGCCCCCTCTGAGCTTTGAATACAGACAGGGCATCTCCCCAGGGGCCAGAAAGACTGCGAAGCAGATGTGGGGGACAGCTGTTGAAACAATAGGCTTCTGTGGTGGAGTCAAGAGTGCTGCACCCCTGAAGGCCCTTGGGAGACAGACTGACAGCCGCCTCCACCCTCAGCTTGAAGCTTCTCGTTCTGTCCAATAGCAGCGAGTCACTTGCCCCATAACTTGGGAGTCCTGCTCCTGCAAAGCTCACAAGTTCCTGGCTCCTCTGAGGGGGAAGGTGCCCCGTCCCGGCCCCAGGAGCTCCTTGCCTGCAGTAAACCCGGCAGTGTCCCACATGTGTCTAGACATCATCCCGCCAGGTCTGCAGGTACCCCTTCTGGAAGGGCTCCATGGCGTTTGGAGGAGAGGGCAATGGAGGCAAAGTTACAGTCACATCCCCTGGGACGTGGCTCCTCCGTGGGCATCAAGGCCCATGTGGTACAATGGGTGCCCAGGCAGAGGAGAGCACGGCGCTCCCAACCGCATGCCTGCTCTCCCCTGCCACAGCACGGCCAAGTCCCTGCTGGGCGTTCTGCTGGGGCTCCCACGCCAGCCGGGTGAGACTACGCCGGGGCAGCCAGAGTGAGCCTCATAGACAAAGGCACAATGATGTCGGACAAAATGGCAGCTGCAGTGTGTGAGGTGTGGCCATGTGCTCCGCAGCTAGCAGGGGCTTCGGGCTGGGCCGCTGAGGCCAGCAGTTGCAGACTTCTGCTCAGGATGGGGGGGGGGGGCAGGCCAATCTTGCTGACTAAAAGGAAACGCCAGGGAAAGGGGCTGCCGGGTAGCTGAGGCAGGCCGGCTGGGCAGGCAGCACCACTCCATGAACAGGCACCTTAAGATGCAGCTGAGGACGCCCATCTCCCCCAGAGGCAGGTCCAGGGAGCCTGGAAAGATGGCAGGAAGGAAGTCCAGGTCAGGAGCACTTTCAGCTGGCCTGCCCCCACAAACTTCCAGGCAGGGGTGGGAAGCCAGCCAGGCCAGCAGCATTTTTTTCCCCAGTCAACACACGGAAAAGCTCACTGTTTTACAGGAAGTATGACCATTCCCACGTACCAGTGCTGGCCTCTGGGGCCTGCTTCCGCCATGAGATCTAGTCCACGGCAGCCAGCTGCCCAGTGCTGATGACAGCCCCTAGACAACTCTCACCCTGGGCATGGAATGGGCCAATCCCCAGGGGATAGTGCCCAGGCAGCTCCTAGGAACCTGATCTCACTGGGAGAGAGGGTCTGTAACCATGGCGGTGGGGATACACTTTCCGACAGGGATCCATGTGTTTGCTCCTGCGACAGAGGCTACCTGCCTGCTGCCTCCTAGCACATGCAAGGCAGAAATTCTCTCCATTACCCAGGCAGCAAAGGGAGCCTTGCTAAAGTTCAGCAACTTGTGGGGGATGAAGGGGGACAGGGGGCATGGGACGTGATGATAGGGGCCAGGAAGCCATGGTGGAACTCAGGAAGCGGGAACCTGGAGTGGGGTGGGAACACAGGGGCAGAGCTGCACTGGCTCTGGGTTACCCTCCTGCCTGTCACCATCCATGGCTCCCATTTGCACCCTGATTTTCAGGGAGAGGAACATAGGGGTCTTGGTGGTGGGAAGGTTGCCATGTCCTAGAGGACAGTGTACTGGATTGGTTACCTGGCCACCACATGTTTCCTGAATTCCCCTACCCTCTAGGCCCTAACAGGCCTCCCATCTCTCTAACTGTGGCCTTCAGAAAATCTTGGTTTTGGTGCAAAAGTGTCAAGGCGAACAACACTCTGCACTCAGGACCCCATGGGGCACGAGATGCAGCACTCCCAGCACCAGGTGTCCCTGTACCAACCACACAGCACCTGCACATATGGCCGAGTGTGGGCTCACTGTCAGCCCAGGCCCTGTGCTACTTAGGCACACAGGTAGAGAAGAACCTGGAATGCTCCTCTCCACTGTCTGGAGGCCCCTCCCAGCAAGTGGATGAGTACCCAGCACCCACAGGCCCCAGTCCTGGCTGTGCCCCTCCTGAGGCCAGGAGAGAAGGAATGGGCTGCCAAGGGCACCCCGCAGACCAGGGACTTCTTCCGGGCTCACCGTCAACACCCTTGTAACAGAGATCACGTTGTCCACTTACAAATGAGGACACCACAGCCCAAAGAGAAAGTGAGCTCAGGACGCCTGCTGTCTGGCACAGCACAGTGGCCAGCTGATCCACCAACAGGGTGCCCCCAGGATAGGGACTGACCAATGCTGGAGCCGAACAGACACACCACGGTCCACTGTACCATCCTCTCCACTTCTGTTTTTGACATATTTTTATAACTAGCCAAAACAACTGAAAAAAAAAAAGTGTCAGTGAGGAGGAGGGAGAGTTGGGAATATTTCTCTATCAAATAATAAACACTCACTATAAAGCCAGATAATTGGTGGAGGACCAGACCAGAAAGCCAGGCATGTATGAGAAAGATGGCACCATGGGCAGGCTGGGCCTGCTTGGCATCCTTAACCTGGGGTGGGAAGGTCTGCGCCCTGTGGGAAAAGGGTCCTCTACTCTTTAGGGTAGGATAGGTCATGCTGTGGAAAACACAAGTCCCCAAACTCAGCGGCTCCATACCTCAGGGATTCCCACTCCTGTTACAAGTCTGGCACAGGTGGGTAGGGGGCCCTGCCTGTCACTCAGCGATGCTCCAAGGGTGCTCACCATAGCACTGTTGGAAATTGCAAAAATCAAAAACAAGAACTCCATCATGGGCATTATTAGGGGCAAATTGTGTCCACCCCCCCCCCCAATTCACATGTTGAAGTTCTAGCCCCTACCCTTTCAGAATGTGACTCTATTTGGAGAGAGGGCCTCTATAAAAAGGGCATTAAGGTTAAATGAGGTCGTGTGGGTGGCCCTTAATCCAACAGAACTAGTCCCTATAAGAGGAATTAGAACCAACAGGCACAGAGACACAACCATGTGAGGACACAGGGAGAAGATGGCCATCACAAGCCAAGCAGACTGCAGGAGAAACAAGCCTGCTAGCACCTTGATCTTGGGCTTCCAGCCTCCAGAACGGGGAGGAATACATTCTGTCGTTTAAGCCCCACAGCCTTTGTAAACTTGCAGGCATCTTTCCACAGGTACTGATGAAGGCCTGCCCCCACTTTGGCGACAGCTGCCCTGTTGAGTGTCAGGTTCACCTTCTCCATGCTGATGGCCTCACCCTACGGGAGGATTAGCCACTCATCCCTCAGAACTTAGGTGTGGTTTGCCAGCTTCCTTTGGCCACCATCATGGAAAAGGAGTGACAAGTATCACTTGTGGTTCACTGTGGTCTTTACCCTGCCTCTGTGGTTGTGGAGAAGTGTGTCCAGTGAACTTCTGTTGGCATGGTTCCTCTGCCATGGGTGGAGGCCATACCGGTTGGTCTGTGACAGATGAGTAGTGAGACATGGGAGGTTGTGACTACAGCACAGTCTGGCTCATCCTGACTGATGGGACTGGACAATAGCTCTATTTACCTCAGTCTGTGCTATAGGACCTTTGGGCTGTTTCCAGTCTTGCTGTTAATGCGGTGAGTGCCTGCTAGGCACCTGACAGAGCTCAGGCCTTACCCATTTGATCTTCCCACTACCTTATGAGGTCAGGTGACACCAAGGACCATGAGCTTGCAAGTGGAGGCAAGGTGTGACCGAACTCAAGTCCATGCTCTGAAGCCCCACACTGAGGAAGAACAGTGGCCATCTGCATGTAAGCAAGTGGTCAAGGTCTGTGTGCTTAGAAATATTATTGGGGGGGAGGTGCCTGGGTGGTTCAGTGGGTTAAAGTCTCTGCCTTCGGCTCGGGTCATGATCCCAGGGTCCTGGGATTGAGCCCCACATCGGGCTCTCTGCCCAACAGAGAGCCTGCTTCCCCCTCTCTCCCTGCCTATCTCTCTGCCTACGTGTGATCTCCGTCTGTCAAATAAATAAATAAAATCTTAAAAAAAAAAAAGAAATGTTATGGGGGTGATTTGTAGTATCGGATATTCCCACCAATAGCAAAAAAAAAAAAAAAAAAAAGCCTCTTTCTCCATACCTTCAGCAATTCTGGATATTTAGAACTTTGAAAGTTCTGGGATCACAGGCAGGAAAAAGAAAATCACCCATATTTCCCTTTAATCCATCTGGAGTGGAGCCTGGCGCAGAGTGAGGTGGGTATCCAGTTTTACTATTTTCCAGATGGCTAACCAGTTGTTCCAACTCCTTTTACTAAATAATCCATTTCACCCCCATTAATTTGAAACCATACCTTAAGCATGAACCAAATTCCTTCATTTATTTGGCTTTATTTCAAAGTTCTCTATTCTCCTCTGTTCATCCATCCACACCAATTCCAAGTACATTCATTGTTGCAGCTTTATGAAGAGTGTGGTACCTCAGAGGACTGTATCCATGATACTTCTGGTGTTCAATTTTTCCTCGGAGACATGTACTTTAAAAACTCTTCTATTGTGCCCACTATGTCCTAGCTTTAGGAAATAAAATCTCCATGTTATTTCCAAGGCCACGTACGGGACAGGCACAATGATCTGGTAGACAGACCCTAGCACATCAGCCAGACCCTGAGCACAGCCAGCAAACCATGCCAGACTGTCCTGGTCCCAGAAGCAGCCTCCTCTAGCCTCACACCTGTGTGTGAAGAGCCGGGAGTGTTGAATGCCCTGAGGATTCTCTTCCAGTCACTCATGGCAGGGCCTCCTCTTCTGGTTCTGTGCTCCTTCTCTCCGCTCAGAACAGGAAAGCATCTGCCCAAAGACAGGGCACAGCATCAGCTGTCAATAAACCGTCACTCTGCAACACCATATGCACTGCCTATCTGCAAGGCCAGGCCAGAGCCCTCCCCTCCTCTCCTAATGCCACCCTCAAGGGCACCCAGGAACTGGCAACCTTGCCTTTGCCCCTAAGGCCCCACCCTCATTTCTTGTCCTTTGTGATGAGAGCCTAACCACAACCGGACCCATTTTCCAAAGTAAAATATAGGTCATCTGGCCCCTTCACAGGTCCTCTTGGGCCTGCCTCTGGAGAAGTGGCCCTCAGGAGAGGGATGCCAGACTATAAACCAAGCTGGCAGGAGCTGTCTGGGGCCCAAAGGAGGTGGCACTGGGGTCAGAAGGGAAGATGGTGATCTGGAACTTAAAGGGATTCACTTCAGATTCACTAAATGTGGATGAGGAAGGTGCCCTGTGCAGAAGCCAGCACTAGAGGGGATGTCAACTAAGGCACTGGGCCATCAGCCCAGAGAGTAACCCCAGGTTCTACGGTCAGGGATGTCTTACCAGCTCAAAAGATATGGCCAACAATATCAGACCCATTGGCAGGCCAGGGTCTGCCCTGCTATGGGAAACAGTCTGAGCTGGGTCTGGAAAAGGAGGAGGGTCCAGACCTGAGCAATAGCAGTGGCAGGGGGTGGGGGGCAGCCATGTGTCTGGGGCTGGGTTACAATGTGCAGAGATTTCCTACACTTGATCAGAATCAAGGCTGCAATGATTTCTTCTGTTCGATTGCTTGTTTGCTTTTAGGATTCTATCAGCTTCCCACTTATTTCTAAGACTTGCACCTGTTTTGCTTGCAGGACACCAGGGCCATAAAACAGCTCACATATAGGGGCGCCTGGGTGGCTCAGTGGGTTGAGCCACTGCCTTCGGCTCAGGTCATGATCTCAGGGTCCTGGGATCGAGTCCCGCATCGGGCTCTCTGCTCGGCAGGGAGCCTGCTTCCCTCTCTCTCTGCCTGCCTCTCCATCTACTTGTGATTTCTCTCTGTCAAATAAATAAATAAAATCTTTAAAAAAAAAAAAAAAGAAAAAGAAAACAGCTCACACATAAAACCATCTGAAGCCAGAGACTTTAATAGTGACAATTACTAAATACAATAATCCCAGCAGTATCTATTTTACTTAAAAATTTTTACCAGATATTTATTTGCTTCCTAATTTTTCTCTAAAATAACTAGTTTTAGCAGCAGTTCACATTTCCACTTACTTTTACTTCCTACTTTCCAGGAAAGCATTGTTTCCATAACTGTAAAACCAGAGGGATATGACGTTCTTGTCTAATTATCCCTCTGGGTAGGTGCACTGTACCTATCCTGTGTTAAACTTGGCTGAAAGGAGCTTCTGAACTCAGTTCTCATTATTAGAAAATCCATCGTTGTACAGAACAGGTCCTCCTTAATCCCAATCCAATCCTCTGGCCCCTGGGTCTAAAGCTCTGGTTTGCAGCCTGCTGCTGGATTTACTTCCGGCTCTAGGAAGTCAGTTCTCAAAACCACACTCCACCTGCTAAGCCTCCCACTCCCACCTATACAGCCTAACTCCTGCCTTCAACCAGTCCCTTCAATTCTCAAAGCCCCCACCAGAAACCACACCTCCAACACTGACCTCGAGTGCTCGAGGCTAGGACCTACCCTGTTCCCAACAGAAGAGGCAATAGGGCTCCTGCTAACAAAATAAGGGCTCTGCCCGCCGGCACCCACCACGCCACAAGTGGAGCCACGGATTCAACATATGTTTAATGAACACCGAACTGTGTATCAGGAACACAAAGCTGATCGAGATGGAGCTCCTGCCCTAGAGGCTCACAGTCTACCCAGAGATCCAAGTCATTTATAGTGTTAAGGTTCAAGTGCAGAGTGAACAATGTGCAAGAGTGGGCAGGGAGACAGGGAACACTGAAGAGCAGAAAGTGGGAGGGCAACATAGGCAAAGGCACTGAGACAAGAAATTCATGCCAACTTCTGAAGAAAACCAGGTATCACTAGAATGTGGATAAACAAAAGGGAAAAATGAGAATTGAATTGAGACTGGCCAGGAGGCCTGTATCTTACCTTCCTAGCTGGCCAGGGCTGGTGGTAAGCCCAAGGGAAGCATCTTTCTCTGCCATCCAACTTATACTAAATGATCAAAGTGGCTGCTTCCTCCATGCAGCCATCCTTAAATTCCAGCCCAGAGGACAGAGGTCACAGGAGCCAAGATGGGGAAGGCGGCCAAAGTACAGACATCACCCAGGGGCAGATTCACAAGGAGCTGACAGGACAGACCTATTCCTGTCCAGCCAACATTGAACAAAGGGGTCCAGGGAGTGGAACGGCTATAAAGACAGACAAAAATCTGATGAGACTGCTTTTGAAATTGTCCAACCAGTGAAAATGCACCTGAGAACCTACTGGGAGGCAGATTCTGGGCCACTGGGCAAGTCATGAGGATGATGTGCACAGCGAAGAGCCCACTATTCTGTTATAACAGGAAGTGGGGTGGTGAGCGGGACGAGAGGGCTGTTTGTGCTCAGAGGAGAGGCCAAGTGGGTGCACCTCCTACCCAGAAATAAAGCAAGTGGGTAGGGCAAATATCTGGGAAAGCCATCCCGTCCTGTTGGGGGGCTGTGGGCTATGTAGCTATGTAGGCCACTTGGTCACAAGGAGCACTGCTCCACCTGCCTGGGCTGTGTGCAGAACCCAGGGCTGTGGAGTGGGAAATGGGAGAAACTGCTAAGTCTCCTGGGGCTTTTGAGGTGTCCGCCACCCACTGTGGGGTACCTAAGGATGCCTCCTGGTCTACCTCTGTCTCAGAAATCTCCTCCTCTGTCTTCTGGGGGTTCTGGACACCCTGGTGGAACTGGATCTGGCTTCTGGACAGGCAGGTTAGCAGATCCTGAAAGTATAGGAGCAGGTGTAGGGGTCATCTCCCTTGGCTGGGATGGGGCTGGCCCCACGGGACCAGGATCAGTGTTGCATGCAGAGCTAGACAAGGTGGGGGACTCCACAGACCCAAGGCTGTTCTCCTTGGCCCACTGCTGTTCAGGGGAAAGTATTTCTGCGTGTAGAGTTGGAACTACAAACAGCAGGGGTGGCCACAGCAATGGGGCAGCGCCCATGTTGAGTACCAGGCCTCTGAGTACTTAGCTAAGTACTGCCTCACCATAGGCAGCTGTGGGGCCATTGTGGGCTGGCTTGAGGCAGCAGATAGCGGGGCAAGGTGATACAGCATGGTATTCAGTGAAACTGTTTGGGTTTTGAAAAACTTCCTTGAGATCCTGGCAGAAGAGCTCATAATCATCAGGAAGGAGCAGGTCCCTGTTGATGTAGGGGGCTGCCCATGCCTGGCGTCAGTCCATCAGGTGCCCTAGGATCTCCCAAGACACAGGAGAGGTTGTCCTGATAGTGCTCAAAGCAAAAGGACAGATCGGTCCAGAAGCCATGGGGAGCCATCAAAGGTGCATGGGTGTGAGATTGGCACACAGCAGAAGTCCACCCTGGGGGCCATGGGCCAGGCATGCGCAGAGCCGGGGACCCTTCCTTCTGTGGGTTTACCACCAGGAACACTAATGGCCATGCTCTTCTGCACAGTGGTTGTACAAGCACACACACAGGGTCCCCACAGCAGAGCTGCTCAATCCAGGGATCCACTGGAGTGGGGAACGTATGTGACCCCTGGAGAGACCTGGTCCATCTGCTGCCAAGGGTGTGCAATGGCATAACTGGTTCCCACCCAGATGGGATTGTGAGGGTCCTGCCAACACGCCAGCCAAGGGGCATGCTGGGAACGAAGGGGAGTTTCCACACCGACTATTAAGAAGAAGAAGGAAGAAAGAAGAGATGGTGCAGTGGGGAGAGTGGCCGTGACACAACGGGACAAGAGATGGGCTGAAAGGAGTGTGGCAAACCCAGGCACCCCAGGTAACTGCTGAGGGTCAGAGGAGCTGACAGCTGTGGCCTCAGGAGTGCTGAGAAGAGCTGATGGGACTGTCAGACGCAGGCCACCATCCAAGACAATCTGTCCAAAAACAAGGTGCGGAAGAGCAGGAACAAGGCCAAACCAGGTTCACTATGCAGCAGGAGGAATCCCAGGCAAATTCCAGGAACCCAACTAGGAGCTCTGAGTGGAAGGAGAGCCCAGAAGCCAGGCCTGTGAGGTCTGAGAAGGTGGGCAAATACCACCTGTGATGTTTCACGGGCAAGGTGTGATGGCAGATGCTGTCAGTCACAGAAGGAAAGGGGGCCAGATCAGAATCCCCAGGGTTTCCTTGGATGGCATGGCTGGCTGTCACGGAGTTTCAGGAAAATGACAGAAGCAACCTTTTACTGAGTGCTCTATCTGTGCCAAACAATGACCACCTGATGAGGCTGGTACTCTTATCATACCAGAGGCAGAGTGGTGAATGAAGTCATTTGTCTGTGGCCACACACCAACCACCAACCACTCTAAAGACCACAGCTTAACCACCACTCGTCACCATGCTGGTTAGGAACTACCCTTCAATCCACCGAGAAGGAGTCCCTTAGTCACCCCAAACACTGTGACTGTTATGTAAATGTCAAAAGATCCTTTAACATCAAAGCACTAGGAGCTTGACAGGTGCTATCTTTATCCTCAACAGAAGCCTGGGGACCCGCTATTCTCTGTGCATCCGCGTTTTCCAGACTCACCTCACCACTCGGACTATAGCCTGTTGGCAAAGACACCCCACCTTGAACACCACCTCCCTGTGTCCCCATTCCTGTCAACAGCCCAGCATCCACACCCCCAAGTTTAATCCCACTTGCTACATCTTCTTTCACCAGCCCAAAGTCACTCCTGTAAAGGGCCTGGAGAGCAGTGGTCATCAACCCTAAGCAGCCCAAAGAGCCCCAACATGGAAAAGGAGGTTGCAACCAACCTCTTCCAATGCCAGGAGCCCTCTCCCAGGGCTCTCACGCTGCCCAGCTTATAGTGGCCACCTCTTCGGTCTCTCTGCAAAGGAAGGTCCACTCATAGCCACCACAGAACACATTCTGCAATCCCTGCACACAGACCCTAATGCTCCATCAACTCACAACAGGGCACCACGGCCTGCACACACCTTTGGACATAGTTGCCCATGTGTTTATCTCTCCTGTCCCCATCAGAGTGAGATCCTCCAGGGATATACAGCTCTGCTGGGCTTTCTGCTGAGCACCTCCCAGGGCAGCCTGCAGCACTCAAAGCTGCTAGGACCACCAGCACCCATCTTTGCCACCCAAGAATTCTGGAACCTCTCAGGTTCCAGTGGAGGTTCTTCCACCTGAAAACCCTTCCCATCCTAACACAGGAAAAGAATATGCTAGAGCCTGCCAGCAGCAGTGGCCTAAGGGGCAGCACACAAATGCAGTCCACTTGTGAGCCCAGTTCAGTCCCTCATGGAGTTCTGAAAACCAGTGACTGCGAGCCATACCCCAGGTCCTGCCACCAATCAGAGGTTATGTGCCAGACTGCATGGAAAAACCACATCCCATGCTCAGGACAGGTCGTGCACACGACCCAGGTCTCTGTCCTGGATTCCTCCCAGTCCCAAACTCCCATCCCCAATCAGAACCCCAGCTGTTTCCTGCCTGCTCACCAGCATGCCTGTGTGCCCCCTGTAGCCTGAGGGAGAAGAGAAGGTTCCCTTGCTCCAACCAGCCAGGCCTGGTTCAGGCTTTGGGCCTAAACCTTCCTTGGCTATCAGTCTGTTGACCTCTATCCCTTCTCTCCCCACCCTAACACTGAAGGATTTGGGCTCTTCTCCTGGACTGCACAGCGCTTTACTCAAGGAACACGTACCGGGACGCACGCGCATTTGCCTCCACGCAAAGCCCAAAAGCACCGCGAACGCTACAGCATTCTCAGCTCCGAGGTGACCAGGGGCCCCGAGGGTAGAATAACTTGCCTAAGGCCTCACAGCGAGTGGAGGGCAGACCACTGCACCACCCCTCCCGCAAACGTCATGCAGGAAACAGCCGGGATATGAGTTCACAAGTCCCACTGCAAAAAGAAGCCGATCTACCTGAGGCTGCGCGAAGCTTCTGTGAAGAGGGTCCACGGATCTGCGGCTGGAGACTGCGGACCGGTCCCCTCCCGGAGCCAGAGTCCAAGTGCCACCTAAAAAGTGCAGAACAATATCGGCCGCCGTGAGGCTAGGCGGGGCGCGGGGGCGACCTCCGAAGACCGCGGGAACCACCCGAACATGACTCCAGGATCTCCCCAGCCTGCGGCGCGGACCGAGAAACTGAGGCTCGCCGTTCGGAAGGGCAACTGGGACACAGTCCGGGGACTCCGAGCGCTTCTCTGCGGACACGGGCTTAGGAAAGGATGGAGGGGCGGGGCCCCAGACGGCCGCTCCGGTTCCCGCCGCCCCACTGACCCGCAGGGCAGAAGGTGGCTACACCGGTTCGGACTGGCGCTGCGCTCAGAGCCGGAACACGTCGCGCAGCCACGCCCCTTGCGTGCGCGCGGCCGCCCCATACTACCCGCGGTCGCTTCCCAGGAGGGCCGCGCCTGCGCCCTGAGCCTAGGGGCGCAGGGCTGCGCATGCGCTCCCAGGCCTTGCCAGCGCGGCAGTGCGGCGCGGGGGGTCATGGGAGTGCGTTCAACCTGGCGGCGCGAAGTCCGTGGAGCGGGACGGGCAGCTTTCGCGCGCGTGGGGCGGCCAGGGCTGGCGGTGTCCGGGAGGGAGACGGGAAATGCTCTGGGGCTGAGGAACGGATAGCTTGGAGGGAGGGGCCGGACACCCACCCAGCTCCCCCAGAGAAGTTGGAGCCGTTTCCACTGCCCTCCATTAGCTGGGCACTGGGGCGCTACTGAAAGTCGGAAGGGATGCTGGGGACAGAGGGCATCAGGGAGGGTTTGGGCATAGAAGGGCAGCAGCGCTTCCATGTAAAGTGTCTCTCACCACCCAGTGCCTGGTTCTACATAACCTCCGGCCCAGGAGTAAAAGGGCAGGGCAGGACTGGCAGCGAGGAATCCTCACCGGGGTGCCTAGGGGCTGGCAAGCGGGGGCCTGTGGGTTTTCTAGTGGGTGGGTCGAGGCTGGACCGAGAGAGGACAATGAGGGCAGGCTGCCAAGGCCAAGTTTGCTGCCCCAGAGTGGCAAGCCCAGTCAGCACCCAGAGACTTTGCAAAAGCGAGTGGAGCATGAGATTGGGTGCTTCTCGCGTGCACCGCTCCATGTCTCCTCTTCCTGTGCTTAAGGTGAAGAGGTGGGAGAGGGGGCTGGTCCCCCAGCCCAAAGACCAAATGCCCTGTGGGCCAAGGACCTGGATGCCGGCCAGATGTTATTAAAGCCATCAGTGAAGTGGAATTCACTGGAAAAGGATGTTTCTCCAGGCGAGCACACACATAAGAGACCAGCTCCCTCTCTGCCCTGGTCTAGTGACTCCTTTCATGAAACCATCTCTGAAATGTTATCTGCATTTACACCCAAACTCTCTCTCTTTGATCTTTGAAATGTGAATCAAAGATCACATTGTACTTTTACTTGGGTCTGTGGGGCTTTCAGCCGCGTTGGCCAAAAATAATAAAAGTGGCACCCAGCCAGGAAACGCCTCCTTGAAGTGTGAATGAAACTTGTATTTTTCGGTTGTATCTTTCCTAATTGACCTGATAATTTAAACTTCCTGCCTCAAAGGAGAGGGGGAGTTCCCGACAATTTGACTTACCTCAGGCACTAGGCAGCTCAGGCCAACTCAAGGCCGGTCAGCAGAGAGCAGGCAGCAGGCTCCTGTAAAAAAACTAATCCAACCCAGCCAAGCTATCAGAAATCACCTTTTCTTTTAGATTTTATTTGTTTATTTGACAGAGAGAGACACAGCGAGAGATGAAACAAGCAGGGGGAGTGGGAGAGGGAGAAGCAGGCTTTCCTGCCAAGTAGGGAGTCCAATTCGGGGCTCCATCCCAGGACCCTGGGATCATGACCTGACCTGAAGGCAGATGCTTAACAACTGAGCCACCAGGTGCCCCAGAAATCACTCTTTTTTATTCAGATTGCTTTCATTCAGGCCAGCTTCTATGTATAAATATTTTTTAATTGCAATAAAATATACATAACAAAATTTACCTTTTTTTTTCAAAATTTACCTTTAAAAATAAAAGATTTATTTGAGAGCAAGAGAGTGAATAAGAGAGAAAAAGCATGAGAGGGGGATGGGTCAGAGGGAGAGACAGACTCCCTGCTGAGCAAGGAGCTGAAGCCAGACTTGATCCTGGGACTTTAGGATCATGATCTGAGCAAAAGGCAGTTGCCCAACCAACTGAGCCACCCAGGTGCCCCAAAATTTACCCTTTTAAAACCATTTCTAGGTGTACAATTCAGTGGCATTAAGCATATTCACACTGTTGGGCAACCTTCACCATCACCCATCTCCAGAACTTTTTCATCACCTCAGACAGAAACCGTGCCCATTCTAATTCCTGGCTGCTACCTCTGTCCCAGCCTCTGGTAACCTCTATTCCATTTTTTTTTTTTGTTAATTTACTCATTCTAGGCACCTCATATCTAAGCGGAACCATACATTATTTGTCCTTTCACTAACAATAATGTTAAAGAGGTTCGCAGTGTAGCACCTATCAGAATTTTTATTCCTTTATAAGGCTGAATAATATTCAATAATATGTATGTACCACATTTTGCTTATCCATTCAGCTGTTGATGGCCACTTGGTTTGCTTCCATCTTTAGGCTATTGTGACTAATACTGCTATTAACATGGGTGTACAATTATTTATGTGAGTCCTGTTTTCAGGTTTTTTAGGTACATACCTAGTAATGGAATGGCCAAATCACATGGTAAAGCCTATGTTTAACCTTTTGAGAAACTGCCAGACTTTTCCATAGCAGTTGCATCGTCTAATATTCCCACCAGCAATGCACAAGGGTTCCAATTCTTCCACATCCCCACACTTACTCTTTTCTGGGTTGGTTGGTTTGTTTGTGGTTTTTTTTTTTTTTTTTTTTTTTTTTCTTTTTTGATAATAGCCATCCTAGTGGGTGTGAAGAGGTATTGCATGGTTTTAATTTTAGCAATGAGAGAAAGTTTCTGTTCAAGTCCTTTGGTCATTTTTTAATTGAGCTTTTCTTGTTGTTTTGTTGTTGCGTTGTAAGTGTTCTTTGTAGATTTTAGATGTTAATCCCTCATCAGATATAAAATTTGTGAATATTTTCTCTCATTCTGTGGTTTATCTTTTCAGTCTCTTGATGGTTTCCTTTGAGGTACAGAGCTTTTAAATTTTTTTTTAAGATTTTATATATTTAACAGAGAGAGAGATCACAAGTAGGCAGAGAAGGAGGCAGAGAGAGGGGGAAGCAGGCTCCCCATTGAGCAGAGAGCAAGACATGGGGCTCGATCCCAGGACCCCGAGATCATGACCTGATCCAAAGGCAGAGGCTTTAACCTACTGAGCCACCCAGGCGCCCCAAGCTTTTAAATTTTGATAAAGTCAAATTATCCTTTGTTTTCTTTTGTTATTTTGATGTCATATCCAAATTGTTGCCGAATCCAATGTTGTGGAAATTTCCCCCTGTTTTTTTCCTAAGAGTTTTATAGTTCTAACCCTTAAGTTCAGGTCTTTGATCCATTTGAGTTGTTTTTTATATAACTTGGTATTTCGGGGTTTTTTGTTTTTGTTTTTGCTTTGCATGTGGTTATCTAGTTTTCCCAGTATCACTTGTTGAAAAGATTGTCCTTTTCCACATCAAATAGTCTTGGAAGCTTTGTCAAAAATCAACTGACAATATAAACTTTGGTTTATTTCTGAGATTTCTATTTTATTCCATTGATGTCTATGGCTGTCACTATGTCATACAGTCTTGATTATTGTAGCTTCATAATAAGTTTTGAAATCAAGGGCTCCTGGGTGGCCCAGTGGGTTAAAGTCTCTGCCTTCTGCTCAGGTCATGATCTCAGGGTCCTGGGATGGAGCATCACATCAGGCTCTCTGCTGAGCAGGAAGCTTGCTTCCTCCCTCTCTCTCTGCCTGCCTCTCTGCCTACTTGTGATTGTTGTCTGTCAAATAAATAAATAAAATATTTTAAAAATAAGTTTTGAAATCAGGAAGTTTGAGTCTAATTTCACTCCTTTTTTCCAAAATTATTTTGGTTATTGGGGGGTCCTTGAGATTCCATATGAATTTTAGGATGGGTTTCTCTACTTCTGCAAAAAAAAAAAAAAAAAAGAAAAGAAATGCTGTTGGGATTTTGATAGGGATTCCCTTTAGTCTGTATATAACTTGGTATGGTATGGATATTTCAATAATATTAGGTCTTCTAGTCCATGAGTATGGGATATCTTTCCATTTAAGTCTTCTATAATTTCTTTCAGTGATGTTTTGTAGTTCTTAGTGTGCAAGTCTTTTGCTCTTTGGTTGAATTTATTCCCATATATCTTATTCTGTTTGATGTTATTATAAGTAGGGTTATTTTCTTAATTTCCTTTTCAGATTGCTCATGGTTGTTGTATAGAAATGCAGCTTTTTTTTTTGCGTGTGTATCCTACAACTTTGTAGAATGTATTTATTAGCTCTAGTAGTGTTTTTGTGGATTAGAGTTTTCTACATAGAATTTCATGTCATTTGTGAACAGAGATAATTTTACTTCTTCCTTTACAATTTGAATTTGCTTATTTCTCTTTCTTGTCTTATCGTTCTGGCTAGGACTTCTAGCACTAAGTTGAATAGAAGTGGCAAGAGCAGACATCCTTGCCTTGTTTCTGATCTTAGAGGCTAAGCTTTCAGTTTTCACCATTGACCTTCATCAGGGGCCTTTCCCAGAGCCCATTGGTGGATGCCTGAGCCCAGAACCAGGAATACCAAGGTCTCTCTGTTCAGCCAGCACCTCTCTAATTCTACCAAAATTTTCCCTAAAAAATATAGAGCTGAATCCTTTGGTGCCTTTCTCAAAGGTCCCACTTTGCAGAAAGAGTCTATTTTCTCTTCTTCTGGTAGGGCTGTGCCCTAAGTGATTAGCATAGATGCCTCAGAGACCCTTCTAATTTAGCCAGGTGGCTGGGCACCTGAGCCTGGCACCCCTGGGGTTCCTTGTGCTTCAGCTTTTTATATATCCCCCTAAAATTCATACGTTGAAATCCTAACCCCTAATGTGATCGTATTAGGAGGTGTGGCTCTTGGAGCTCTCATGAATGAAATCAGTGCCCTTATAAAGGAGACCTCACATAGCTCCCTCATTCCTTCTGCCACATGAAGACCGAGGGAGAAGTTGGCTGTCTATAAACCAGAAAGTAGGTTTTTACCAGACATCAGATCTGCTGGTGCCTTGGTCTTGGACTTCCCAGCATCCAGAACTAAGAGGAGTAAATTTCTGTTGTTTATAAACCACTCAGTCTATGGTATTCTGTTATAGCAATCTTAAGTAAGACAAGCTTTTAGAAACCATTGTTGTCTTTGTCAGTTTCTTTACATTCTTTCTTTCTCTTTTAAAATTGGGACAAGATTTACTTCAATAATATACACAAATCTTAAACGCACAGTTCCATAAATGTTGTGCAGTAAACCACCACCACACACAATTAAGCTATAGAATGTTCTATATCCCAGAAAGGGTTTCCATCCCTCACAGAACTTGTTCTGATTTCTACTGCATAGCTTTATTTTGCCTGTTCTGGAACTTCTTAACCATGGAATGAATCCCAGAGTGTGGACTCTGTGTTTGACACAGTATTTGTTAGATTCATCTGTGTTTATGGTTCCAAGTGTCTCATTTGTTATTGCTGTGTGGCACTTGTTGCATATGACTACACAATTCGTTCATCCAGTCTCCTGTTAAAAATCACATTCATGTGATTTTTAATTCGGAGCCAGCAAGAACAAAGCTATGAGCATTCTTGAAAAAGTTCTTTGTGTTGACTTAGAGTTTAATTTCTTTAGGGGGAATATCTATGAGTGGACTTGCTGGGTCATGGGGTAGGTACATATACTTAACTTTATAAGAGGCTGTCAGACGTTTTCCAAAGTATCTAGAACTTTTACACTTCCTCCAGCATGGCATGAGGATTCCAATAGCTCCACCTCCTCACCAACACGTGGTATTGTCAGTCTTCTTACTTGTAATCATTCTGGCCGGAATGGAGTGGTATTTCTTTGTGGTTTTGATTTCCCTGACAACTAATGATGTCCATGCTTTAATGTGGTTGTTTGTCATATTTTATTAATTTACACGAGTTTTTTCATCCATTCTTCATTTAGAAGTGTTTGTCAGATATATGTATTGTATATATGTTCTCTTAGTCTGTCACTTGCCAATTCATTTTCTTTTGAAGACTAGAAGTTTCCCATCTTGGTGGCTAGTGCTTTTTGTAGCGTAAAAAAAAAAACCTCACTACCCTAACATCATGAAGTTTTTTACTATGTATACTTCTGGAAGTTCTATTGTTTTAGTTCTTACAAGCATGTCTGTGGTATATTTTGAATCAATTTTTGTGCATGATAGGAGTTATGAGTTGAAGTTCATTTTTATCCATATGGACATGCCAATTTCTAGCACCCTTTGTTGAAATAAAAATGGTCCTCTTCTCAGCTGCATTACCTTGGCAATTTTGTTAAAATCCAGTTACCACATTTGTGTGGTTCTAATTCTGGACCCTCTACTCTGTGACTGATCTTTGTCCTTAGGCAAAAAAACATACTTGATTACTTATGTAGCTTTAGAGTAAAACTTGAAATCAGATAGTTACAGGGCGCCTGGGTGACTCAGTGGGTTAAGCCACTGCCTTCGGCTCAGGTCATGATCTCAGGGTCCTGGGATCAAGTCCCGCATCGGGCTCTCTGCTCAGCAGGGAGCCTGCTTCCCTTCCTCTCTCTCTACCTGCCTCTCCATCTGCTTGTGATTTCTCTCTGTCAAATAAATAAATAAAATCTTTAAAAAAAAAAAAAAAAGAAATCAGATAGTTACATCCTCCAATTTTGTGTTCCTTTTCAAAATTGTTTTAGCTACTCTAATTTTTTTATACTGTCATATGTTTTAGAACCAACTTGCCAATTTCTCTGTAATTTTTTTATACTGTCATAGGTTTTAGAACCAACTTGCCAATTTCTCTGAGAAGTCAGCTTGTCAATTTCTAATGAGACTTTGATTAGGATTGTGTTGAATCTATAAGTAAATTTGGAGATAGGGAACTTCTTAACGATATCACGTTTCCAATTCATGAACAGATTATACCTCTTTGTTTATTTAGGTCTTCAGTAGTTTCTTTCAGGAATTGTTACAGTTTCCAGTGCACAGATCCGCATGTGTTTTGTTAAATTTATCCCTAAGCATTTTATGGTTTTCGATGTTATTATAAATAGTACTTTTACATTTTTTCAGTTTGCAGTTTTTCACTGCTGGAACGTAAAACTAGAATTGACATGTTATCTTAAGCTTTTGCTAAATTCACTTACTTGTTCTAGTAATTATTTTATAGTTTCATTAGGATTTTCTAAGGATATAACCTTGTTATCTACAAATAAAAACAAGTGTGCTTCTTTCTTATATATATATGACATTTGTATATTTATATCTAGACATGTGTATGCATACATACATATTTGTACATATAACTACATGATTTTTTTCCTTTGTTGCTGTGGCTGGGACTTTCAGTAAAAAGTTCAGGAAAAGTGGTAGGAGTAGACACCCTTGACCTACTCCTAATCTTAGAAGAAAAATGTTTGATCTTTGACTATGAAGTCAGATGTCAGCCGCAGATGTTTTTCATAGACACCTTTTTATCCGGTTGAAGGTGTTTCTTTCAGTCCTAATTTTCAGCATTTTGTTTTTTCATAAATGGGTGTTGAATTTGGTCAAACGCTATTATGCCACCTATTGTTATGATCACAGTATTTTTCTTTTTCATTCTATTAGTGTGATAAATTACACTGATTGTGTGTTGAATGCAAAATCACTTTGCATTCCAAGTGCCTGTAGACACTTGGCCATAATCAGTTCTTTGTATGTATTGCTAGGTTCAACTTTCTCATATTTTGTGGAGGACCTTCGCATCTATGTTCTTGAGGTATACTGGTTTGTTACTTTCTTTTCCTAGAACGTCATTGTCAGAGTAACACTGACCTCATAAAATGACAGGAAGAGATTCTTCCTCCTCTGTTTTCTGAAATAATTGGTACAATATTGGCATTATTTCTTCCTTAAGTGTTTGATAAAATTCATCAGTAAAACCATCTGGACGGGGAGTTTTCTTAATGGAATAGTTTTTAGTGAGGAATTTAATTCTTTTGATAAACATGGAGCTTTTTATATTTTCTACTTCTTCCTGTGTAAGGAATCCGTCCATTTCTAAATTGTCAAATTTATTGAATTAACTTTGTTCATAATATTGACTTATTATCTTTATTTATTTATTTATTTTTAAAGATTTTATTTATTTATTTGACAGGCAGAGATCACAAGTAGGCAGAGAGGCAGGCAGGGTCGGGGGGAGCAGGCTCCCCGCTGAGCAGAGAGACCAGCCCCACTGGTCCATCAAAGGACCCCGAGATCGTGACCTGAGCCAAAGGCAGAGGCTTAAGCCACTGAGCCACCCAGCCTTATTATCTTTTTTAAAAGATACCCCAATTTATTGTATGTATTGCTAGGTTCAACTTATACCCCAATTTATTGGGGTATAAGGTGGCTCAGTGAGTTAAGCCTCTGCCTTTGGCTCAGATCATGATCCTGGGTCCTGGGATCCAGCCCTTTGTCAGGCTTCCTGCTCAGCTGGGTGTCTGTTCCTCCCTCTCCTTCTGCCCCCACACCACTTGTGCTCTCTCTCTCTTAAACAAATAAAATCTTTATTTTTTAAAAAAATATTTTATTTATTTAAGAGAGAGCATGAGTGGTGGGGAGAGGCAGAGGGAAAGCAGGAGAGAGAAGCAATTTCTCCACTGAGCAGGGAGCCTGACATGGGGCTAGATCCCAGGACTCTGAGATCACTACCTAAGCTGAAATCAGATGCTTGATCAACTGAACTGCCCAGGAGCTCCATTGCCTTATTATCTTTTTAATGCCTGTAGACTCTTTAACAATGTTTCTTCTTTTCTTTCATTCCTGATAATGGTAATTTTGTTAATAACCAATATTTAATTTTATTGACCATCACTTGTTTTCTATGTTACTGATTTCTACTTTTATATTTACTTTTTCCATCTTCTTTCCCATGATCTGAATTTGCTCTTCTTCTTCTGCTTTCTTCAGGATGTTGTGTGATCAGAGATCATAAACACAAGTATTTTTTAAATACAAGTAGTTTTCTTTTTGACACGAGTATTTTTTTCTTTTTAACACAAATGTTTTAAAGCTATACATTTGCTTCTTGTCCCTTCATTGGCTGCATCCCAGAAACAATGAAGTGTTATGTTTTTATTATTGTCAGTTCAAAATATTTTCCAATTTCTCTTTTGAGTCCTTTTATCCCTGGGTTATTTAGAAGTATGTTGTTTAATTTCTAAATATTTGAGGGATTTTCAAGATATCTTTCTGTGATTTTTTTTTTAAGATTTTATTTATTTATTTGACAGAGAGAGAGAAGGAAGCAGGCTCCCTGCTGAGCAGAGAGCCCGATGCAGGACTCGATCCCAGGACCCTGAGATCATGACCTGAGCCGAAGGCAGCGGCTTAACCCACTGAGCCACCCAGGCACCCTCTGTGATTTTTTTTTATGTGGTTTTCTCTCAGTGTGTAGCCTCCTTGGTGAAAGTTCCATGAGTATGAGCAAAGAATGTGAAGAATAAAACAAATGTGAAGAATGATGGTGGGAATCTAGTACAATCGCTTCAGAAAACTCTTCGGTGTTCTTGTAATGTTAAACATATACCTACCATAGATCCTAGCCATTTCACTCCTAGATGCATTTCCAAGAGAAATGAAAACATACATGCACACAAACAATTGTTCATTAATATTCATTGCAGCTTCACTAATAATAGACAATAATGACCTAACTATCCACCAAGAGGTAAGTGAATAAACAAAATGTGGTACATCTGTACTATGGAACACACTCATCAAGAAAAAAAAAGAACCAGCTACTGATATACAACTGAGTAAAAGAAATCTGATACAAGGGCACCTGGGTGGCTCAGTCGTTGGGCATCTGTCTTCAGCTTAGGTCATGATCCCAGGGTCCTGGGATTGAGCCCTGCATCAGGCTCCCTGCTTGGCAGGAAGCCTGCTTCTCCCTCTCCCATTCCCCCTGCTTGTGTTCCCTCTCTCACTGTGCTTCTCTCTGTCAAACACATAAAAAATCTTAAAAAAAAGAAAGAAAGAAAGAAAGACAGAAAGAAAGAAAGAAAGAAATCTGATGCAGAAGAACATATACTCTATGACTCCTTTTATAGAAAATGTAACCTAATCAATAGTGACAGAAAGCTGATCAATGGTGTCCTGGAGCCTGAAAAAGTAGAAAGGGGAACAAGGAAATATTTGGGGGGTGGGGGGTGGGATTTCTATATCTCAATTGTTGGGACGGTTTCTTGAGAATATACATCTGTCAACACAGGATCAAATTGTTCACTTTAAATGGGTGCAGTCTATCACATGTAAATTATATATGTTGTTAAAGTTTTTAATAAAGCTCAAACTGAAAAGCTACACTTTAGAGTACAGGAGAAAATAAAGTGGCTTTCTGTTGGGGACTGTTTATTCTGCAGTTGTTGGGCATAGTGTTCTATAAATATCTGTTAGGTTTCAGTGCTTGATAATATTGTTCTGCTCCCCTGAAGTATCTCTAGTTGTGTCAGTTGCTAGAAACAGATGTTAAAATCTCTAAATGTGATTAGGATTCATCCATTTCTCATTGTAATTCTGCCATTCTGTTATTAAGTGCATACACATTTATGATTGTTATCCTTTCCTGATGAATTGAGCCTTTTATTACTATGAAATGACCCCGCCCATCTTTGGTAAAATCCCTTCTCTTGTAGTCGATGTTGTTTGATATTAATATTGCCACATCAGCTTTCTTTTTTTTTTCCTTTTTCTTTTTTTTTTTTTAAGGTTTTATTTACTTGAGATAGCTTGAAAGCAAAAGTGCAAGAAGGGGGTGGGGGCAGAGATAGAGGGAGAGGGAGAAGCCTAGGCTCCCAGGGAGCCCAACTCGGGACTCCATCCCGGAACCTGGGGACTACAACCTGAGCTGAAGGCAGATGCTTAACCAACTGAGCCACCCAGACACCCTGACATATCAGCTTTCTAATGTTTAACTTTTGGATTGTGTATCTCTTTCTATCTGTTTATTTTCAGCTTGGATCTGTCTGTTTACCTAAAGGTAGACAACATATAGTTGGATTTTACTCTTTTATTATTTATTTATTTGACAGAGATCTCAAGTAGGTAGAGAGGCAGGCAAAGAGAGAGAGAGGAGGAGGAAGCAGGCTCCCCACTGAGCAGAGAACCCGACTGGGGGCTTGATCCCAGGAACCTGAGATCATGATCTGAGCTGAAGGCAGAGGTTTTAACACACTGAGCCACCAGGCGCCCCGATCTTGCTTTTTTAAATCAAATATGTTAATCTCTGCTTTTTACTTAGAGAGTTTAACCCATGTATTTATGTAATTATTAATATTAATTAGGTTTGATGAGGTTTAAGGCCACCATTTTCCTATTTGTTCTCTATTTGTCCCGTCTTTTCTTCCTTTCCTTCTTTTTTTCTGTTCCTCCTTTTCTCCTTTCTTTTGGGCTTATCGAGGTTTTTTTAGTATTTCATTTTAACTACTCTATTGGTTTTTTAGTTGTACCTCTTTTTTTTTTTTAAGATTTTATTTATTTATTTGACAGAGAGAGACACAGCGAGAGAGGGAACACAAGCAGGGGGAGTGGGAGAGGGAGAAGCAGGCTTCCTGCCGAGAAGGGAACCCAACGCAGGGCTTGATCCCAGGACCCTGGGATAATGACCTGAGTTGAAGGCAGATGCTTAATGACTGAGCCACCCAGGCGCCCCTAGTTATACCTCTTTGTATTGTTTTCAGTGGTTGTTCTAGGAGATGCATCTTTAATTAACATGCATCTTTAATTTACTATAATCTACTTAGAGTAGATATTGTACCACTTCACTTCCCATTAAGTATAAGAACATTGCAGCCATATAAGCCAATTTGCAACCATCTTTTTGCTGTTGTTACATTTTCCATTCATATGAACCCAGTCATACATGGTTACAATCTTTGTTTTAAGTAATCAGTCCCTTTTAAAGAAAATAAGAGAAGGAAGAAAATAGAATTTTATTTTAATTTTTTTAAGAAAATAGCATTTCTAAAGTTTTATTATATTTAGTTATTTTTTAAAATTTAAAACCAATTAGCCAACATATAGTACATCATTAGTTTCAGATATAGTGCTCAATAATTCATCAGTTGCGTATAACATCCAGTGCTCATGACATCACGTGGCCTCTTTAATTCCTATCACCCAGGTGCCCTATCTCCCTACCCACCTCCCCTTCTGCAACCCTCAGCTTGTTTCCCAGAGTCAAGAGTCTCTCATGGTTTGTATCTTACCCTCTGATCTCCCCCTCTTCAGTTTTCCCTCCCTTCCCCATGGTCTTCCGTACTATTCCTTATGTTCCACGTATGAGTGAAACCATATAATTGTCTTCCTCTGCTTGACTTATTTCACTCCGCATAATCCCCTCCAGTCCCATCCATGTCGATCCAAATGGTGGATATTTATCCTTTCTGAAGGCTAAGTAATACTCCATTGTAAATATGGAACACATCTTTTATTTTTTTTTAATTTTTAAAGATTTTATTTATTTGACAGACAGAGATCACAACTAAGCAGAGAGGCAGGCAGAGGGTGGGGGGAGCAGGTTCCCTGCTGAGCAGAGAGCTTGATGTGGGTTTCAATCCCAGGACCCCGAGATCATGACCCGAGCCGAAGGCAGAGGCTTTAATCCACTGAGCCACCGAGGAGCCCCAAGGACCACATCTTCTTTATCCATTCATCGTTTGAAGGCATCTCAGCTCCTCCACAGTTTGGCTATTGTGGACATTGCCGCTATAAACATTGGGGTGCATGTGCCCTTTCTTTTCACTGCATCTGGATCTTTGGGGTAAATACCCAGTAGTGCAATTGCTGGGTCATAGGGTAGCTCTATTTTTAGCTTCTTGAGGAACCACTATACTGTTTTCCAGAGTGGCTGCACCAACTTTTATTCCCAATTGACCTACATATTTCCCATATCCAGTACTCTTTTTTGCTCTCAGTCAATCTGAGCTTCCATCTGGTGCAATTTCCCTTTGGCCTGAAGAAACTCCTATTGCATTTTTTTTTTGCGGTATGTGTCAGCTGAGGAATTATTTCAGCCACCATTTAAATACCTTCCATTCTCCCTCATTTTTGAATATTGTCTTTGCACATAGATTTTCTGAGTTGGCTTTATTTTTTTTTCACACATAAATTTTGTTCCATTGCTTCCAATCTCCATGTTTTTCTGATGCCAGAAATGTGATGTGTCCTTATTCCTCTGGCATCTTTCAGGATTTTCCCTTTATCTTTGGTTTTCAAGAGTTTGACCAAGATATGCCTTCGTGTTTTCTTCATTTTTATACTGCTTGGGATTTGCTGATATTTTTACATATGTAAGTTGATCCAAAATTCATTAAATTTTTGGTTCTTGCTTTTTCAGATTTTTTTCTGCCCCATTCTTATTCTTTTTCTCCTTCTGAGCTACAATTACATTAGACTCTAGTATGGTCTCTCTGGTCTGTATTTCTTGTATCGTCATTCTCTCTCTTGCAAGGAGCCCTATGCAGGACTTGATCCCAGGACCCCAGGATCCCAGGATCATGACCTGAGCAGAAGTCATCTCCAATCTCATCCTACAGTCACTTAAAGTCCATCCAATTACATTCTATTTGTTGTACTTTTCAGCTCTAGAATTTGTTTGGTTCTCTTTTGCAGTTACCATTTCTCTGCTGAAATTCCTTCTGTTCATTCATTGCGACCCTTTTTTTTTTCTCCTTTGAGTACTTAAACATATTTATAATACCTATTTTAAAATTGAAGGAATTGACTTAGGGATGCTTTCTCTTAGCTGCTTTTTTTTCTTGGCTAAAAATCACATTTTCATGTTTCTTACCCATCTAGTACTTTTTTATTGCATTTTGGACATTACAAATGGCACTCGGTAGAGGCTTTGGATTTTCTTTTGAAGCATGTTAACTTGTTTTTGTTTCATTTTAAAGTTTCGGAAGCTTACTTTTATATTTGCGAGGGTAGGTCTGTTGTAGTTCTGTCCTTGGTCCTCATTTCACAAATCCTTTCATCCTGGAACATAATTTTTTTCTCCTAAGGCATGGACTTCCAGTGGTGTCAATGGAGAAGCCGTGGTGTTTGCACAGTCTCCACACCTTGGCAGGTCTTGAGATCCACACTCTCTCTCCTTTGTGGTAGGCAAGAGCCGAAATATCTGTCCATTGTTATCTTCCTACGAGATCCCTTGAGTTTCATTCATACAAGAGCAGTCCAGGAGTCAACCAAGGATTTACATGCACATTTTCGGGGACTTTCTTCCTCATTTCCAAATGCTCTAACTGACCTAAACTCTGTTCTCTGGAACATCGAGCCAAAAGGATTACAGCTTTCTGCTCACATTTCAGTCACCCATGCCATGTCATGCAGAGGGTGCTTAGGGGAAAAGCAGTACAAATGCGGATCTCACCCAGGACATTTCTCTCCTTTCAAAGGTTGGATTCCGTCTAGTTTCCACTACTTTTATTTACTTGTTCTTTAGTGCCTTCAAATAGTTATCTTTTCTATTTTTTTAAAAGATTTTATTTATATATTTGACAGAGAAGAGAGAACACAATCAGGCAGAGCAACAGGCAGAGGGAGAGGGGAGAAGGGAGCCCAATGCGGGGCTCAATCCCAGGACCCTGGGATCATGACCTGAAGGGAAGGCAGACACTTAACCGACTGAGCCCTTTCTATTTCATCTAGAATTGGTCATTACTAACTCAGGAAAGTTAGCCCTGGGTAAGCTGCTCAGTCATTACTCAGACCGGCCCCATCTTACACTTACTTTATAGGCACCGATCTTGCTGTGCCTGCCTTTGTGGTGAAGACACACGGTGCCTGATGAAATGCTTGAAGCAAATCTCGTGTTCCGCTCACCTCATGTGGCCCTGGCATGTCAGAACCAGGAGGCAGCAAGCTGAAGGAAGTTGGGTCGAGTTCTAAGCCATTACCCCTTTTCCAAGGATGCATAGTGTGTGGTGAGAGCACAGCCCTCAGACCTTGCAGAGTGGCACATCATGGAAATTTTGGTATGGAAAACACGAAGATTTCATGCCAATGTTTATTTGGCAGCCATATTTTGAGCACCTATTATGTACAAGGCATTATGCTGGGGACAAAGACGTGAATGAGGGTGGCTCCTCTGAGAGGGAAACTCCATTCTGTGGGAGCCCTCGGCAGGTCCCTTGCTGGGTATCAGGGAAGGCTTCCTGGAGGGGGATCCTTGCACTGAATCTTAACCAAGGAAGGGAAGTCAGACAGGACAGGATGGTGGAGGCCCAGTTTGGGGCTAAGGGGACAGCATGGGCAAAGGCTTAAAGTGTTGTGGGAGAAGGTACAAGGCACGAGTAAGATGAGCCCCCAACCCACTGAGCGCCTCCACGGTGGTGGGTGTCTGGTCTTATGGCAGCCCTCAGAGGCTGCGCTGGGGTCAGGGCTTGTCTGAGCCTGTGAAGGCAGGACTCACTCACGCCGTGCCTGGGCCTCCTGGTGCAGCTTCCCGTGCTGACGTGCCTGAGCACTGCGAAGCTGACAGGTAAGCATCTTTTTGAGAGCAGTAAGGTGCTGGATGGGACCCTGACTTCCAAAGAACAGGCTGATGTGAACAACACACTCCATTTATACACCATCTCCCCTGCCAAAGACTTTGAAAATCAAATACTCCCTAAGCTATGGAAACCCAACCACTGGCTGATTGTTAGGACTTTATTATTCTAATCACCCGGCCCAATTCCAGCCACTGAGGGCAGAACAATGAGCCATTGAAGCTGTGAGGAGGTCTCGCCTCCTATTCACCCTCTCCCTTGGTGGGGCCCTGGCGCTGAGGCCTCGGCAGGGAGGATGGCGGCGGCCCTGTGCCCCGGCTGCACCACTGCACCCCATGGGGACTTCTGGGGGGTCTAGGCATCGGTCTCACTCACCAAGTGGGAGGCCCCAAGAAAACACATCTGGACATTGCTTTGATCTCCCCACATTCAGTCCCATATCTTGACCCTGGTAGCTGAGGAGCTAATTACATCTGCTTGGGGAAATTTATGGGTATGAAAATTCTTCAAAGATGCTAAAGACCACGAGGCACCATTAGCTGTTCTCACCAAACGTGGCCTGTGTGCCTCACTAATAAAGCTATAAAAAGAGAGATGGTGGGGTGCCCTCTGCTGGGATGTTCACACCCATAAGCCTGGTGCCCAGTGCCTGGGAGCCCTAGCTGGGTGAGTGGCCAGTGGTGAAGGCAGGGAGCTGGGTCCAGCTGGCTCTCCAGTGACCCCCCACTGCTATGTAACAAGGTCACACCATCTCTTGTTTATGGTCCCACGTCATTCCCAAGGATTTGGTGTTATTTGATCATCAGTTATAAGCCAAATATCCCAATTTTATTAGGAAAAAAAAAAACCAGTTTAATTTTGTGGAACCACAAGGCCGGATCACTGTCCTGTGAAACTCGAGAGGCCAAGAGCAAAGAGGGCTTGAGCTGGGTCTGCCTTGCCAGTCCCTCCTGTTGTTGCCGCTGCCTTTGGATTTTCTGCCTGGGAAGAGGCCGGGACATGACCAGCCAGGCAACAGAGGGCTGTGCTGTTTCCTGAGCTCCTCTGGGGTTCATCAGGGTTGGATTTTCACTCATAAGCACCAGCTCTCTGCCCTGTCCTAGGGGGTCAGCTCCAAACCCAGCGGGCCCATGGGAGGGGGTCCTCTTGCTGCCTGCTCCGATGGCTCTGGACTGGCTGCTGGGACCCTGGCTTGGGTTTCAGGATTAGGGAAACCCAAGCACCGTAAAGCACATCAGGGCTGGGATTAGGCGGTCTCAGCTCTAAGATGCTTTGCTGGGCCCCATGGGCTGACGCCACAGCCCCTTCACTGCCCTCGAAGGCACAGGTGCTTGGCCAGGCACCAGGCCACGCAGGGCTCCCAGAGCCCTCGGGTGGTGAGACCAGTAACCCGAGAGCTCAGCGGAGGCTGTGCTGTGCAGCAAGGGCTGGCCAGTCGGGGAGGGGCGAGACTGGGGGGACAGGATGGTGGGTAAGTCCTGCTCAAAGAGTTTCTTCAGGGGGGTTCCAGAAGCAGCATCTGTGAAACAGTCCCCAGGTCTGGTCTCCTTCCTCCCAGGGTCGCCTCAGAGATCCAGAGCTAGTATGGGGGGGGAGGGTCTAGAAACAGGAAGTGGTGACACCAGTCATGGAGGCAGGGCAGGGAGACAAGCCCTGCTGCTTGATGTGAGACCCAAGGAGTGCTGGGCACAGATCCTTCCACACTCACAGACGTGACCTGGCCTGTACGTGTGAACTGATGTCTCTTTCTCCCAATTAATCACCACACCTCCTGCCTAGTGATCTCCACAGGCTGTGGCTGAACCTGCCCCCTCCAAAGGTACCTGTGCACCTCCCTCCTTCACCAGCTTGTCTGAGGGGGGTCCCCGGCAGCTTGGCTACCCCCACAGTCCAGCCTGTTTGGAGCTGGGATGCCCAGCCTGGGTAGTGAGCAGCACAGAGCTGGTGTGTGCACAATTTGGGGGAAGGAACCCCTCCACCCACACCCACCCCTGTGAAAAAACCCAGCAGAGAAGCCATTCATGTGGAACGTCAAACACCTCCCTCAGCCTGGCGGTACAGAGTGACCTGTGGTGGGCAGAGCCGGGGTCCCATGCCATCTCGTCCCCGCCCCACCCTGCTCCAGGAGGGAAGCATCCAGGGCGTATTTCTACTTATTTATTGATGCCCCTGCCAGGTATCAGACAGGCCTAAGGCGGGTCCCAGGGCCACTCAGCAGCCAGCCAGAAAGCCCAGGTCTAAGATGGCGGCCGGGGAAGGAAGAAACAAGGACGGGGTGTAAAGGGCTGCCTACAAAGGCTACAAGGGCCACTTTCTCAGCCTGGAGTCCTCAGAGGTCTTTAGTGCTGGTGACCCCACCAAGAGGGCTTGGGGCTGTGGCATGGGGTTCTAGGACAGACCCTGGAGCAGGAGCAGGAGCAGGAGAAACCTCTGGTGTCAGTTGGCCAGCTCTCATGCCAGGTGGCCTGTCAGCAGAATGGAAGGCAAAGGTATAGGGATCAGGGCCCTGGGTGGACGAGCAGTGGGGCCCCTAGTGGTGTGAGGCTAAAGGCTGGCAGGGCTCAGGCCCATGTGTGGCTCCACTGGAGGGACACCTGGTCCTGTGCTCTCTGATTCTTGTCTCTTCCACAGTATGACTTGGCCTGAAGTGAGGGCAAAGCCATAGCCCCTTGTCAAGCCAAAGATCCACAGCTTGTGAGTTTGAGGCCAGAAGCAAGCATCTGCTTCTGAGGCTGGGCACCCTCCACCCTGAGGAGCCAGGCCCAGCTTAGGCCCCAGATAGTGCCAAGTATGCAAGTACCCCCACCATCTGGGTCAAGAATTGGTTCAGAGAGAGAACACCCTACTGCTGCTTGCTCACCTGGGGGCTGGGGCACGGGCTCCCAACCTGTCTCTGGCAGTGATCAGCCCACAGTGTCCCCTGTATGACCCTGACAAGGACCCATGGTGGGTTGAGTGGGAGCAGTGGGCACTGATGAGGAAGAAGTTTGGTGGATGGAAGCCAGGGCAGGCTTAGTCAGGCTAGGCAGGACAAAGACAAGGCCATGGTCCAGACCAGGGGCACTCAGGGACCACTCGGAGTGGAGAGAGGTAAAGGAGTGGCTCCCAGAGGGACACAGAGATGGGTGGGAAAAGTCTGGGACATGGAAGACTTGGCTGGATCGGAGTGTGCCAGCTTGGGGAGATAGAGGAATGGCCACTGGCAGCCCGGCCCCCACCTTGGCCCAGACCCCAACCATCAGCCCAGCACCAGGGAGCCTCACATGGCATATTTGGAAGAACTAGATGCCTACATGTGGGCTTCCTGTGCATTCTATAAGCCCACGCTGCAAAGGAGCCCCCAGACCAGAATGGGCTGGGCACCTGAAGCCTGAACAGGGTCTGGAGGGTTCAGTGACAGGGCCTGGTGGCCCTAAGTCTCTGGAAATGGCACAGCTCCCAGTGAGCACACTGTCTGGCTGACTTGGGTGTCATGTTTTACAGGGTCCCAGACAACCTGTGTAGCTCCCAACAGCTCTGCATGTATCGGGGAGCCAGGGGCAAGGTTCTCAGCCCTGCCCCTGGGGCCCGCTTCAGGCTGGGGCATGGTCCATGGCACAGAGCCCAGCCTACACCTTGGAGCTGCTGCCTGAGCCCGGTGAGATGAGGCATGTGGCCGAGACACTGCGGGAGTGGGAGATGAGCCACCCCAGGGACCTCAGGGGCAAGCCCAGACCTAAGGCCACAAACACAGACACCCCAAACCACAGGCACCATCTGATGCCAAGCTGTTTCTCATGGGGAAACTCCATCTGTGAGGGCCCCTGGCTGGGCACCGTGGTCGCCTCCCCAGCCAGGACACCCCGGCCACATGCGAACACGGCTGAGGCATGTGTAGGGAGAGTTCCCTGATGGCTACCCAAAAAAGCTGGCGGTCCCAGCAGAGCCGTGGGATATGGGGGGCATGGTGGGCACCAGCGACCAGGTTTGGAGACCTGCAGACTGAGCATCTGGGCCACCTTCTGGGGGCTGATCCCCCTTCTTGCAGCCCCCCATCAGCCCCAGATGTCCTCCTCAGGCCCAACCTGCTCCTTGCTTGCTGCGCCCCTTTGCTCCTGGTCCAGCCCTCCATAGTAACTCGTAACCCCTTCTCTGTACCCTCACCTTCCTGGGGACCTCAGGACCTTTAGAGACAGAGCCTCACGGGGCTATAAGGAGGGGGACGGTGGGTGACCAGAGGGTGACCTGCTCTGTTTTGCAGCAGAGGCAGAGGCAAGGGAAGGGGTAGCTTGGCCCCTGAGCAGCAGCACTCCCCCCACCCCCTAAGCAACATCATTGCGAAATCTGGAGCCATAAGTAGAAGCATGCAGGGCATCGCTGGGCTAATTATAGGTTACACGAACAATCTGAGAAATTAAAATCATATTTTCATTGCACCATAAAAACAGGCAAAGGTGGTGGGAAGGTAGCCCCAGAGCTAGGTGGAGAACACCTGGCCCGTGCCACTTTGTCCCCTCCCTGAGTTCCTTGGGAGGAGGCAGGACAGGACAGGGGTGTGCCCAGGGTCTTGGGCCACACGGTGAGTCTGGACCTGGACGGTCCCTGGGACGTGCAGAACAGAAACGACGATCGCCCAACACATCGCCCAGTTCCCCCATGCTCTTAACTCAGACTGGAAACCCCAGTGCATGATCTGCCTGAATGCTGGGCAGGGGACCCTGGACTGCTAGGCCTCACCAGAGCAGTGGGGGCATGTAGGGCACCCTGGGTTCCAAACCTCACAGCCAGGCAAGCATAAGCTGATGCAGGATATGTCCCCAAAGGTGGCCCAGGTGATGACCTTCTGTGGCATGCCTTCGCTGGGAATGCCCACTGTTTGTGAACCGGGCCAGGCCTCTACCCACAGTTTACCAGGAAGGCAAGAGCCGCCATGCCCAGTGAGTCAGTGGGCCTGAGGCGGGGGCTGTGAAGCCTCAGGACCACACAGGCAGCATCCCTGACAAGGGCTGTCCCAAGTCCTCCCATGATTGAACAGTGAGGCTGGCGGGGCCAGCACCATAGATGTTTCTTTCTGTGCTAGGGGAAGGCACAGGCTGGATGACCTCGCCAGACACGGCCTGAGAGTGGTTGTTATGGACTCAGCAGGTGTGCCAGAGCAGAGCCCTTCCTGAGGGAGAGGGTGCATGGAGAAAACCACTGGTGGTGCTGGGGGGATGGGGTTTATGGCACCACAGACAAAAGGCTGGCTGGCCCTCTGGCTGACTGGTGGGGTGGGCAGGGAGGTGGCAAGTCCTAGCACCAGAGACTGTCTGGTGTATGCTGAGAGCTCCCCCATGGGCTGCATCGTTTCTGCCATCCAGAAAAGCAGCGGAGCCATTTCAAGCTCCATGTTTGTCCCACGGCAGGGGCACGGCCCAGCTCCAGGGGCCCCCTCCTGCCCTGCCGCCCCCAGCAGCTCAGCTGTTTTAGCTGACCTCTGCAGACCTCTCCCAGTGCCTGCTAGGCAAGGGAACACCTCCCCCCGGCACAGAGGGGAGTGTGAGCTACACCTTCCAAGGCAGGGGCGTGGCCGCCAACCGTGCGTTAAATGGGACACGGCTGGTCTCACGCTGCACTT
The DNA here is from genome assembly GCF_964662115.1 of Mustela nivalis. Classification (NCBI taxonomy): domain Eukaryota; kingdom Metazoa; phylum Chordata; class Mammalia; order Carnivora; family Mustelidae; genus Mustela; species Mustela nivalis. The sequence continues at coordinate 80,858,658 of NC_139033.1, read as the reverse complement.
GTCAGGAGGGTGCTGGCCCAGCCCTGCACTTGGCGTCTTCACTGGGTGTCTGAGAGCTCCTGCACACGCTTCGCACCAGGCGAGCAAGCGTCTGAGGCTCCCCTAGGCCCATCAGGTGCAAAGACATTCCTTTGTTCCCTGACAAGCAGGGTCCCATCCAGGGCTCCTGGGCGGGCAGACTAAGTGATGTTTTCTTAAGGAAGACACGAGATTAACCACCGTTAAAGCCCCAGCACAATGCATGGCCCTGCCCCTCACTGTCAGCGCTGTCTCTCTGCAGTGACTGACAGGTGCGGCCGGGTGCCGAAGGGCGCTCCTGGGGCCCGTCAAGCCCCAATGGGCAGGATTAGCCCGAGTGCAGCAGCAGACACGCCGGCTGGGAGGGCCACGGTGGAAATGTAATGAAGTGCCTGACGTTCGAGGGACAGAAAGCCTCCAACAGCCCTGCCAGCTCCTGTCACCGGGCCACAACACTGGCAAGTAGCTCTGGAACAAAGCCAGAGGCTTCCCCACCCCTGCTGAGTGTCTACTTTGCTGTGAGGCGCAGGTAGACCCTGCAGAGGGCGGGGTGGGGGGTGGGGGGGTGGGGGTGGGTGCTGGCTCTGTTCCCTGTGCCTGGGAGAAAGGGTCAGGGTCTTCTGAGGTGTGGCTGCAGGGGTCGTGGGGCATGCTGACAGCTCAAGAGCGGTGCCCTGACTGACAACTGTGAGGGGAGGAGAATAGGTTTGTGTGTGACAGGCCTGGGGCGGCCAGGCCCCACCCCAACCCGGGCCGTCCTGGGGGTGCATTAGGGACAGCACAGATAGGGGCACACTTCAGAAAAACACCCTCTTTATTTATACTCCAGAAATACCAGGTGGGGAGCTCGGATGTGGGCAGCCCACAGGGTGGGTTTCTGCACACACCGTCATCTTCTGGCATTGGGGGCTGGTGGGGCTGGCCTGGGCAGGAGGGTGCGCGAGGTGCAGGGGCTGACGAGCCCTGGAGCCATCCCTGTGGGGCACGTGGGCAGTCCGTCCAGAGGCCACCCATGCCGACGACCTCCGGGGCTCTCCAGGGTTGAGGCTTGCCTGGGCTCAGCCTCTGGTGTCCTACAAGAGTGGGGGGGGGGGGGCGGTGCTCAGCATGGGATAGTCACGCCATCCCTGCATTGGCCTGACCATGTCTCCCGTGCCCACACACAGAAGGAGTCTCTGCGGACAGGTGAGACATGGGCCCCAGAGAGAGCCCCTGCCCTCACCAGCCTGATGCGTCGCAGGGAACTCTACACTATTAAAAAATATTTTGAAATCATAAAAACACAGCTGGTTCTTTACAAAACAGCTCTGTTAGGTACGATGTTCTGATGAGAAGTTTCCTCAAGATGCCCTTCATTTGTCCGTATCAAGGGCAGCCCTGGCTGTGGAGGCTGTAGGACAGTGGGTGCCCAGGATGCCCCCAAGAGAAGCCCCAGGCCTGTGCCCAAATCCATGGGACCTTCAGCTGCCATTCAGGCCCTGAGGCCTGGTTGAGGGTGTCTCGTGGGGTGCTCCCTGCTCTGTCTATACTCTACTTCAGCCCTCAGTACCCCAAACCTGGGAGAGGCCGACAGCTACAGGGGACACCCCAGGCGGGGCTGCTAGAGCTTGCAGAATGTCTCACAGGACCAGCTGAACAGGTCCTGACCACACGCAACCTTTCAGCAGGGGTCAGGGAGGAACTCACTAATTTCTTCCTCCTCAGAAGAGGGCTGGGGTGAACAGACCCCAAGGCTTCTGCCTGCTGCCCGGCTGGGCCAAACTTTGCAAAGCTCTAACAGAACCAGATGTGTGGGCCACTGCCGTGCACAAGGCAGCGTCTCCACCTTCTGGGTGACAGAGAAACGAGCTGGTGCAGCTCTGCATGGAGTGAAGCTGGAAAGGGAGGTCTGCTTCTCCTACCCAACAGCCCACTGAGCTCAGTCAGCCCAGTGTCTCCCAGCTTCCCCCCAGCGCCAAGACAGGCCACTAGGGTGTGAGCCCAGCCTCAAGACATTTCCTGCATTTGGGGAGAAGCGGCAGCCAGGCCAGTGTCTGGGGAGGGAGGGTGTCCTGTTGTGGGGGAGGGGTGCCCTCACAGGGCCTCCTTCCCAGCCCTGTTTCTTCAGCTCCTGTAGTTGGGGCACAGGGCTCCCATGTCTGAGGTTGGCACCATGGCTGTGGCCTCCCATGTATCTGGAGAGAGCTGTCACAGCGACACTTCCTCCACCCCCCGCCCCCCACCCCATGCTTCCAGCCTTAAACCCAGAGCCTGCCCCAGCTGTGTACCTGGATCTGAGCCTCCGAAGAACCTGGCTGTGGGGGGCTGCAGGCATGCCACGTGCCCTTGTCTGGGCAGGGATGGCTGCTTACCCTCAGCAGCCCGTCACGGTGGGGTCCAGGCCCGAGCGCTTGGAGATACGCAGCTTGGCCACCTCCTCAGCGCAGGTGGGGTGGATGCCCACTGTCCGCATCACCTGTGCATAGGAGGCCCCACACCTGCACACAGCGGGGCGGGGGAGGGGTTCAGGAGAGGAGTCCACACGGGGTGGCACGTCCATATCATCCCGTCTCTCAGAAGATAGCACATGGGAGGGCCCTGGAAGTCCTAGTCTCCTCGTTGTTCCCCAGGCCTGGCAGCAGCCAGGAACACCCACACACACCTCTGCTGGACCTGTCTCCCACGTGTCTCCCAGCAAATGCCAAGCAGCCCCACCTCCCACCTCCCCCCGGCCCCCTCACCTGCTCCATCCAGGCTTCCTGCTGCTCCCAGCCTGCCAGGAGCAGTCCTACCTGGGTCCATGGCTCCAGATACTCCTTCTGTGGGCCTGCTCCCTCTCCCCACCTGCCCCAGCGAGCTAGGTCGAGCCCACTTTGATGAGCCCTGCGCCAACCTGGCCTGGTCCTGCTCACGGCGCTCTTCTGCTCAGCACCCAGCTCTTGTCACACACACGTCCCCTCCCCCTGCAGCGGCGACCACCCACGGGGCACCGGGCCCCTCCTCAGAGGCACAGTAAGTGAGGACTCCCCGCAGGGCGCTGCCACTGTCAGCAGAAGGGGCCGCCACAAACAGCCCTCCTTCCATCTATACACACATGTTGCAATAGCGGGTGCGCGAGTTCCCAACTCGAACAAGCGTGTGTTTCAAACTGTGGGCAGAAGGCCCCCAGAGGGAGCATCCGGTTCACACCCTCCTCCTGACTATCTCTGAACATGGGTCCCCTCACTCCCCTGATTTGCTCAAACCTTCAGTGTCTCCACAGTGCAGGTGCTGGAAATGATCACCACCAGACTGGACGGGATCAAACCTTTCAACCCTCACTGACCAAAATGGTTTCTTGGTGTTTTAATTACATTAAAAATTCCAAACAATGCACAGAATCTTTCTACTATTAATTTTAGCTTTCTTTACCTGTGAATGGCCCGTTCACATTCTCTATTGGCTCTGTCCTAAAATTATTACTGTTACCTGCCAGGAAGCCTGGGGTGCCCCTGGGGTGTCTGGACTAGTCCCTCATAGCCCCCATCAGTCTTCCTGGATGGGGCCTGCCCCTCGACCTCCCACCCTGTCCTAAGACCTCCTAAGACCAGCCTCTGAGGCTAGATCTTGGCCACAGCCTTAAGCCCCAAGCACATGGTGGGGTGGCCCATGCAGCCCTTCTCTGTTCCTTCAGCTCCACTTTGCCTTCCACCCTCCTGCCTCTGACAGCCCCACACCCCTCTGCCCAGACAAACCACCCCCACCCAGAGCCTCCAGCAGCAAAAGTGCCAGGCAAGCCTGGGAACCCGGGACCCCGCAAAGCACAGCACATGCCGGCCCTGGGGCAGTGGGCGGACCTTGCTCATGACTGCCGGTGTGCTGGGCCCCGTGAAGGAGGGCCCCAGCCCTGTTCATTCTAAGTAGAGAAGACCCAAACTGGGACCCACCCTCGCTGGCCAGGGATTCGGGCCTCTCCCCTGGCCCCCCAGGTGGCCTGGCCACAGACTGACACAGTATGGCTGGCTTAAGAGCTGGCTGGAGAAGAAAGCTGCCTCTCTTGTGACGGGAGCTGCCGTGTCTGAGGAGATGGTCTACCAAGCACGCAGATGATGGTACCTAAGAGCAACATCACAGCCGCAGACTTCCCACTGCAGCGCCACCAACTTTCAGAGCCACAGGCGCCGAAACAGTGCACAACGCTAACATCCCTCCCCACTTACTTGATCCCTAAAGCAAATCCTTGAGTAACTTCGCCTGCGTTGGGGCCAAGGAAGTGCAGGCCCAGTACCAGCTGTGGGGGCTTCCGCAAGCACACCATCTGAAAGCCACATGATCAATGGTCCGATTGGCTAGTGACAGGACCCCGGGGCTGCACAGGCGGGCCTGCCCGGGGGGGATGGGCAGTTGCAGGGAGTTTCCCCACCCCCGGGTGCCAGCTCTTTCCCTGCCTCTCACCTCCTGGCATGGCCCACAAGGACACTCACCTTTATGTAACACTGGGACGCATCCCGCTCAGCCACTGTGAACTCCAAGGGTTTATAATACGCGTGATAAACCTAAGGGACAAGATACCAATTCCTGGAGTCAATAGCTTCCTGGGCTGCAGGGATGGGGTGGGGACCCAGAACTGCCCACATGGCCTGCATGTTGTGGGTGGGGTAAGGACATGGTGGGGTTGGCTGTGAATACCACCCTTCTCACTCCCACACAAAACCAACCTTTGGCCAGGGCCACACTGTCTGCAAGACAGAACCTTTCCCACCTAGACCCAAGGCCCCCACGGACCACAGGGCCCCAGACTGGCTAAGTGGAGCCCACCATGTCTTGTCACAGAGCCCGAGTCTCAGAGCGTCACACCAGGTGGATGCTGAGGAGCAGATGAGGTGATGATGGGCAGTGGAAGGGGGTGCCCAGCCCACCCAGTGGCTCTGTGGCCTCCCAAGGGTACCCTGGTGCTGGCTGGGCCTTCACTTGAGCAAGGAGGGGGAGGCAGGCCTGGGGAGGCCCCTGGCCCACACCAGAGCTGTCGGCCAGAGGCTTTCAGCACCCAAGAAGGGCTCGACAGCGTGTTCGGGGCTGCGGCTGAGTAAAAAATGAGCAGGGCCCTCACATGTGCTGCACAGCCATTATTAATTAATGGAACTTCAGAGAATATTGTTCTAACTAAGACAGAATTGAAAAGAAAACAAACAAAGCGTATTTGGCCATTCAACATTGTGAAACATAAAACAACATTATAGAATGCCACGAACATATGTCCCCATGTACTTGTGATGAATCAAACAAAAATAGCAAATAAAGTGCTGGGGGGAAGGCTGGCCTGTCAGGCCTGGCCCGTTGATGGAGGGGACCGGGGCGCTGGGGCAAGGGGCAGGCCCTGGAACCCAGTGACTCATTCCCAGAGGGTACGAGGCCTGTGGTGGTGGCCACACAGGGGCTAGTTTCTCCCGGTCCGTAGCAAGCTGCTGCAGTAGCAAGATGAAGCCATGCTGGAGGCTTCCGGCTTCCCCGCTCCTGCCAGGCCACTTAGGGTACCCTCAGGGGCCACCCCAGGGCCATGGCAAGCTGACTGAGCACACTCAAGAGGCAGTCTTCCTTTGGGGGGAGTACTTAAATCCGGGTTTTTGGGGGGCCTGTGAGAGCTAGACGAATTACAGATCAGGAACAGAGACCGGGGCGGCAGGGAGGTGGGGGTACCTGAAGCCACAGCTGTGCTGTGGTAGGGCGGGGGCGGCAGGACTCTGGGAGCAGAAGCCGATGGCAAGAGAAGGTTGGGAGAGTCGGAGCCTTTCCAGGTAGAGGGAGACACATGCCCCATGAAGGGCCACAGCCCAATGCTGCCCTGGTTTCTGGGGCTGTCCTCCAGCACTCCTGTCCCAAGTGTCCCTCCATGCCATATCTTAGCCAGCACTCTGGGCCCCCCGCCCCTTTGACAAACTGCAGGCCCCAGGAAGCAGGGACACCAATGCTCCCGCTTGCCCGCCAGGTCTGGGTTGGGGAAGGGCTGTCGTCAGGGTGTGAGCGACACACAGGCATTGTGTCCTGGCAGCCCTCTGTCCTTGGAGCCCCAACATACCTCCACGTGCTCCTCTCCGTGGCGAGCCACAGCCTCCTCCTCCGACAGCCCCACACAGCCGTACTCCAGTGGGGTGAAGACAGTGGTGGGAACCTGGAAAGCCAGTCCCAAGTGAGGTACACGCCTGGGGACCCAACCCTGAAGATCCCCACTCAGGCCAGGTCCCCTGACATGCAAGTTAGCAGTCTGCCAGAGGGGGTGGGGGAGCTACCCTTGCTTGTTGCGAGGCCACTCCCACAAAGCTAAACCTTACTCATGAGTGTGTGCGTGCACACACAGAGGTCCACATGCCTGTGAGTGTGCACAGAGGCTCATGCACGCCCCCCCCCCGCCCCCGCACCAAGAGTCACCCTGTCTCCAGGCTGGATGCAGCTCACTGAAGGGCAGAGGGTACTCACGTTTTCATAATCCATCACGTCTGAGGACTGACCACACAGCCGTTGGGCCAGGAGCTTTCCTGCCATTATGGCCGTGGGTGTCAGCTCAGGCCGCCCCTGATGCATGGGAGGAGCCCAGGGTTACTTCAGCACATCTGGGGGAGTCTCCACAGGACCCCTGCCGCCGCCCATGCCTTCCTAGTGAAGCTTCTCCCCGTCCAAAACCTCCAAAGCCTGTTCGTCTCTGGGCGCAGGGCCCTGGGCCAGTTTGCTTATCCTGCTTGCTTCCTTCTCCCTGTCCTGCTCTGGGGGGCCACCTGCGGTTATGGCCCCCATCCCTGGAAGAGCAGGTGAGCTGCCAGTGAGCCCCGCCACACTACCCACCCTGACTTGTGGCTTCCCTCTGAACCCCTTCTTCATGTTGGTGACCTTGGAGAGCTGCCCTCAGGACAGAGCTCGGAGTACCTGCTCCTACTTAATTGTCTGTAGTAACCAGGATTCAGGCTAAAACGGGCCCTGGAAGGATTTCGTGTGTGCCTGACATGCAGCTTGGCTTGCATGTCACAGTCCATTACAAATCCCAAATCCGAATGCCTTGCTGCTGAAGGCCCCTCCGTCCCAGGGTGTGTCCCGCTCTAGGAGCCAGGGGGGTGGGGTGGGGGGGTGCACAGCCCCCCATGTTCCTACACGCGTCGGCCTGGGACCGGCTGCCAATCACCTCTGCAGCAGCAGGAAATGCAGATGTTGTTTGACATTCCAGAAATGAATAGAGATCCGCAGAGATAAACTCGTGAAAGCAGCCCGTGCATTCCACCGGGCCTGACTAAGTGCGGAAATGTCCATGCGCGCAGCACAATATGTCACCAGACAATGGCTGCCCCGCCCGCCTGCGGGACTCTTCCCCACTGCACACCGGACCACTGGTTTAGTGTTAACTCTTTGGACTGCCCTGAAGGACCTTTCCAACTCAGTGGATTTAATATTTCAGTAGATGCCGCTTTTGTGTGTACTATTTCTGGCAAAACAGTCTGAAATACTATGGTTTCCTCTATGTTCGCACTCAGCTCCTGGGGTACGCAGAAAGCCTGGTATAATCTGCATGGCACTCTCTCCCAGGACCATGGGTGCTATCTTGGAGTGCAGCACACAGGATGAACACAGAGGGGCCACCAGAGAATGCCACGTCCCTACCATCGGAGATCACGTGAGCAACAGCACTGCCCGGTCCAGGGGGCACGTGAAGCCACTCACTTCTGTCCACACCAACAGGTCAATTGGACAGTCAGAAAGAACTTGGTGGGAAGATGGGCTGGAGCTCTGAGCACACGCTCCAGCAAGCTGTCCCTGGGGTCCTGTCTCCGTTTGGTGGTCTGCTCCCCCTCATGTACCATTTCATGAGCCTGGGTCCACGGGCAGCCTGAGGGACTCAAGGGGCAGCCCTGTGGTTCACGTGCCAGCACGGAGCACAGCTAGGGAGTGATCCGTCTGGTACAATGGGCACAGCAGGGGCCGTGTTGTCCTTGCAGGAGGGGTTTGTATGGAGTCAAGTCTCTGCAAGATGGGCCTGTGCCAGATGGGTAGGCTGGCCCCTCAGGAACAAAGGGAAAGCCCAGCCTTGCATGGGCTCCTGCCCTGGTCTGTCTCCATGAGTGTGTCAGGCTCTCCGGAAGACCCAGCCATCATAAGCTGCAGCAGAGGCTGAGCCACCTGTACTCCTTCAGCTCTGGGATGCCCCACCCAGGGATCCACCTGCCACAGATTCTGGCTCCCCCACCCCCAAGCATTTCCCAAAGTGGGCTCTGGGGTAAGTGGGGGCAGGGCAGTGCTTACACTCTGGGGCAGGCACGAGCATCCTTACTGGGCTGGCCTGGGCCTCTAGCTCGCTCTACTCCTCCCTCAGGTCTTCCCTTGACCGCCACACTAAGCATCTTCTGACATCTCCCTCAAACAGTTCACTTACTCACTTATCAATCTGTGACTCTGACCAGGCTGTCACCATAAGAGCTACGACTTCTGTCTGTTCCTGCAGCAGTCAAAGAACCCAGAAAAGTGGCTGATGCTAGAACACATCACAGCGGGTTTAAGGCATCCCCCAAGTTCATGTCTGCCTGGAACCTCAGAATGGGACCTTGTTTGGAAATGAGGCTCTTTGCAGACGTAATTAAGGAAAGAATTGAGACCATTTAGGATCGGTCACTTAGGGTGAGCCCTAAATCCAATGAGGATCCCAAGAAGAAAGAAACAAGGACACACATGCGTGCGCGTGTAAACACACACACACACACACACACACACCAGCAGAGAGTGCTGTAGCTCCAAGTCTGCACTGCCTGATGGATGACGACGTGTCCTCCCCTAGAGGCTTCGGAGGTAGCCCAGCCCTGCCCACACAGACTTCCGGCCTCCAGAATGTGCAAGAATACAGTTCTATCAATCTAAGCCACCCAGCTTGTGATGATTTGTAATGGCAGCCCCAGGACTAACACGTTGATGATGCTGGCAGGACTGGCCAGCAAGAGCCCTGCTGGGGTCTGGGGGCCCTGGTGTATCTCTCAGGCTTCTTTGGCCAGGGCCCCACCTGAGCCAACTTCCTTAAACCATGATGCAAATGTATAGGAGAGGCCAACTGCTCCAGGGGCTTTGGGAAGGTGGTCGGGGGAGCAGGGGTCCCATGACTGACCAGCCATGATGGGGCTATGAAGAGGGGAGGGGTGCGGACCAGATGCCTCCCAGGCTGGGGGGCAGGGCTTCTGCCAGGGACTCACAAGGAGAGGAGCAGGCAGGCCTGGTGCGTGGGGCTGTGTCCCCATCTGACAGCCCAGTCAGGGACAGTACTGACCCATCCTCAGATGAGAGGGTAAACTGAGGTGAGGAGGTCACGCTCAGGGCTACAGGGCCAGACAGCCCCAAGGATCGGCCCACCAGGAGCATCTCTAGGGCTCTGTACCGCCAGCCCACCTTCAGGAAGTCGAGACCCATGTTGTGTGCAAACAGATGTCCCTCCCTCAGAGCAGACAAGAGGGATTTGCTGATGGCGCTCTTTGTTTTTAAGCCTCCCCTCAGCCCCCCACCCCCCACAGAAACAACTGAGTAAGCAGAGGCTGGTGCCCAATCCTTCCCAGCACTTGAGACTACCAGTAGTACTTGGGGTTTGGCCCACAGCCTTTGTGAGCCTCATCAGGTCCCTGAGGCCCAGCTCGGGTGGGGGGACGGGGAAGTGACACCAGGTGGTAGGTACAGGCCGTACCTCTGCTACATCTCCGATGGCATAAATGTGGGGGACGGAGGTGGTTTCCCGAGCATCGACCAGGATCTTCTGACTGGTGGGGCTGGTGTGTACTCCAGCCTTCTCCAAATTCAGGCTTCTGGTTTCTGGAATGCGACCTGAAGGAAATAAAGTGCAAGGCTCAAAGACGTTCAGCAGTTCCCACTGAGATTCCTCCCTTGAATCAGAATGCTTCTTGGCATGCCCACTTGGCATGGGTCAAATATCAAGCACAACAGCGTCGAGGGGCTGTCGGCCTCTGCAGCCTCACACACACGCACGCACACAGACGCCCAAGGCACATACGCATGCAGCCCCACACCGTTACTTGCACAGAGTTGACGAGAGGAGGAAGCAGGATGAGGAGGAACAGAAAGGAAGGGAAAGGGGTGGAGGAAGCAGACGGGGACAAGACTTCTCTAAAGTCCTGTGATACAATTTTGGTTTTTTAATTATATAAGCAGTTCACATATTCAAATGACAAAAAAGAAAAATGGAAAAGAAAAAAAAAAGTCCCTATAATTTGTAAACAATCTGAAACCCAGGGGCCAAATTGGATATGTGGTTGATAACCCAGTACAGACAAAGATAATTTGCTCAGGAGACTACGCCAACCCATATTTCCACTGTATGATTAGATCCTGACAATAAAGCTTACAAGCAATTCAAAGAAGACAGGCAAAACCCCGTGAAGTCACATTTGAGTTGGAAATTCATTCATTCTCCATTTTCTTAATACAAAGTTCTAAAGGCTCTGACCACAGATAAAGTCTAAAAGTAGAGATGACCCAGCAGTATGCATGCCCCATCGCTGGACAGTGATCTCAACCCTTCCCCACGGCAGGGGCCAGGCTCTGGGGAGCCCGCCAGCCCACCTCGGGCCTGGATGCCTTGTGGACACAGCAGAGCATGATCGAAGGTCACTGTAGCCGTAGTTGCGGACACAGCGCGACAGGGCCTCACAGCCTCTGAAGGCATCAGGCCCTGAGGGGAAGGCAGGGGACATACACCACCCGGGCTCTAACAGAAGAAGCCTGTGCACATGTTTTCCAGCAGTGCCAGGTGCATGTGCATCTCAGTCTCTGCGGAGCACGCCTGTGGGCCCCAAGTGAGCCCACAGCCTCCTGAGTCCCCACAGGGCCCTTCCTGGGATAGGGAATGCTCCTTCTCACTCTCTCTGCCCGCCCTGGAGGAGGCAGCATGGGGGCCCCAGGCCTGATTCCTGATCCCTCCCACGGGATGCTCTTCCCGCGGGCCCATGCTCAGGATGGTGCTTCGTGATGGATTTATGCATCTCTCCTGCCCTCAAATTGGGTCTGTGTGAATAGGTGGTGACCCTGTGTCCCCAGAGTTGGGCAGTAGAATGTCCTCCAGAGCAGGCAGCAAGAAGGCACAGACTTAAGCCCTGCTCAGGGTCTCAGGGCAGGCCCTGCAAACCCCCTCTGGCAGCAAGTGGGGCTAGAGGCCTGGCCTCAGGCAGCTCCACGCTACAAGCCCTTAGCTCCTCCTCTCGTGTGCCTGTAGCACCTGGCCAGCAGATATCCCCAGCTTGGAGACCTCTGGAACAGAGAATAGAAATGGGCAGAAAGGAAGAGCCCAAACCACACACCATAACCACCTCTGGGTGCAGTCATTTTTGGCTAATCCTGGTGAGCAACTCTCGGGTACAAAGCTGGCAGGAGCAGGGGACAGCGGCAGCAGCCTCCCTGCCAAGCTTCACATGCTTCCAGCCCTGGGCCTTGTCACCGCCGAGTGCCAGCAGAGGTCTCCCCTAGTTCAGACAGTGTGGTCTCACTAAGCCAAGGGGTGGTGGAGTCAGCTCTTCCTGGGGGGCCCTGGGAGGGCAGAGGCAGCCCCGCAGGGCTCCCGGTATGTCCTAAAGGCAAAGACGAACAGTTTCAAAGGCACAATTCCCACAGCTCGTGCTGCCTCAGATACACGAGAGATCGGGCGGCTGGTGATGCTAAGCTGAGCATCTGGAAGACCAAGTCCTGTGAAAGGGAAACCTTAAGTCTCCAGCTGCTCTCCCAGAGTGGGAAGTCAAAACACAGAGACTCAGCTAAGCCGTGCTTCTCAAGTTCATGGGGAGTCGGCTCCGGCCTCTTCAGTATGCTTGGCCGCAAGAATCAGGTGCTGGGTGGGCGGACACCCGTTGCCCAGCATACCAGACACTGGCGACGCGACCTGAGGCTCTGGAGGTCCCTGCCCTCTGACAGCACCAATGCCGGCCTTAGTTGAGTGAGCAGAGACGCGTGGGTGTGCGGAGCGCATCACGCCACGCTGGCCAGTTTCCTGCCTGGAGGAGGCAGCATGGGGGCCCCAGGCCTGATTCCTGAGTAGGGGATCCAGCTGTCGCGTGGGAGCTTCTCCTGCAACTAGGAAGGGACTGGAAGGGGCTGCGCCTCAGCAAGGAAAGAGCTGGGCCCAGTGGGCAGGCCTGGTGGGGGTCTGCAGGATGGGCCAAGAGTACCTGCAGGTAGGGGACTCAGAGCTGAGCCCTCGGGCTCCGCCCCAGACTGCCGGTTTTAGGGAGCAGGGCCTCCAGCAGCTTGCCAGGCTCACGGTCTCCTGGCGATTGCTCCAGGCTGAGGCTGGAGCGTCCAAGGACAAAGCCGGCTGCCCACAGACTACTTTGCTCTGACGCTGGCCACACAGCACTCCTGCCTGGCAGGTCCCGGGAGACCAGAAGCATTTCCTTGGGCCTCGTGGTAACCACGGTAACCCTACACCTCAGAGATGTCAGTCTAACCACATCCCAGGTCTCAAGGAATATGGAGATAAATTTAAAAGGGGTAGCAGCAGCAGGGGTAGATAGAATACGCCCAAATTGCGGAAGGCCCGGGATCTCTTGCTCCCTGGGGCCTTGGTTCTTTGGTACCCAGCTCGGGCTTGCTGAGTACAGCTGAACGGCTCCCAGGCCTGGTTCCCGGATCTCTGCTCCCTGGACACCATCGGCACGGAGACGGCAGTCTGTCTGTGTGTCGGTTTAGTTCCTCGGGACAGTCCTCAGAGGAAGGCCCGCCGACTAGGCCCAGGGCAGGGAGCTGTGCCTGGATGGTGGCCCCTTCTGGGGCTTGTTCCTTCCCTCTGACTGAAGTTTTAATTTCCACTTCTTTGACTACCAGTATATTTACCAGTAAAACTAAGGACTTTGGGCCACATATTCAGTAGCTGTATTTCCTCTTTTGAACTGCCCATTCCTTGCCTTTTTAATTTCATTTATGCGTATCTCCACGACTTGACTGCCTTGCAAGAGCTTCTCACATGATACCTGAGTGACACTCCTATTTACTGCAAACAACAAGGGTGTCAAGATTCCAGAAACAAACATGTTCTCACTTCCTCCTCAGACGCAGAGTCCAAACCAATGTGTGGATGGATCCTTAGAGATGCCTCCCTCACCAGGCTCAGCCTCGTCTGCTGAGTCACTCTAAGTGACCCTGGTGTTACCAACGTAAGACAGTCCTGGCATCCAGGACATCCTGGGGCCCTGAAGTAGTGCAGGAAGCCGCAATCAGCCTGAGAGCTCCCGGGGCAGCTGGACCAGACCAGCACTCCTCTCATGGCCCCAGAGTCCCACCAGCTGCCGCTACTGGTCTGGGGAGGCAGCCCGGCCCCCACGCTCACGCCAGCTGGAGAAGGCTGGAGAAAGCTGAAGGTCAAAAACTCCCCAGATGGCAGTTTTGGTCCTTCCTACCTGCTCAGCTGGGCCCAGGGACACAGACAACTGGACATATGCAGTTTCCTGGGCCTCTGTCTCCCTGTTACAGGAAAACGGGCATTCCCTCCAATTTCACGCCTGCCTGGAGCACACGTTCCGACGAGTGAAGGGCAATCCGTATAATGAGTTAAGATTTAAGTGCCAGCAGGAGTATGACAGGGCGAATGAGGGGCTCTGATCACACAGACGCAGGCGAGTATCAGGAGGGTGGGGGTCCAGGAGACCGGACCAACAGCTTCACACAGGTTCACAGAGCACCCCTCCTCGCATCCCTCCTGGGGGGGAAACATGCGAGGGCCCCAAGAGTCAGCCACTCCCCCTAGGCTGGCCTGCGAGTCACCCTGGGCCAGACAGGGAAGGCAGAACTCACACCTTTGACACCTCTAGTATCGATCCCTTGAGGCTTACCTTTTAAAAAAGTTTATTATGTGTCTCTTGTCATCTTTGGGACTTTAGGGGAAAGGATGACAACAGCAAAGGGCTCCTTTTATTTTCTCAAATGGCCCCTTCTAAAATAGCCCCAGAACCCCAGTCTACACTTTAGGGGCCCCAAGAACAGGGCAGAGGACCCAACCTGCTGTCCTGGGGTCCAGGTAGGGCTCAACGTTTGCTGAATGAATAAGTGAGCCTTACCATGACCCGAGCACCTTAGCGTGACCTGAGGCTGGAGGCTTACTGTGACCACCAGCACCTGCCACTGCCCCCCAGGCCAACCTGAGGACACCTCTCACCACTGTCCACTCCGCATGAAACACAACATGGGCCTTTCCCATTCAAGCCTGTGTGCAGCACCGACAACACATAAAATAAGCTCATATGGGCCCTAAACCCCCAGAGCCAGCCCTGGAACGTGGTGCAGCCCAGGCCCAGTGGCAGTTTGGTCCACAGGAACCCCCAGGAAGGGACACGTTCACTGGTAGGTGGTAATTATTGCTGTAACAATTACAAATATCAATATAACCTTCCTGCTGGTTGACGGCTCCCAGTAGCACTTGCAAAATTTAGATAGTGCACATTAATGCAAAAACAAAACAAAACAAAAAAAGATGCCTATTTATCTTTATAACCATTTTCACTAAGACTTTCTTCTTCTTTTTTTAAAAAACAACTTGCTTCCACTAAGTTCTAATCACAAATATTGAATCTGATTTGGTAAAAAGACCATAAGTGCGGAGGTAGGCTGGCCTGGGTCTGACGGCTGTGGGGGTCAAGGTGACCCCGGACACGGGCAGGAGCCAGCTCTCTGGCCTGCCCCAGTGCAGGGCTTCCCAGAGGGCAGAGGGCCAGTCTGCGAGCACGGAGGCTGTTTTCCCGCTGCCCTGCCTCTGCAATGGGTTGGTGCCACAGTGAGCCACAGCAGAGATGAATGACAGCCAGAGTCGACGGTATTGGCTCACGAGCTGGGGTCCATCACCCAGGGCCACATGGTGTGGCAGGGGAAGGCCGAGGTCTCAGGCCCAGCCGCTTCCCTTGGCCTGGGGGGGGGGGGGCGACAGGAAGAACTCCCTGAACATCTCCTTTCCCTCCAAGAAAACACACCACATACACACAGACTGGAGTCTCTCTTCACGTGGCTAGTTACAAACTTGACGTTTAAACTGAAATAAAAAGGTGTTAGAATATATGAGGCTCATGAGCGGAGCAGTGCTCCCCTTTCAGGCCTGGGGAGCTGAGAAAGGTGGGCCTTAGGTGACCTGGGGAGTCCACGTGTGGGAACCTGTCACAACGCGTTAGGTTGCTCCGAGGACCCCCCGGGAGGAACACAGCTGCGTGCAGCTTCCTACAGCCACAGCATGACACGGCCCCAAAGAACAGGCCCAGGGGCCTTGGACTGGGCTTCTCTCAACAAGGTTGCACCCACGCTCCACCCGCTAGTCCCTCTCCAGCAGCCCCACACCAGCCTGGGCTCTTCTCATGGCTATCAGGGGGCACAGGGGCCTGGAGTGCTTCATCCTTCTTGCTGGACTCCAGAGACATCGCCTCCACACACACCCATGAATTCCCAGCCTCAGGGGCTCACTTCTGTTTTGCCTCCAGGTCCTAGTGCTGCTGCCCAGCACTCAGGGGTGGGGGGTGGAGGGTGGGGAGACAGTCCACAAGGACTCGAAGGGGTGTCTGTGGGATGGAGGACCCATTAGCTAAATGTAGCTGAGCAAGGCGGCCCCCTGGAAACCAAAGCCAGCAGTCCCCGTGGTAGAGAGGGGAGCCCGAGTCTGCAGCCCACCCTGGGCAGTCGCACTCCACTCCCCGGGTACCGCAAGCCCCATCCCTGTCTCCACAGGTGCCAGCACCTCCCCGGCTGTGGTCCATGGGTACACTTTGTGTAAGTGGGCTCTACAGGGAGGGAGGTCCTCAATATGGTGGTTGGATTAAAGCTGGAGAGCCGGAGTAGGGGGGCACCTAGTGGCTTAGTCAGTGGACCATCCAGGTCTTCAGCTCAGGTCATCATCTCAGGGTTGTGGGATCAAGCCCCCCCGTTGGGCTCTCTGCTCAGCACAGAGTCTGCTTGTCCTTCTCCCTCTGCTATTTCTACCACCATCATCCCCATGTTCTCTCTCCCAAATATATAAATAAGATTTAAAACAAAAACAAAAACAAGAAACTAGAAAGCCAGTCCTCCAGCGCCTGCTGGCTCTCTTTATGCCATTTTAGAGACTTGGAAGTTATCTGTGGGTTTCACACCCAGGTGGGCGATACCAATTTCCCTGCTAAGACAAAATCCGAGGAAGAGGAAGTGGCTGATTCCTAATAGACCAACGGGGCTGCTGAGGAATGGCCAGGACGGCCCTTCCTGGCACTCCGGGTGGTGGGGACACCAGCCGTCTGGGGCTTCTGACTGTGGGCAGGACTCTTGTGGCCCAGGGAGGGAAGAACCAAGAGTGTCCACCCTTGCCTCGAGAGGGGGCCAGGAAACCTTCCAGGAGGCTAGAGATGCTGGGGGGCACAGGAGAGTTTGAGCGGCCGGTTTTCCCAGGGCTTTGCTCCAGCCACCCTTCATCCAGCCTTGGAAACAAAGTCGAATCTGAACCTCAGCCGAGCTCCAGCTGGGAAGCGATTCCACACGCAAGTGTCCCGTCAGTGTCCCTGTCCTGCCCCATCCTGCCCCTGCTTCCCCCCGCCCCCAACAGCCGCCCCCGATGGCTGAGGATTCAGGCCACAACTGGTTAACTGCACAGGGTGAATTCGAGCCCGCGGCAGGCGCAGGCTGACTGTCTTCACTCAGCACCGTAATCGGCACATCTGCAGACAGGAAATCCTCCTCGCTGCGAGTTCCCAGTCTATTATCTGAGACACCTGGTGTGGGTGGGTGATTCAGAGACAAACAATGAGCCGGCCCCCTGCACAGCAATTAACTGCTTTAACTGCTAATGTGTTTAATCCACCACGTGGAGATCAAGGCTGGGCTGAGGAAGAGGCTCAGGAGTCCTCCCGGGCTTGCAGACTGCAGGGCCCTCCTCGCCATCCCTGCGCAGACCGTCCACACCAGCCATGACCCAGGTGCCAAGCACAAGCTCGGCCCCACGGAAGCTCCTCGTGGCCCTTGCTGTGTGTCCTCCTGACACGAGGGCCATCCTTCCCTCCTGTTTTTCGCACACGTCAAAGTCCCGCCGGTGTGCACGCAGCACTCGCTACTGAAGCAGGACCCATGGTGCCGGAGCTATTTGCTGCGCCAGCCCTTCGGGCCCCAAGGG
This sequence comes from Mustela nivalis, assembly GCF_964662115.1. Lineage (NCBI taxonomy): Eukaryota > Metazoa > Chordata > Mammalia > Carnivora > Mustelidae > Mustela > Mustela nivalis. The sequence goes on along the minus strand of NC_139033.1, from coordinate 80,841,551 downwards.
AGCTTTATTTTAACCTCCTGGACCACTGATCGTCCTTCATTGCAAGCAGAAACGATGCTTGGCTAAAGGCTTATCAGGGTAAACCGGCAGAAAACATTCCCAGTTGTTAAACTGGAAAGTGGCTCCCGATTGTTTACAAAACCTGGCCCGGGAGCTAGCAGCAAAGTCAGCACATGCCCATACAGCCCCAGGAGGCGTGCCAGAAACCGCCGCCGCCACCACAGCGCCGCCTCGGGAAGCAAGGTCAAAGGCCAAGGACTGTGAAAAGCTTCCACCCCCAGCATCAATCACATTGGGCAGACTGTCTGGGGGATGCTCTTTTTGAAAATACAGAAAATAAAACGGACTCCTGCAGAGGGGAGGGCAGGCATGTGCACCGGGGGCCTGGCTTGTCACCCACCAGGGACCTGTCTGGAAGCTGGGAGGACCTCGAGGCTTCCCGAGGGCACAGCCCCTTGCCCTCTGAGCTGCTGCCCTCAGCGTAGGCTGAGCGGACGGCATACTGGCATAGGCCTTTGCCTCTGTCCAACAGCGAGAGAAGGGATGTGGGTATTTGGGGTCCCCGAGGTGTTATCAGGGGACAAAGGAAGAGGCTGGGAGTGCAGACGGGAGGGGAGAGACTTGCCACTGCCCCTTTTAGAACAGACTTTAAGATAAATGTCAACTTACACTTCTGGATCTGAATAGTTATAGAATCTTTCACGGTGTTTACTAAAATAAACCTACTTCAATTTACTTTTATGAACTGAACAAGAGTATTTCCTATGGCCATTTACTAAGTTTTGGGCAAGAGGCACTAACTGAACTGCAAGGAGTTTTCCTTGCTCCTTAAATCTGCCTGTGTTGACCACAAACAAGTGAAGGGCTCCGACTCCCTCAGAGTTTATCTCATGGTCTGATTTCCAAGCATTCTGAGGACTCAGGAAAACCAGAGAAGCTTCTCAGAAGCACATTGCTCTGTGACGCAGCCCGGCTCCTCCTGGGAGCCTCCCCGCAGGGGATGCCGGGACTAGGCCAACCAGGTCCTGACAGACGCTGACATGACGGCCCCTCTGAGCACTCAGTAAACATTTGATAAACCGACGTGGGGGTGGCTGAGGATTCTGACAGCTACACGGTTCTGAGCCCGGGCTCACGGAGGAGGGACAATGGACCAGGCTCAGTGCAAAGAGACCCTGGTGAACTGGAAATAGCGCACAGGGCCAGACCCCACTCACAGCCACAGGCAGGCTCACGACGGACACTCTGAGCTCTCTGCTTTTCCCGCCTGGCTCCTGGCCAAGGCGCCTTTCCTCAGAGCCCATGTCCCTTCCCCCAGACCAGCTGAGGCCCAGGCCCTGGGCAGGTGTCTCCCTACTCCATCCCCACTCTCCATCCTGCTCCCTTGCGGTGCAGGGAGGAGCCAGCCCGGGAGGGAGTACGTCCGGCAATGGCAGCAACAGGCTAACTCTGTCCAGCCATGCTTGCTCGACTTTCGCCCCCCTCTCCCCACAGAAAGCTAGACCCACACCTCTCAGAGAATGGGAGGATGAGAACACAACCACATGTGGGTGTGCTGGCTTCCAAGCCATGTGCAGCAGAGGAAGGCCCAAGGCCTCGGCCCCATCACTGACGTCATCTTGGGAGATCTGCAAAGTGTGGTTTCCACAAAAGCCAGTGAGGCATTTACTCCTGCAGAGCTCAAACCAACCCAATGGAGGTGAGGGAAACACCTCCATGGGCTGTTCCAATGGCCTAAGAGGTATGCTATGCCAGTTGGCCCACCCGAAAGCCAGCAGGACAAGGGGAGCTCTGGAGACAGCAGGAAGGGGAAGGCGATGCTGCTGGTCTCCATGCGGCTCACCTGTGGCTCGGCGCGCCCTTACCTATGGCCCACAGAACAGTGTTGAAGGTTCCCGTGTCCTCCTTGCCAGAGCTGGGGTCCTCCCAGGTAACCTGGAGCTGGCCATCTGGGAGCCTCTGTACTCGGGAGGGGGTACAGCCTCTCAGGAACCGGGTGCCTTGAGACGCCATGTACTCCGTGACCAAGGAAGACATTTGCTGCAAAGCATAAGAGATGTGCTGTGAGGCCCGGGTGGCAGTGAGAACATCCACTCCTAATGACTGTGGGAGGAGAGGACATGGTCTCCTGCCTGCTTGAAAAAGCCCTAGAGGAGCCCAAGAAAGGTCCATTCGAAGGGGAAGGTCCAAGGCCCCCTGGCTGCTAGGGAGCCTCTGTCCACCCCCACTTCTGGGTCCCCTTGTTCTCAGTGGAACGGAGGGCGGAGCTGGGAGAGCACCTGATGCCAGCTCCAAATCCGAGAATCTGGGGTCCTTGGGTTAGGATGCACTTGACCTTCAGGGTCTTCTCTACATGCCGATTAACTAAGTCTTCACTGAAAACACTGACAGAGAAGCACCCCTTTCCCCTGGGGGCTCTGGACTGGCTGAACGAGATGACACTTGGCTCCATTCCTGCCACCACTGCCAAATGCTGTCACCTTCTCTGCCTCTGGGGAGTTGGGACAGTAGGTGCGCCCCTCTGCTCCCCACCAAGATATACAAGGCAACAGGCATGGTGGGGTGGGTGGAGGTGGACCCTGGCATCTGCAGAGAGGGCTCCCTCCTCCCAGCCTCGGAGGCTCTGTAACCCCTGGCTGCAGATGGGGGCTCAGCTCCTGGGGCCACTGCAGGGGTGGGGGTGCGGTGGCAGGGCTTGTGCTGGCCAGAGCCCCAGTCAGACAAAGCTTCCTCTTTGAAGAGGAAATAAAAGCCACTGTTTAAATCCTCTGGTGCCCACTCATATAGAGACATACACCATGAGGAGCCCTGCCTGTTCAGGACTGTCACATGAGTCACGGGAACACAAGTGTAGGCGGCTCCTCCCTCTGGACTCCTGACGAGCCTGGAGTCTCTATCGCAGTCCATGGGGGAACTACTGGGCCCAACTGAGCCACATGGCCAGACCATGTGCCTGCCACCGGGGCTGCACACCCTTCTGAGGCAGGGCCTGAGTCACCTGGCCTCCCCACTGTGCCCCCATGTCCCAGGACATCCGCTCTCATCGGTCTCCAAACTCTGCCTGGGCTGGAAGGCCAGTCTTCTGAGTGGTCCCTGTCCCTATGGGCCCCCAACTCCATAGGCCTTGTCCTTCTCAGTGTCCTACAGCGTGGCCTCATGTGGCTCCTGTCTGGTTTGCGCCTGGCGATCTACACCCATGGCCTGAGGCACCGAGACCTTCCCAGATGTTGCCGCCTGGCCTGGCTAGCTCAGTCGGTTAAGGGTCTCTCTTTAGTTCAGGTCATGATCCCGAAGTCTTGAGATCAAATCTCACATCGGGCTCCTCGCTCAGGAGAGAGCCTCCTTCTCCCTCTGCCTGCCATTTTCCCTACTCATTTGCTCTTTCTCTTTCTCTCGGACATAAAATCTTAGAAAGAAAGCAAGAAAGCAAGCACACAGCATATACAGCATCTACCGGGTGGGCTGGGGCTGGGCGCTGTACATGGCAGGCCCACTGCTTCCCCACCCCTGCAAGAGCTCACAAGGCTGGAGAGCACAGACAGACGGGTCTGTCTTCCTTCTCAGGCACGTGAGAGGACATTTTGACATCTTGACAGTGACAGCCCTAGACTTGGGTTTTTGTTTCGTTTTTTTTTTTTAAGATTTTATTTATTATTTATTTGACAGACAGAGATCGTAAGTAGGCAGAGAAGCAGGCAGAGAGAGAGGAAGGGAAGCAGGCTCCCTGCTGAGCAGAGAGCCCGACATGGGGCTCGATCCCAGACCCCTGGGATCATGACCTGAGCCGAAGGCAGAGGCTTTAACCCACTGAGCCACCCAGGCGCCCCTAGACTTGGGTTTTAATAGGTGGCTTTTCCTTGAAGAATTTTAGTTAAAAAAACAAACAAACAAACAGCAAACCACGTGCCCCTGACATGGATGCTTCTGCCATCATCAGGGCATCTCTGGCCCTAACGCAGGTCAGGACAACCTGTACTCTCCAGACCCCACAGGGTGGCCCTCTGAGCTCCTGCCATGTGGCTGTCAGGAGTGGCTGTCATGAGGTGCTGGCCCCATGCAGTGGACAGGATGTGGAACTGGCGGGGCCTCAGAGGCTGTGTGGGACACTCTGAGCACTCAGGGTGGGCCGCCAGCCAGGACAGCCACCAAGTGCTCGTCTTGACTCATATATTCCTCTTTTCTGCCACCTCCTGAGGCTCCCATGGCCTTACCAGTCTGGTACCTGCTTCCCAACTTGGTGCTCCCCACAGAGGTGGCACCCTACTCAGACACCAGAGGAGTTCAGCAGGGAAGACGGGGGACAGCGGACTAGCTACCACATTCTTTCTGCTTTCTAATTGAGGGACTAGAGGGTTGACCCAACCTTGTGGTCCATGAGGCTGGCCTGCTGTGCCCAGCAATGTCCCTTCGATCTGGGGGGATGTTACCAAACATCCCATGGGCCAGCCCCTCCTTCCACACTCTGGCAGGTGTTTTCTGTTTCAGGAACAATCTCCTCACTCAACACAAGGGCCAGTTTTGAAAGACTGAAACCTCACTCCCCGACCACACCTGCACCCGCCTGGGAGAGAGCGCGGGGTGGGAGCTGGGGCACCCACGGCCATACCTGGTCAAAGCCCCGGAGGGGTATACTTCTTATCATGACGGTGGTGTCCAATCCGAGACCGGTGAGGAACCCAGCACACTCCAGGGCCACGTCTGCCAGAGGCTAAGGAAGGCTAATGGATCATGACATCAGGAGCCAAGGGACAGGGAGGGCACCAGGCAGCAGGAAGGATTCTGGGAAAGCAGCAGCTTTGGCCAGACACCCCCAGTGCTCTGGCCAGCCACCTGCTCCCCCACAATCTCCAGTCAGCCTGGAAGAGGCTCCCAACACAAGCCACAAAGACCCCCTCCCGCACCCCAACCTCAGGAACACATGCCCAAAGTGAGGAGGGGACTCTGAGAGCCACGGCACAGGGGAACCCTCCAGGACCCAAGGCCAGGTGGCTTCTGCCTCCATGGGGCATCTGTCCAGGCTCCTTGTAATTTAATGTCAGCCTTTGGTGCCAGGACCCCCAAGGGGTCCGAGTAGCAACAGAAGGGAAGAGTGTCCTTCATGAAAGAACAGGAAGAGCCACCTTCGAACCCGGCTCCCAGCTAGCAGTCCCAGTTTTCCCCTTCCCTCAGCTATCCCCTCTCCTGACCTCAGATCCTCCCTGGCTCCTCCCTTGAGCCTCTCTGGTGTTACCGCTCCTTCTGAAGGAACAGGCCCGGATGGGACTGCTCTCCAGGGAGCACCACCTGCCTCACGGCTGTGTCCAGCTGCCCTGAAGGGCTTAGGCGTCTCAGTGTACAGCTCAGGAAATGCCTCCAGGAAGCCCTAGCCTCAAAGGTCAGCCTCAAATTGTCCCCCGGGTACAGGTCATCTGCCCTGAGTGGCCCTGGAAACGCCTGACTCCAGGCGGCAGACGGTCCTCCCTGCTGGAAGGGAGGGCCATGGGGGAGGGGCTGTAGGAACCGGGTGTCCCCTCTCAGGCCTGTGAGCACAGCCGGCTGTCACCTGTACGCCAGCAAAGGATACAGCTGGCCCCGACCACCAACCTGTTAGAGGAAAGGACACAGAGGGAAAGAATGGTGAGTACCATACGTGGCTCACCATGGCCCCCGTGCAGCTGTCCTGAAGGGGGCCTCTGCCGGGGGGGACAGGGCCCTTGAGCTTCCCTGCAAGGTGCCTGGTCAGCTGATGTGTCACTGTTGATGAATCAGCTGAGGCTCACTGTTCAAACAGGTTGTCCCAAGGTACAAAACCCACTTCCCAGAGGCTCTGACTGTGAGATAAATGACAAACACAGTGTCACTGAATCAGAAAATTGCCAGGTGGTGAAGGATGTGAGTGGTCAGTGACAGAATAGCCCATGTCCTGCGAGAGATCCCAGGAGAGCGACCAATGTGGAGTCCACGGGTGTGTGGAGGAAAAGCCCAGTGGAACAAGGGGAATGGTCTTCCTTCTGTCCTAATGTAAACTCTGCCATGGGGCTCCCTCTGGATCTCCGGTGGCAGACATGCTCTGCAGGACGGGGAGGGCACCAGACAGCAGGGAGGATTCTGGGAAAGCAGTGGCTATTCAGAACATCCTCGGACCCTGGAAGGCCAGGCTGTCCAGCCCCACCTCACACAGGCCAGGGCCAGGAGGGCCAGTTCCCTGGAGCAAAGATGAGGACACCTGGGGGCAGCGGGAGACATAGAGGACACTGGGACCCAGAAGAGTCATTTAAAATATCTACCCTAGTGGCATAAGCCCTCTCTTGTGATTCAGCTCCACTCTGCATATGTGAACACATATGCACACCAGCACAAACACACACACACATACGCACAGCCTAACACAGACCGAAAATTCCCGGCCCCGGTGGCAACATGTGGGTGGGCTTGTCAGATCACCCCTTCAGCCTTTGAACAAGAGGAGGTGATGTAAGGACGGATAAGCCCAATGTCAGCACTAATCCCGGCAGGTACTAATGATATAATTCCATTTCAAAAAGCAGTCTATCCCGTGGAATACTGCCGCAGGTGCCCCGCGGGAGGCAACTGGCACACGGCTTCCTCTCGGGGGCCGGGGACAGAACTGGGCTGGAGTCACGCTCGGGGCGAGTGAACAGAACTCACCGCATGAGAAAGTTGAGAAGAACACTAGGCCCCGCAGCTGGCAGGAGCACGGAGATGCATTCAGGGTCCCATATGGGCCTGGCAATGTCTAAGAAACAGACACAGTGGCGTTCACGTGGATCCACACGTGGATGTGGCAACACACACAGGTGTGTAACAGGTAGGTCTTTGCAGAAGGACGTTTTCAAAATGACACAATCTAACTTCTTTTGTGCTCGATGTATGTGGTAAGAAGCACAAGCTTTCCTCTAAGATGTGAAAGCCACAGCCACATCATGCTGTCGTGTGATACGGGAGCTCCTCTGTTGGACAACAGGGCTGTCCTGGCCTGTCTTGGAGACTTCTGGCCTCTGGGACGTGGGCCCTCCAGCAGGAGCTAGCCAGTTGCCAGCTATTGCCTGCAGGACATCTCCAGACCCTTGTATTACATTGCTAAGGATGCGGGAGGGCAGTCTCCGGATTTCGGCATGACTGCTTTGTTTCTGCTGCCCCCTGGTCCCTCACCACTTCTTGCCCTGTGTGGTTGGGAAGCCGGACAGGGAAGTAGGCAGGCGGCCACACAGATGCGGAACCCCCAGGTCCCCCTATCCCGGAGCCACCTCAGCACTCTGGGCCTCCCACTCTCACCTCCCAGTCACGGGGACCCACCCTTCTCAGGCCACCAGCTCTGAGTTGCCAACAGAGGGCACATCTGGGAGGAAGCTGGTGCCAGCCAGCTCGGCCACTCCGAAGTGGGTGCCTTGACTGCATGTGTAGAGCTCAAATCTCATAAACAAACACGCGTCCTGCCTTCTGGAAGGTAATTTGAAGTCTCTTCTTGTCTTATCAACAATACTGGTTTTCACTCCACCCTACCCCCAATTTGTCAAATGGTCATTATTCTTTGCAGAACCCAGACTCCAAGAACTCAGAAAACTCCCTTCAAATGAGCTGAAGTAGGAAAACGCCAGAGCAAAGACAGACAGACTCTGGAGTCTCTAGATCACAAGAGGTAGGGAGGGCCAGAAGAGGGGCTCTGGGCTCTGGGTTTTTTTTGTTTGTTTGTTTCATTTTTTTGTTTTTGGGGGGTTTTTTTGTAGCCTTGAAACTGCACAGAAATTCCTCTGGTGGCTGAGGGGACTCCTGGCCAGGAAGGGGGCCTGGGAACAACGGGGCCAAGGTCAGCTGCCAAGGAGCAGGGACCAGTGCCGGCCTTGACCTGCCACAGGACAGGGGTGCTGGCAGCAGCAGAAGTCAGGACCAGCTTGTCGGGTCCGGGGTGGAAGGGCCCAAGTGAGCCTCCGCAGGATGGAAACCCTCACCTTGTCACTACATTAAGAGACCTGGACACAAGGGCACTGGCCCATGTGGCCAGTCACCACCCTCCATCCTGGGAGCCCCTGATGCGATCGTACATGTGTTCTGGGCAACCCTACTGTCTGTGCCCTTCGGTGTGCAAACATTTCATGTGAAGCTGTAACAACCGAGGGATTAGCCTAATCACAGGGCAGGCTTTCTTGTTCAAAATCTGAATGGGGGAGGAAGCAGAAACAAAAGCCTTAATTCAGACCCTCGAAGCCCCAGCTTAAAGAGCCCTCCACCTGCCTCTCGAGTCTGAAGGCCCCTGATCCGCTCCCCAAAGGGGAACACACAAAATGAGGGCCTCAGAGCGGGCACCTGGCTCCTTGGCAGCCCCACCAGTGCAGGAAATGCCAGGCGGGCTGCCGAGCGCAGGTGCCCTGGGAAGGCCATGGGCATGGGGCAAGGCCTCCTCCCCAGTGGGGGCTAGCTCCAGGCTTGCCTGGGATCTGCCAGCCCCATCCCACCTATCCGGGTCCGACACTGGGCCCACCTGCGCCCAGCCAGAGCCTCTCTGTTCTGGCCTCTTAACAATGCCACCCCGAGTTGTTGTTTTCCTGGTTGTCTTCCTCCCAGCGGCCCTCAACACACCCGGGAGAGAACTTTACAGGATGGTAGACAAGTTGCAGGCAGAGAGCTTGTCTCCCTTTTGCTGGACACAAGGTGTCACACCAAACGAACATGGGTATTAAGCAGGAAATGAGAAAAATTCACAGCAAGGAGGTTTTCCAACCCAATGGCTGTGGTTCTTTGCAGGATAAAATTTTATCCTTCCCTTTTGTGCTCAGGGAAAGAGAAGAATGATCATAATACCTAATCAGCTTCCAGACTTGAAATAAGGGTCCAAAAAAAAAAAAATGCTCTTTCTAGGACCAGGTCTGACAGGCAGAATAAGGTCAGCCTAAGTTAAAGAAACACCCTGCTGCACAGAGCTCTGGGCCACAAGGAAAGAGCAGCTGTGGAAGGCAGGACACTCTTCAGCCGGCAACTGGGAAGAGTAGTGAGTGTATCAGGCCAGCATGGGGGAAGAGCTGCCCCAGGTAGCTACAGTCTCATTCAAGTCCTCTGCCGTCAGAGAAAGGTGATGGCACTGGGGTCACCCCCAAGCTGCCAGCTCAGAGCCCAGCTATGCAGAGAGCTAGCCTGCAGACCTGGAGTGAACCCCAGGTGGGCGTGCTGACCAGCTGGGCTGGGGAGCTGAGGGGGTGTGGAGCAGAGTGACCCCGGTTCCCCACCCTTAGGGCACCTAAACTGTTACAGGCGGTGGAGACCTGAAGATCCTGGCCCGGGGAAGGTTGGGAGGCCAGGCCCAGGTCCCAGCCAGGATGCCCAGGCTCAGAGGGCATGGAAGAGGTGGTCCTCCAGCTGAGCGAGCCAAGATCACCAGGCCATGGGATCAAAGGTGGAGTCGATATTCTCTGGCCTGCCTCCTTGAAGGCACTGTGGGGAGCTGGCCTACCTTTCTCCCTTCCACCCTCCCTCCACCTGCCGGGGAGTCGCCGGGCTGGACATCTGGGACACGCAGATGCCGTCTCTAAGCCTCCCCATGAAGGGCAGCACACTCCCTTTGCACCCGCACTTCCTCCCCTGGTGGTCGATAATTTCTGGAAGTGACCATTATTCCCCTGATTGTTACTTCTGAAGGGGCTCCCTGCTCCCTGCCCAGGGGACCCTGTTCTTCCCCCAGAATCTTCCTTACTTCTTCAACCTGTGCCAGCCACAAAGCTGGCATTCGGGTGGCTGAGGCTGAGTAGATGCCAATCTTGTGGTCCCATTTCGGGCCAAGGGTGTGGCTCCAAGGGTCTGGGGCACCAGGGCTCCCCCCAGCCCCAGCCTGGCCTCCGAGGGCCCTGCTCACAGACTTGGGAGCTCATGCTGCATACAGTGGAGGTTTCCATACATGATGTGTCACTTTGGGTGCCAAGCCGGGCACCCAGCTGTGTCGTGAAGACTATTTCATTCTTCCCCAAAGCCGGGCTTGGGCTTCATCATCCCCTCTCTGCCATCTCTCTAGCCCTGGGCTCCCCAGGGCTGGATTCAAGCAAAGCAAGACAGTGGGGAGGGGCTCCTCACATGTCTGGGAGGCACAACACCTTTGTGGCCACTGGGGTCCGTGCCTCAAGGGGACAAAGGTTTGGAACAACCAAAGGAGGCTGAAGGGCTGTGGGCCCCCCCGAGGGCTACTGGCCCCTGTGCTCCACTTGAATGCACCCCAAAAGGTTTCGATGCTGCCCATGCCCCATCATGGGAAGGGATGGAGGGAGGAGAGCCCATGTGCATGCTGCAGAGCACACAAGGGACGCGGGGCCAGCCATGCCCCTTGGGAATCTCTGATGGGATCGTGGGGAGCTGACTGGTGGGGACCACACTCGCTGGGTACCCTCTACCACAGGCCATGCCTCCCGACGGGACCCAGCGGAGATGCCCCACCCGCTACAGGAGGCACGACAGGGCCGGGGGGCCAGCCCTCAGGTCCATATTAATTTCAGCTCCATTTTAAAGGCGAGTTAAAATAAACACAGGGAATATTTATAAGGCAAATAAATCTGGCAGAAACAGCCCCTCCAAGTGTGAGTGGAGGCCTCCCCCTCAGCCCCAGCCCAAGCTGATAAAATACAGAAATGCTACTGTAGACCCTCCGGGCTTATTTTGACTGCAGGAGAGGAATGCAGCATGTAAACAGTGCCTCCCATATCACACTGTTACAACTTGCATTAACGGCACCGGACAAAAGCCGCATTTTCACAGAAGCATCGTACAGGGATATATCTCCAGCTTAATTTTTAAAAAAAACCATTTCCTCACATAAATCATGCTCAGAACGAAACGGGTGACTGATACATTGCAAACACTTTTTTTTCTTCAACAATAACATACCTAGATTCCTTCTAAACGAAAGAGCTTTTTTTTTTCTTTAAAAAAAAAAAAATCTTCTAAATGTTTTATTTCTGAAGAAAATAAACACAGTGCTTGCTCTCCTGGCCTAAAGATCTGGGGTGGTGTCTTCGCGGCCTGGCTGCCCTGGCTGTAAGGTTGCGGAGGAAGGGACCAGGTCCTGGGCCACTGCGCTGAGCACCGGTGGCACACCGGCGCGCCTGGGCCTCCCAACCTCCCCAGCCCAAGTGATGGCCCAGGCCAGCCTCTCTGCGTACCCAGCCTCCTGTGAGAGTGGCTTGAGAGGCGATCACTGCAAACTGACCCCTTCCTGGACACGGAGACAGGAAAACAGCAAACAAAGGAAACAACAGAAGATAGAGGAACTAATTTGACAGAAGACCGGGATTCAGCAAATGTTGGCCTTTGGTTACAGGCTAAGGTGACCGAAGTGCACGGGGGCCTCAGACAGGACACACACTCCAGTGGCAGCTGGAGCTGTCTGAACCACAGCTGGAGGACCACTATGGAGAAGCTCGAAGAACGGGTCTACACTCCACCCACAGCAATCAGTGCAAAAGAAAACTGAGGAGATCTGAGGCCAGTGCCAAGCACTTGGGCCAGTAATACAGGAAAGTCAGAGTCAGAAGCCAGAGTGGGACTGGACTCCACTCAGGGACGGAGCTTTCTCACTGGCTTGTGGGGCTGTTGGTCAGTGACACCGGAACCCTAGCAGCCCGGGTGCCACCCCGCCATGACACACCATACCACACCACACCACCATGTCACACCAAACATGAACTGCCAACACCCTAAGAATGTAGAGGAAAATGCGACCTATGGAAGCCCTAAAGGAAAACACAAGGGCTCTTTTTTGAAAGCTATCTTGGGGGTGGAGCAGGCCTTCCTGAACATGCAATAAATCTAAAAGCCATTAAGTGTAAAGAAAGATCTAAGGTAGGTTAGGAAAAAAAAATAAAAAATAAAAAACCATTTGTACACCACACAAGTGAAATGACATGACAAGCCAAGAAAACGTGCGGTCAAAATGGCCTGAGATCACAGCGGATCACAGCCGGAGCCCGCGAAACAGCTGGAAGATAAGGAACAGATAAGAAAAAAGAAAAACTCAATAGAAAGTAGGCCACGGACCAAGCTGACAGCAACACACACACACACACGCACACGCACACGCACACTCTCACACACTCATGCACTCACAGACACACTCAGTTTTAAACGGCTAGTAAATACATGAAACGACTAAAAATAGCAAGGGCAAATAGACTCAAGGTCACATTTAACCCCTTAGCGAGCTAAAGATAAAAGAACAGATAACTCAGACAGTTCAGCATCAAGGAAAAAAGTGATCAGTGCCACAGCATGAAAATTACGAACTTCTATATGAAATAATATCACCAAGTAATTGTGGAGGGACGAACTTCTGTATGAAATTATTTCTGTATGAAATAATGTCACCAAGTAATCGTGGAGGGACCACACATGCCTTGGGCCAAGTCAGCGTGAGCTTGACCACACTCATTGGAGGGAGCCCACATGCCTGGGGCAGAAACAACTGCCGTTTACCCCTGCCCCTAGAGCAGGAGGAGAGGCTCCTTCCTGTTTCCCCACTCATGAAAAAGCTGATGGCCCAGCCCCGTTAGGGGGAAGTGGGGAGCAGGCAGAGGTGTGCCTGGAAATGGGGGACAGCCCACCAGGAGGGAGCACCTGCTAGGAGGACGTGGGAAGCCCTGAACCTGGGTTCTCTGCTTACAGGACAACCCCCCCACCCCCGACAGGTATGTAAAACACGTAAGACGCATTATGCCAGCAGATAAGATGCACACCAAAGGTGTTCACTGCAGCATTTCATAACGCTGACAAAAAAAGCCTAGTGAGACACTCGTGAGTGGTGGGAAGATAAACTAGAGCACATCCACTCAAGGGAATCAAGCCCTGACCCCAGCCAGAGATGCCTCAGGAAGTGGGAAACATCGAGGAGGAGAGCACATGCATGCCTGTTCACACACACTGCCCTATACATACACTTGTGCCCACACAGCCATCCTCCCTGGCACACTTTTCCACCTGTATTTTGTCAAAGCCAAGTCCCAAGGCAGGGGAGAGCCTGCTGACGACAAAGCCTCTGCTGCCCTCTGGTGGCCATTCCAGTCCCTGAGAGCACGGTGTCCCCCAGCCGCTACTCCCAGGGCCTGTGTGGACCTGGAACCCCCCATGGTCTGCTCTGTGGGGACAGGAAATGCATTTAGTGCATTAATACCCACTCAGGGAGTGTAAAACTGCTCACACACTGCACGTCTCATTTCCTGGGCTACAGTTTCTGAAAACTTTGGAGACTTTGCTGCTTTTCAGAGAAGCCCAAGTTTCACGCCAGGGGAAAGGGGATGTTTAATCAAGGTTTGTAGAAAGGCCAACGGATTTCCCAGACGACCTGGCCTTACTTTCTCCTCCTGAAACATCCTTCTTCTGTGATGTCCCTGATGGACCCACTGGAAGCCTGCGGTTCCGGGAACCCTGTTTGAAAACCACTGCCCGAGATAGTGGCTAGTCCATTTGGTAATACACGGGTCATCACTTCCAAGACAGGCAACAGCCCCACCAAGGGGGCACAAACACCATCCTCCCTGTCTGTAGACAGGAAAGAATGCACTAGGGAGAGAGGACCAATGTGTGGTTCTGAATGGCTCTGATGCTTGGAAACCGTGAACAAAAGAGGATCAACAGGGACACCTGGGTGGCTCAGCCATTAAGCATCTGCCGTCAGCTCAGGTCACAATCCCAGGGTCCTGTGATCGCGCCTCGCCTTGGGCTCCCTGCTCAGCAGGAAGCCTGCTTCTCCCTCTCCCACTCCCCCTGCTTGTGTTACCTCTCTTGCTGTGTCTCTCTCTGCAAGTAAATTAATAAAATCTTTAAAAAAAAAAAAAAAAAGATCGCCATTAAGGCACACATGGGGTCTTACGTTTTTCCAGGGGATTCCTTCAGCCAGAAGAGGTCATCACTTGTAATTCCATATTCCAGGGCACCTTCGATCTATCCAGGAAAAAAAAAAAAAAAAAAACGGTCAGCATGAGAAGAGCGTCACTCAGCCTGTCCCCAGAGACTTTCCCCTCAAAGAAGATGACCACTTCATAGACACAACTCAAGCAAAACCACCCCAACCCACCCCTGGGGGTGCGTCCCTGCTCTACACACTGAACATCAGGTTGTGGCCTCTAAGGACAGGTGACTGGGTTTATCTGACTAGGAGCACCATGAAATTTCTGGGCAAATCACCCAGCACTCCTTGGCTGTTCGAGGTGGCTGGGAGCCGGTGTTGGGCCCGCAGCTTTTTCCTCCCTGCTCTCCAGGGCCTTGCCCTTGATCTAGACGCTAGACTCAGGGAGGGCAGCAGGGAAGTGGAGGGTGTGGAGGGGCAGGCCAGCCCCAAAGGCCCTGATGCTCCTAGGCACCCTCGAAGGAGCCCAGAAATTGCATGGACTCCCCTCATTCCCAGCAGAGCCTGAGGAGGGGCTGCTAAGCAGGTGGGGGAGATCCAAGGACCAGCGTCCTCTCCGTGGCCCAAGAGAGTAAGAACAATAAGATGAGCTGGTGGAGAGGAAGCGGGATGCAAACAGTTTATGATTCCGATTGGCAATAAAAATAAAGTCAGGAATTTCTCGGGTTTGTGGAAAGAAAACCAAAAGGTCTAGAAATCAAAGGGACTAAAACCCAAGCAAGCCTTGGCAGGCACCCAGGGAGGAGGTGGTGGGGGTAGGCGGTAGGAGAGCAGAGCAGCCACTGAGCTTCCTTCCCCGGGGCCAGACAGCTCCTGCTCTATCCCCTGCAGGCCCGGGGAGATGCGACGGCCGCCTAGGCGAGGTCCAGCAGGCTGGGGCCCAGATGGCCGCCCAGCATCTAGGAGCAGACTGTGGCCTTCGGGGCCATTATGCGGAACCAAGGTAGGCCTGGCTGAAGGGTGAGGGGTCGCTTATGGCTGCCCACCTCTGTCGGCAGTTACCTTGAACAATAGCACTCCACCACCCGACAGAGCCAAGCAAGCCAGCCAAGGGCCCTCTCTGTGCACAAGCCACCCATCCCCTCCGGAGGCCATTCTTGCGGGCCCAACAGCTGGAGGCAGGCATAGTGTTCCTCTGAGGACCAGAGTGTGCCTTTTCCACCATACCCCCTCTGTTCCCTGTTTCCAGAGAAAGCACAGAACCAAAAGGGGAGGCTTGGGATTTGGGCATCTGAGGAGAAACAGAACCAGTGCCTTGTTCTTCCGCCATCTGGAGGCAGAAGTGGCCTCTAGGCCCAGGGAGTCTGTGTGCCTCGTGCACTTTGCTGCAGCCTGTGTGGAGGCTCAGGGCTTGTGCTGTCTGCTTCCCAGGACCCCTGGAAGACCCATGAGGATATGTGGCCTTGGCCAAGGCCCTTCCTACTTCCCATCCCCCTCTCCATGACCTTGACTGTATAGCCCCTTCCTTAGCTCCACCTGCCTTGTGGGAGTGAGGGCAAAGCAGCGCCCTCACAGAAGACTGGGCCGGTAAGGGGGACGCAGGCATAAAACAGTGGTGCAAGGACCTCCCAGTGTTCACCCTTCCATAAAAACAGCTAGACAACTAACAACAGTCAGATTCAACTTGTAGAGTACTCCAGAAATGAACCAAAAGGCTGCGACAACACAGGGAATATTTAGTTAAGAAAAATGGCTGAAACTTGGTAAGAATGGTGAGTTGTGGTGTTGTGAACGACTCTAGACCCATCCCTCAGCACGGCAGCAGCCTTGAGCAAGGGTGAGCAACTTAAAAACCATATCGGGGAGAGACGAGAAGAGCCAGGCTGGAGCCATGACAGAGCTCCTTCCCAGGAAACAGTCATCGGTCGACCTGGCTGGGCTTCCCCAAAAGACCCCAACTCAAAAGGCTGGTCTTCAACCTCACGTGACCTTGCCCATGGCCAGAAGCCTCTCTCCGAGAAGGATCTGTCCCGTGATGTATGTCACAGCTGCCCAAGACAATGACAGCAGAAACAAGCAATGCACCATCCCAGAGCTTAAAAGGAAAAGCCAAGGAGTGAGCTGTCCACGGGGGCTTTGAAAAGCTCCTGCACACTTCTGAGGACCTAGAAGGCTGGGTGTAGGCCCTGGGCTGCACACACACCTGGGAAAGGCCTGAGACAACCTGAGTTCTCACTTTTGGCTGGCCTCGGGGCCTTGCTCAGGCAGGAAGTGAGAGCTAAGGCAGAGTTTCTGGCACCTGACTGACGGCCCAAAGCTTGCCCTCAAATGCCTACAGAATCCCTCAGCAAAGACTGGGCCATTTCTCCTGGCGTTTCAGGAAATCTCTATCTAGTTACTCACTGAGCACTAAGCCAATGAGCAGAGACCTCGGTGGCCTCCCTTGACAAAGAACAGACTTTACAAAATCGCTTCAGACATACAATGGCAATAAACAAAACCCTGTAGTGGAGAAAGATTCAGATTTCCAGAATTCATGCGTTACTTTATTTGAACTACTCATTGCTCGAAAATAACAACAAAATTGTGAAATACAAAGAACCAGGAAAGCTTGACCTTCACACGTCATTGGGGGGCAAGGGGGTATGAGAAATGGTGCAGCCACTTTGGAAAACAGACGGCCGGCTCTTCAAAAGGTTAAAGACTATGTTACCATATGACACATCAACTCTGTTCCTAGGTCTAGAGCTAAGAGAAGTGCAAACTTCAGTCCATGAAAAAACTTGTTCACAGCAGCGTTATTCACAACAGCTCAAAGTGCAAACAACTCGGATGTCCATCAACGGACAAGTGGACAAACAAAATTATGGTCCAGCCACACAATGGCTCGTTATTCAGGCATAGAAAGGAATGAAGGTCTGACCCAGGCTACCACATGGATGAACCTTCTGCTGAGTGCAGAAAGCCAGGCACAAAGGCCACATGTTGTCTGATTTCATTTATGTGAAGTGCCCAGAATGGGCAAATCTACACAGAGACGGAAACCAGACTAGTGGTTGCCAGGGGCTGGGGAGCCAGGAACATCAGTGACCATTCACGGGACAGGATTTCATCAGGGGCATGAAAATGTTCTGTATTGAGGTAGTAGAGACTGATGGTTGCACAACTCTGTGAATTAACCAAAAGCCCCTGAATCATACCCTTTCAAAGGTGCATTTTATGGTAGGAGAATCTTATGTCATGATGTAGAGTGGGGGCAGGAAGGAGAGGCTTGAGTCCTAGATGTTCCAACACCCTGACGCTGAGGAGAAAAGGAAGAATCGGCAAAGAGAGATAAAGGAGACCAGAAGCAGGGGTGTCCCAGAGACATGTGAAGAGTGGGGGGATGTGGGAGTCCCTGTTGGCCTGCGTCCATAGAACGGAATTGAGAGAGCATGAGAAGGTGACCAGAGTGAATAAAGAAAAAAAAATTATTTTTTTTTTAAAAGAAAAGAAAGAGTATGCTGATTAAAAAAAAAAAAAAGAAAAGAAAGAGTAGGGGGTGCCACTGGTGTGGGAAACGTGAGCCGGGAGACCGTGAACGTGCCCAGGGTGCAAGGTAAGGCTGTGTGCTGGGGAGACTCACGTGGGTCGGGTACCTCGGCCGCCCTCCGGTAGCAATGATGATATGCTCAGCCGAAAGCAGAGTCTGAGAATAAACGGAGGAAGCTGTGGTCAGGCAGGTCTGCAGAGGCTGCCGGCAGAGATGCATGCTTTCTAATGACAGCCCCTGCCTTGCAGTGTGCACCCTGGGGCCAACAGCTCAGGGGTCCCTCGGAGCTGGGAGCCTGTCCAGCGTCCTCCAGCCAGGAGGGAGTCCAGCAGGAGAGGGCAGGGAGACATTCTAACTCCAAGCACCCTGCAGCTTACATGGCACCCTGCAGGTATCTCATCGCCTCCAACCCCTGCAAAACTCCGCAAGGGTCTGATCGCCCTGGCGCAGCAGGCAGCTGGGCACTATGTGCCTCTTGGTGATGCATCTCACCATCCATAAAGCATCATAACCAGCCTCAGAGGGATCTGTGGTCAATTCCTGCCGTGCTCATTACTGAGAACAGCACTGAGGTCAAACAACGCTGGAGTGCTTGGAAGGGTCAACACCACCCGAGCAGAGCCACTCGGGAGAGCCAGGCTCTCACCTCTTTCCCGCCTTTTGAGACACCGCAAACCGTGTGCGCGTCGACAAAGCTGGCCTTGATGTTAAAGTACGTGACTTTTCTGCAAAATTTAAAAAAAAAAAAGACTGTTAAATATTTCCTCTGCAAATTAGGCATCACCGATGGGACCAGAGAGGGAGCAGATGGTTAAAAGGCGAGCTCGGGGCCCACAGCCCCCGTCCCCTGCCCAGGCCAGGGCAAGAGGTGAGTGGAGAGCGGCACTGGGAAGTGTGCAGGGGGAGGAGGGCCATGGATCCCTGGAACTGCCAGGACAGAAGCCAGCTTGGGATGGCCCCAAGAGCCCAAGTACAGCCCCGGCGTGTGATGACAGACATGGCTAGGCTTCCCCAGAGTCTAGCCTTGTCACCTGGACACATTCTAGTAGGGAGCAGAGGCCCTCCCTCCCAGTGACCCCCGCCACCCAAACGACCAACTTCTGGGCAGACATGGGATGGTGCCCACCAGATAGGCATCACCCCCTGCCTTTAGGGGATAGTAAGGCTGGAAAACAGGTATGACGAGGACAGAATGCTAGTCAGGTACGTGGTGTGCAGAAACGATCCACACCTCCTAATAATGAAGGCCACTCCATATGGTGGGTTCTTGGCGCCTTTGGTAAGGCTTCCCCACCTCGACTGTACGTCCTCCCCACAGTCGTGCCCTGTGACTCCATTTGCCGCCTGGGCTGTAAGAACCAAGCCCTCACTTACCCCCATGGCCCAGTAACAGCCACACTGTTACTGGCTTCCTTCTGTGGGCACCTCAGAAGGTGGGCTGGGGCCTGCCTGGCACTTGCCTGGGAGCTGCCTGGGGCCAGCAGGAAGCATGGCAGAACCCTGTGCTTCCAACAAAGTTCCCTGGGGAATACTGAGCCCCACACAGAGAAAAAGTGGTAGGATGCAGCTTAGCTCCCTGAGGTGGCGGGGGATGGCCGGGATGGGCAGGTGGGCCACTTCCCCCACTCAGCTGTCCTGGGCTTCATGGGCACAAAATGGCTGCCTACTGCATAGCCCCAGGAAGACTCCTTGGAGCCCAGCGCATAGTGCTCACATGAAAGCCACCAGACCTCAGAGGTCACACTGTCCCCTCCATGACCTGCACAGGCAAAGGGCAGAGCTATAGGACTGGGAGCCAAGCCTGGCCAGAGCCGAGTGCAGCATGGGGCACCTCTCCTTCTGGCAGCAGCTCCTTGGGGAGACACTTTGGTGGAAGGAACCATTGGCATCGGGGCTGGGGGAGCCCAGAGGGCTGATGGGAACCGGCCATTTCAGGCCAGAATGATCACGTTGGACGTGGTGAGGTGTGGGGTTCAGAGTATGCTGGCTGGGTATTCTCTTTGCAACAGCAACGTGGGGCTCACTGGGCTCTTTCCACCTCACTGTGGTCGATCCTGCCAGAAGAAAGGTCACCTGCCTCGAGGAAGGCGTCGGCCACCAGGATGGCCCTCTCTGCGCCCCCACTCTCCGGCCTTTGGACTCTGGAGCGCCAGCCCCAAGCATGCCTCCTCCCTGGTGTAGACCCAGGCTCCGGCTGTCCTGCCAACATGCCCCTCACCACCACCACCACCCCCGCTACTCCAGGCTCTGCTGGTGCCAGTTTACAGGCCGGCCTTTCATTCCCAGGGCCCTGGCCCCATCCGCCCTGCACGCATACATCCCACCCCACGGGCAGGGACTTCTTGTCTTGTCACTGCCGGGCCTCTGGCGAGAGAGTGCCCACAAAGGAAGGAAAGATCCCCAGAGAGGGTGGGAGGGCTGGCCAAGGCCTCAGTACCTATCCTGCAGCTGGACCCGGTGCCCCCAGTTCAGAGACTTGACATGGTTCTGCACGGCCTCGGCCATTGTCGCCCTAGGAACACACAGGACAGGTCAGAAACCGCCACAGGAGCACAAACTGCTGAGTCCCACAACACATGAGGAGAGGCAAACAGCGAGGAGATGCAAATCCCGAGAAACAAGCTGATTCTAAAGGTGGAGAAACGTTGGGTACCTGGGTGGTTCAGCTGGATATTGGAGAAGTGACTGCCTTTGGCCCAGGTTATGATCCTGGAGTCCTGGGATCGAGTCCTGCATCAGACTCCCTGCTCAGCGGTCAGTCTGCTTCTCCCTCTGACCTTTCCCCTCTCATGCTCTCTCTCTAACATATAAAATCTTCAAACAAAAAAATAAAAATAGGGATGCCTGGGTGGCTCAGTTGGTTGGACGACTGCCTTCGGCTCAGGTCATGATCCCAGAGTCCTGGGATCGAGTCCCGCATCGGGCTCCCAGCTCCACGGGGAGTCTGCTTCTCTCTCTGACCTTCTCCTTGCTCATGTTCTCTCTCACTGTCTCTCCCTCAAATAAATAAATAAAATCTTTAAAAAAAAATAAAAAATAAAAAAATAAAAATAAAGGTGGAAAACATGACATCTATGCCCACAGCCACTGTCTCTGTCCTGGGTCTGGGCCTATGGGCCTTGGGCCTCAAGGAAAACGGGGGCCTTGGGCCCCGTTTGGGCACCTCCATCGGGACACATCAGTGGCCCTGAGTCTCAGTCATCTGAGCACCACTGAGGGGCCTGTGTGCAACTTGGAGCAGACCTGGTGCCACCTGCGGAAGCTCCATCAATTTCTCGCTGCACACTAGTGGCCCCTGGGCCTGGACCATCCCTTGTGAGGGTGTCCTATGTGCACAGGACCTTTAAAAGCATCCCGGGAGACACAGCAGCCCCCGATCAGCAGTGATAGCCAAAGTGCCTCCAGACTTTTCGAAATGTGGGGAAGGGGGTCGCCCCTTGGTTAGTGTTCCTGTCTGGTAGCTGACTTCCATGAGGGTTAAGGGGGGCAGCAAACCTCCTCCCCCACCCTCTTCCCCCACCCCAGGAGCACAGAAGTGAGGGGAATGGGCAGGGCTCCTCACCAGTCATGCGGGACCGGCTGGAGGGCCCAGCCATAGTGGGGGGCATCTCGGACCATGCCCCCTAGCAGCGCCGCCTGGTGCATCAGCTTCTTAGGGATGCAGCCAACATTCACGCACGTGCCACCGAGGCCCCACCTGGTACCTGGAAGGTTGGGAAGACCCTACTTAGATTCACATTCGGGGTCTGGAAGGCTCTCCTGCTCCTCTCCAGCCGGGTAAGAGTCCTTTTAGCTGTTGTAACTCAAGCGCGCTCCGGGTGAACCCTGCCCTCGAAATTTAGTCTCCATGACTATAGTCAGAGTGGTCTTTAAATCGGAAGACTTTAAAGTAAGGGCAGCTGACTTGCCAAGGAGGACACTGGCCAGAGATCCCAGGCAATGGTGGCGAAGCGTTCCGGGTTCAGCTGCCACCCCCATAGGTAAACCAGGACCCCATCCTCCTGCTCCCCCAGGACAGACGGCTCCCTTCCGGGGCTACCTACCTCGGGGGGAAGGCTCCACGTAGTCTACCACGGCCACCTTCTTTCCCAGCTGAGCAGCTGGAACGACAAGAGAAGCGGGAGGGTGGGGAGCTGCTTTGGGGCTGGGGCTGAGGACCAGACGAAGGCAAGGAAGGAGCCTCCTACCAACTCTGCGCCCGGCCTCCCCCGCTGTGTGCTGCCACGTGGCTGTGCTGTCCACGGTGAGACCCCGTGGGGCTCTTCTTGACTGCAGCCTTCATCCCACCCACCACAGCGCCAGGACCTAGTGGGACACCCTCCCTCCTTCATAAGCCCACTACCGCAGCACTGGGCCCGGCCCTCCCTTACCTCCTGCCACAGCCGGGTCCAGCCCAGACATTCCGCAGGAGCGCAGTGCCCACCTGGTGCACACTAGCAGGCATCACAGGGCACCCACGCACCGAGAGAGGCCCCAGACTCAGAGTTTCCCCTGGCTCTCTCCCCAAGCCCTCCCAGTGGACTCGCTCACCTCCTCTGGTCCCCACCAGACATCGGGGGGGGGCTCCCACCCAAGATCTACTCTTGTGGGTATTTGCTGCCTCATTCTCAGGGTGAGGAATTGAAAGTTCTGAAGTCAAATGGCACATACAGAGTCAGCCAACTTCCAAAGGGGGAGGGAGATCTGGGTGCCAAACTGCACCTCCTGCCTGGAGTCTTCTGGCCTCCCCCACTGGCTGCCACCAGGTTCCTCCCAGGGCCACGAGTCCCAGGTGCTAACCCTGTCACCAATTAGCCTGGGTTAATCGTGGGGCTTGCCCTTGGCTTGCTTGGGGAGCTGCACTGTGAACCTGGGCTCTGGACTTGACTGCCCCCAAGGGCATGCCTGACTTAAACTTCGTGACCCATGAATGTTGGACAAACTACAGAACCCTCTTGATCCATAGTCATCGACCAAGAGCAGAACAAAGTTTTAGAAGCCTTCACATAAAAACCCATTTCATTTGACTGACCAATAATGGGACTGCAGTGATTGCTTTAAAAACTCCAGCCAAGGGAGTACCTGGGTGGCTCAGTCGGTTAGGCATCTGCCTTTGGCTCAGGTCATGATCCCAGGGTCCTGGGATGGAGCCCTCCATCGGGCTCCCTGCTCGGCGGGAAGCCTGCTTCTCCCTCTCCCTCTGCCTACCACTCTGCATACCTGTACTCTCTATCTCTCCATCAGATAAATAAAATCTTAAAGAAAAAATCCAGCCAAGGGGACTCTTCACACATGCCAAGGTCTGTCTTCCACAGCTGACTACAATGGAGCATCAGGGACTAGATTTATCCTTGCATCCGAGACAACCAAAGATCCAGAAGAAATACATAAAATAATGCTTTCAAGAAACTGAACATCAGAAGACTAAGGAGAGTGATTCTTGGATGATGGGAAATAAATACGGTGATGCAGCATGGGGAGGAGGCCCAGGCAGAGTCCACTAGACTCCCTGGCTGAGGAGAGGGCTGGGAGACTGGGGAGACCGAGGCAGCCAGAGCTCCAGGCATGGAGGACCAGAGAGGAGAAAGCTGTCCAGAACCCCAGATAGCTGATCGGTACATGTACATGAGGGAACTACAGTGGCCCGGAAAGAACCATTCAGAAAGACTAGAGGACAAAGTACTCACACAGGGCAGGAAGTAGTGCCTGTTCCCAGAAGCCAGACTGGAGAAAACACATAATTTCTGGAGAGCAGGGTAAGTACTAAGGTCAGACCCTAGTCACTGAGAACAACTGGGCCCAGCTCCAGACCCACTGAACAAATCTTAAGTGGAAGACGCAAAAGGATCAAACTCTTTTCCCTGCATCCCAGAACATGCTCGAAAATGTATCTAGGAATCTAAAAATATCCAGAAGCCAGGAAGAGAAAGTCCAAAGTATCTGGAAATCAATAAAAAATGACCAGGCATGCAGAGGAGTGGGAAAAGATAAGACCCAAGGGAGAAATAATCAGTCAACAGAAACTGGCCAAGAACTGACACAGATTTAGCAGAAAAGAAGTAAAACAAGTATTGTCACTGTATCCCACATGTTCGAAAAGTTCAGGAGCACCATGGAAGATACAAGAAAGGACCCAAGTCAAATCTTTAGATATGAAATTACAAGAGATGAAAAAATATATCACATAGGATTAATGGTAGATTAGACCTCGCAGAATCTTTTATTAGTGAATTTGGAAACACGGGAATAGAAACTCTTCAAAATGAAGAGAATGTCCAAGAGCTGAAGGGAAACTTTGAGTAGCCTACATATGTGTGATTGATGTCTCCAAAAGCGAAGGAAAAGAGGAAGGACGGGAAAATTCCCTGAAGAAATAATGGTTGAAAATTCTCACAACTTGATGAGAATGATCAACCCACAGACCCAGAAAACTCAGTCAACTCTAGCAGAAAAATAATTAAGAACTACACCAAGGTTAAAAAAAAAAAAAGAACTACACCAAGGTTGCACCCTCTTTAAATCACTCAAAACCGGCACCTGGGTGGCTCAGTGGGTTAAGCCTCTGCCTTTAGCTCGGGTCATGATGCCAGGGTCCTGGGTTCAAGCCCCGCATCGGGCTCTCTGCTCAGCCTGCTTCCCCCTCTCTCTCTGCCTGCCTCTTTGCTTACTTGTGATCTCGCTCTCTGTCAAATAAGTACATAAAGTATTTTTTAAAAACCACTCAAAGCCAATGAAAAGAGAAAATCCTGGAAACCACCTAAGACAAAGAGACACATGACAAAGGTACAGAGATAAAAAGGGCAGCAGATGACACGGGAAACAACGTAGTGAGAAGCCAGGACAGCAACATCTCTAAAGTACTAAAAGAAACTAAGAAAAACTGTCTACCTTGAATTTTCCAGCTAGAGAATATATGTATTTTTTAAAGATTTTTATTTATTTGAAAGAGAGAGAGACACCATGCTTGAGCAGGGGGAGGGGCAGAGGGAGAGGGAGAGAATCCTAAGCAGAAGCCATACTCAGTGCACAGCCCCACGCAGTGCCCTGAGATCACGACCCTTAGATCATGACCTGAGCTGAAATCAAGAGTCGGATGCTTAACCGACTGAGCCATCCAGGTGCTGCCCACACACCTGCCTCACCAAGAAAATACCTTTAAAAAATAAAGGCAGGGGCACCTGGATGGCTCAGTGGGTTAAACCCTCTGCCTTCAGCTCAGGTCATGATCTCAGAAGCTTGGGATCGAGCCCCACATGGGGCCTTTCTGCTCAGCAGGGAGCCTGCTCCCCACCCCCTCTGCCTGCCTCTCTACTTACTTGTGATCTCTGTCAAATAAATCAATAAAATCTTTTAAAAAATAAAGGCAAGATAAAGATGTCCTCAGACATACAAAAGCTGAAAGAATCCATTATTCTTAGAGCCATCATACAAGAAATGTTCATGGACATCCTCAGGGTAGAAGAAAAATCATGCCAGACAGCAACTCAGATCTATACACAGGAAAGGGCACCAGAAATGGTGACTTCTCGTTAATCTTTCTAGAAGGTAACTGTTTAGACAAAATATAACAATGGGTTATGAACCTCATAACATGTCAAAGTAAGACGTATGGCCACATGGGATAAAGGCTGGGAAGGGAGATGTGCAAACAAGCAGCCATCGCAAGGTTCTCGTACTATACGTGCATTGGACCATATCATTTGCAGGTAGACCGTGAAGAGTTCAAGATGCCTTCAGCAAACCCCCAGGCAACTACCTAGCACCATATTTGTTACGTGAACCCGAGATGGACTAGAGGCCCAAGTGTCAGGGCTGAAACTGGAAAAGTCTTAGGAGGAGACACAGGTATACATCTTTGTGAGCTTGTATTAGACAACTGCTTCTCAGATACCAAAAACATGGCAAAAAGACAACAGGTAAACTGGACTTTAATCAAAATAAAAAAATGCTTGTGCTGCAAAGAACACCGTCAAGAAAGTAAAAAGATAATCAAAGGAATGGAAGAAAGTATTTGCAAATCACATGTCTGAGAAGGGTCTAGTATCCAGACTATTATGTAAGAATATGGAACATATGTATATGAACTCATGGAGCAGTCATGAAAACACAAATAACCCAATTTCAAAATGGGCAAAGCTGGGGCACCTGGCTGGCCCCAGTGGGGGAGCATGAGATAGGGGCCAATTCGAATCCTCCGACAGTGCTGGTGGGAATATAAAATTCCCAAAAGTGAAAACAACTAAATGTCCATCAATGGCCAAGTGGATAATAAAATGTGGTATGTCCATGCAATGGAATGATATTCAGCCATTAAAAAAAAGTGCCAGCATACACTCTGTTGTGGACGAATGCTAAAAACAGCACGCTAAGACCACCTATTTGTATGAAATGTCCAGAATAGGCAAACCCATAGAAAAAGAAATCAGATTAGTAGTTGCCTGGGGCTGAGGGGTAGAGGGGCTGAGAAGTGGATGCTACGGGGTACAGAGCAGTTTTGGGGAGTGATAAGAATGTCTACAACTGATATGGTAGTTTTACAACTCTGTGAATATACTAAAAATGACTGAATTATGCACATTACATGAATGGATAGTATGGTATGTGACTTAATCTCAAAAAATGATATTAGAGGGGCACCTGGGTGGCTCAGTTGCTAGGCGTCTGCCTTCGGCTCAGGTCATGATTCCAGGATCCTGGGATCAAGCGCCGCATCGGATTCCCTGCTCGGCGGGGAGCCTGCTTCTCCCTCTCCCTCTCCCCCTGCTTGTGCTCCCTCTCTCACTGTGTCTCTCTGTCCAATAAATAAATAAAATCTTTTTTAAAAAAAGCTATTTGGAAACATATGAAACACATTAGGGACAAATCTGACAAAAGCTTTAAGTTGAAAACTACAAAAGGCTGTAGAAATATATGAAAAAAAATACCTAAAGAAGAAATATACTACACAACCTAGCAGCTCTACTTTTAGGTATTTATCCAAGAGAACTGAAAACACGCATCCACGCAAACACACAACCACAAATGTTCACAGCAGCACCGTTCACAGTAGCCCCAAAGTGCCAACAACCCAAACGTCCTCCTGCCCGTGTACGTGAACAGACAAAACATGGTGTATGTGTATGACAGAATGCAGATCAGTGATAGAAGGGAATGAGCCCCGGACACACACAGCATCACCAACGAATCTCAAAAACAGTTAGGCTTCATGAAAAAAGCCAGAGAAGAACACATATGACATGGTTTCATTTATGCAAAATTTTAGAAAATGCAAACTAGTCTGCAGTGAGAGAAAGCAGATTATTGGCTGTCTGGGGATGCAGCAGGGAGTGGGGAACAGGAAGGGGCTCCCAAGGTTTGAGGAAACTTTGAGGTTTGTTAGGAGCTAAGTCATGTCCCCTCCAAATTCTTCCCCAGAACCTCAGAATGTGACCCTATTTGCGGACAGGGTCTTGATAGAGGGGATTAAATTAGACTGTGACCATATAGGCGGGCCCTATTCCAATCTGACTGGGGAGCATAAAGAGAGGAGATCGGGGCATAGACATGCAGACGGAAGACCATGTGAGGACCCTGGAAGTGATGGCCATCTGCAAGCCAAGGACGGAGGGCTCAGAAGAAACAATCCTGCCGGCACTGTCATCTCAGACTTCCAGCCTCCAGAGCTGCCCCAGCAAGTGAATATGGGGGTGATGGCTACCTTTGCCAGTGTGATTGTGGTGCTTGGTTCCACAGGTGTGTGCCTATGTCAAAGCGTATAGCAAGTCGTCCGCTTTAAACATGTCTGGTTTGTTTTATGTCAATTATAGCTCAATAATGCTATAGAAAAGGGTGATGATCCACAAGGAGAATGTCGCTGTTCCAAAAAGCAAAGACAGACCTAGGAACCGTGGCAGGTGAAGGGAGATGGGCCTCTGCAGGTAAGACACTGGTGCGGACACAACATCCAGGGCTTTCTTCTGCTGTAAGGGACATCGCTGGGACAACTGGCTGTCTAGACACTGTTTCTTGCGGTGGCTCTGTGGTCCAGTGGGATGAGGACTCGTGTCCCTCTGTGGGCTCCCATCTCAGCTGGGAGACTTCCCAGTTTCCTCCCCTCTGACACAGGCCAGCACTCTCCTTTGCCCCTTGGAGAAGAGTAGTGCACAGCAAATTTCCTTTATGCCGACTAGCCATGATTCTAAAAACCCAGGATCTGGGGTGCCCAGGTGGCTCAGTTAAGCATCGCCTTTGGCTCAGGTCATGATCGTTGGGTCCTGGGCTCCCAGCTCAGAGGAAATCCTCCTTCTCCCTCTTCCACTCCCCCTGCTTGTGTTCCCTCTCTCGCTGTGTCTGTGTCAAATAAATACAACCTTTAACAAAAATAAATAAATGGGGTGCCTGGGAGGCTCAGTGGGTTAAGCCTCTGCCTTTGGCTCAGGTCATGACCTCAGGGTCCTGGGATCAAGCCCCGCATCAGGTCCCAGCTCAGTGGGGAGCCTGCTTCCCCCCACCCCCGCCTCCCTCTCTGCCTACTTGTGATCTGTTTGTCAAATTAATAAATAAAATCTTTTAAAAAGAAAGGAAGGAGAGAAAGAAAGAAGGGAAACGTCAGAGGGCTGTCCTTTCATGGTCAGGGTACCTGCTCAACTCCCTCTTGTTGCAGCCCTGTTTCTCCCCTGGCTTCCCCCCTCCCTCACCCACATCTGTCTCCTTATCATTTGGACAGGCAAGCAGACAGCCAGGCACTCCTCCAGCAGAGTGCAGAGCCCCACAGTGAAATGCTGGGTCTGTTCCCCACCCAGATTAGTGGCAAACTGCAACGTATGGTTTCCGGACGCCTCTGGGGCCAGCCCTTTCATTCAACCCATCTTCACTGAGCACCCCAGGGTGCCCAGGCCCATCTGGGTGCCCGGGAGAGAGAGTAAGACACAGACAGCAGGACAAACCGGGATCTCTGTGGGACATGCTGGGGGCCAAGAATGAGGACAGTGGAGCTGGGGACGGGGACCAGATGGTGAGGCTGTCATTCTAAGTAGGACCGTCTCAGCAGCAAAGGCTGAAGGAAGGTGAGTGGAGCTAACCAGGCAGGCAAAGAGAAGAAGACCAGGCCAGGCAGACAGCCAGGGCATGGAGCAAGGCCAGAAAGACCTTCAGGAAGCATCTGCAAAACACCGAGGTGCCGAGTGGCTAGAGTAGCACAAGGGAGCAAGGTGTGGGCGGTGGGAGACATGTCAGATGGGTGGGGGCAGATCCCACATGGCCCGGGACTGGAGCCCAGGAGAGCTGGCTAAGACCCAGGCTACCCTCCTGCCTACTGGGTACTGCACAGACACTGTGGAATGGCAGGGAGGAGGGACTGACAAGGCTCCTGGGATGACTCTGGCAGGATGTAGGACCCCAGCTACAGAGATAATGCCCTCCACAAAGCCACTCAGGGTGCATCTCCACCCAGCTTCGAGAACAGTACAGCCCTCTTGGGGGTGGGGGGGCCCTGCCACGCCGGCAAGAGCAGGGCACAGGACACATACCTTCCTTGGCACAGGCCAGGCCGCCAGATCCCCCGCCAATCACCAGAAGATCATAATTCTGCCTGCCTGCGGAGGAAAGGGGGGAGAGGTGAGAGGAAGGGCCAGGACAAGTCTGGGGCACGGATCCCACAAGGTGCTGCATGATTTCCAAAGGGTAAGCAGTTCTGCCCGGTTAAATGTGGTATGGGATCCATGTCGTTGGAGCAAAGCCCGCAGCCCATGGCGGTCTGGGGTGACAGTGCATCCCACATCCGGGCAGAAGGCAACCTCAGTATCCATCACCGTCGCGAATCCTGAAACTAAGCAACGGCAGGTGAGGTTGGCCCAGGGAGCATCACCACCTTTGCAGCAACAATCAGGTCAAGAAGAAGGTAATTTAAGTGGCAGAATGGCTCTGAACTTAAAATTCGCTGAATATTCTAAGCCAGACGTGGATTAAAACACTTTCCTTGAGTCTGTCTACACTTTCCTTGAGTCTGTCTTTCAGTTCCAACAGTCACCTTTTGTTCTACATGAGGAAAAATTAAAAGCAGTCTCTGCATTGGGCAGCACACCCCGGCCTCTCAAAGTGCCTGGCGCACTGTGAGCCCTGGGATAGAAGGGACTCTGAAATGCCTTTTGGGGTCCCCACGATGTCACCTTGGAGGCAAGGCACTCCCACACCCAGCACAGAGGCTGGCTCACATCTTTGCTGCCCTGCAGAACACTTTCTCTGTCTCTCTTCAGCAAACTGCTGGCAGGGAAGGCAGGCAAGGGACAGCCAGAAAGGAGGAGGGGGTGAGGAAGGGAGGCGGGGGGAGGGGCAGGTAGGGGAGGAGCAGGTGTGTCCTTAGGTGTGGCCTGTCAGTCAGAGCCCATGACTGAGATACCCAGCACCAAGCACCGGTCCACTCCCTGTAGGGGGGACTTGAGATCTTGCAAGAACACAGGAACTCCAGCCTAGAGGCGGCCCTGGCTTGCAGCTGACGAAGCTAGGGGAGCTGGCTAAAGGAGCTGTGTCCTGATGCTTAGCTGGTAGCCTGCTGCCACCAGGCCCACCCTGGCTTTGTACCCACTCCATCTGAGGGCACCTGAAATGTGCACACAGGCAAACATGGGACCAAATGGAGCCACAGCTTGGTTCAAACAGCCAGTCTGAAGGAGAACCAATTCCAGATTCAACCCAGAGGGGTCTGAAGAGGCCTCAACTTTTGTCAGTTATTCTGGTGGCTTTGATATGAGCCCAAAGAACCGAAGACAGACTGCTGGTTGGAGAGAAGCAGCTGCAGGTTCCCCCAGGGAGCACTCAATTCTGGCTGCTCTGGGCTGTGTGTGTGTGTGTGGGGGGGGACTCGAAGCTTTTGCCCAGGACAATACCCCTACCTTCCATTGCAGGTGCTGATGCTGGTCCTTCCTGCTGACAGAGCAGGTCCTGGCTCCAACTGTCCCAGCTCCACACTGTCCCCTCTGCCTACTATCAGCAGAGGGCAGAACAAGCCACCGAGCTTATCTTTGTGGGTTTGCCCTCCCCAACTGCTGCTCATACCCTGGAGCTCTGACAGTTGGATAAACACTTGGACGAAGACTCTACCTTAAGGACAGGGAAGGCGGATGAAGCAGGTGCTGCTCTGAGGGGGCTACCTGGGGACATACCACTTCAGTGCCTGGGGCAGCCTTCCAGCCTCACCTTCCCCACTGCACGTTCTGGGCTCAATCCCAGAAAAGCCTGTCTTCTTTTCGCTCTGAGCCCATCGTCCTGGACTTTTCTGCTCCCTGCAAGCCTGGCAAGGCCAAGTGAATGGTGCAATACTCTGGGAGGGCCAGTAGAGGCGTTGCGGTGTCCACAGGCATGCTGACCACCTCGGGGAGCCACCTTGGGAGTCCTCCGGTGCTGTCCTCCCCACCGCGCATTCTTTCCTGGTAGCAGGTGTTAGGAGACAGGTGACACCAGTGATAGTGTCATTCTGGTTCCTGTTCTGGAGTGGCATGGGCCACACCCCCAATCCTGGGATGGCACATGTGCCTCCCTGCTCTCAGATGGAAAGCTGGGCTCAGAATCAGACCTTGTGTATGCTTGTTGGGGGCTGGCACTGTGCCCAGGCCCTGTCGGCCCCGACCACTGCAGCTAAGTAAGCTCTAGCCTTGGGGCTTCCTTCCCCTTGCTGCCCAAGGGCCATGGCCGGCTGGAAACAAAAAAGCTTGACCCCACGGCCATCGTGCTCTGCCACAAGGCCATGGTTACAGTGGCCTGAAAGGCCTTGGACTTGTAATGGCAGCAGCAGCATCTATTACTTGCATCCAATGGGGTGAGGGCCCCACCGCATAGCTGCTATCCTGACCCACGCACCAAGGATGCTTTCAAAGACTGGGGACCTTGGCCAAGGTCCCAAGGGCCAGCAAAGCCATCCTAAGGGCAACATTATCTCCCCTTTTCCTAGGACTCCACAGACCCAAAGCTCCCCAAGGCCACAGCAGCACACAGCTTTGCCTTCCCATATCCACTGTCAGCACCATTCCACAGCTGCCAAGCGCCCTGCCACTCTTCCTCTCACAGCCACCATCTTGGTGAAGGAGGCCTCATCCCTTCTTTGCTCAGGCCCCTCAACACTCGTGCCCCACGGGGAGTCATCCAGGGGCAAGGTCTGGGGGCCAGTTACCAAGCAGGCATGTGGTGGGGAGCACATCACTACATGTGGGGCTGGCCATGTCACCATGGCAAGTGGTGGCCCTGTGACTGGCACTGGGGAGTTCTGTGCTCGCTCTGAGCCCATCTGCTTGGCTAGGCAGCTGACCCCGCACCCAGTCAGTCCCTGCTCTGGAGCGTGGCACTGCCTCCTGAGCCTGGTGCTCTGATAAATGACCCTGGTTTGATTGATGATCCTTGATGGCTCCAGGAGGACAAGCCAGGTACTGTCCCCCACCCCAGGACACCCACAAAGCTCTGCAGACAGCCGGTGCTTGCTGCCCATCAGTTTGCAAGCGTCCCGGTCCCCTCAAAGACTCCATGCAGTGCGCCGACTGTGCACCTGCTGGGTGTGGCCACTAGGGTCTCCGGAACCGAGGCGGCCAGGTCTGACTAGTGGGGTCTGCGGGTGATGGCCTCTGGTTACCTCAGGAGGGGAGCCGCCCCCACCATCATCAGGACTATAGTTAATATTGGGCTGAGGGGTGGGGAAGCGAGCACAGAACATTTTACCCAACAGAACCTCCGGCGGGGTCCCCCACTGTTTCCCCAGCTGGAAAGGGGGTTGGGGTGGGTGGAGGCCGGCAGACTGCTGTCCCAGCCAACTGCTGCTCGCGGGGACACCCCCACGTGGACAACCTCTGGCGGGTACCCCCTGCCCAGTCCGTGCAGAAAGCCCCCTCCCCGCCCCGCCCTACCTGCTGCCCTCCGTGCCGCGCCCCGCACCCCGCCCGCCGCCACCGCCGCAGCAGCAGCAGCAGCAGCAGCAGCCCGAATCCGCCACCGGAAGCGCCCGCCGGCTCCCCGCAGCGCAGCCGCCATCGCAGCCGTCGCCGCGCGGGGCCTCCTAGGCGCTCGGGGCTGTCCGCCGCACTGCCTGCGCGCCGGCTCGGGGCGGGTCCTGCAGACGAAGGACGCAGCCGCCGAGGGCAAGGTGAGAGCGCCGGCGGACCGCGGCGATCCGGCCTAGGGTGGGGTCTCCGGACCCGGGGCGGATGTGATCAGGGGTGCGGATCTCGGGACCTGCGGCGGATCTGATCCGGGGTGCGGATCTCGGGACCTGCGGCGGATCTGATCCGGGGTGCGGGTCTCGGGACCTGCGGTGGATCTGATCCGGAGTGCGGGTCTCCCGACCTGGGGCGGATCTGATCCAGGGTGGGGGACCTGGGAATCTGTCCTAGGAGCTCCGGAAGCGGGGTGGCAAATTAGAAACCATGTGAAAAGATCCGACCTTGCGTGGGAGTCTCTGGACAGAAAAGAAGGGGCTGGGATACCAGACTGGGTTGAGGGAGTGGAAGATCTGTATTGGAGTGTGAAGATCCGACTTGGGGATGGGGTTCCAGACAAAGATAGGGGATCCAGCCTCCTGTGGGGATCCATACACTAAGGTGGGGGCTGTCTCCTGGGGAGGGCTTTGACTCAGGCTTTCGGGGTCAGAGCCTGACTCACCAAGGAAGGGTCACACTTGGTCTTTGAGCAGGGGTCATACCCTCGGGTTTGGGAGAATTGTGGGCATCCAGGCCCTGAGGAGCTCAGTGATCTTTCCAGGGGAAAACTTGTGGAACCTTCAGGCTTCTCCTTTCAGAGGAATGGCTACCACCCCAGAAAGGAAGCGACCAGAGCCCAGCGCCCCACAGGACTGGGTCCGGCTGGTGTGGCCTCAACTTCAAGTGAGAAAGATTGAGAAAGAGGAAGTTACCCCAGAACGGACCTGACATAACAGCCTTTCAGATTATAAGAGTCAGGGAATTTTCTTGACCTATTGCCTGGGGCTAACTTTCCAGACTGCCTGCTGCCTCCCAACTCCCACAAGCCCTCCTTGGAGAGTAGTGCCAGGCCTCGTGGGGAGAGGGTTGCCATAGATGAACACAGCTGGATGGTAGTTACCACAGTAAGGACAGATTTTATTCAGTAGCCAAGGATAGTAGGGGAAAGAGCTGAGCTCCATTTGGATTTGTTCAGAGGCACTTTTAAAGGAAGAGTAAGTGTGGGGGGGGGATGGGAATGATTGAGTCAGGAAAATGAGAAATTACTAAAGTGGGAAAAAAGCAGTTTGTCATTGTGACTCCCTTTTGGATATGCTAAGTGTTGCTTATGGAAGTTAGGCTTCTCTGCTTTGCCTGAAGTTGGGAAATGGAGCCCTATCCTCAGGTGTTGGCTGAAAGTCCTTTCTTTTGGAACCCTTTAGTTCTCTGTCACACACCTTAAGGAGACCAAGGTCATCCCAAGGATGCAGCCTTGAGCTGTTAGACACTATTAGTGTTTGTTGAAGTCTTCATAGGCCAAGGTTGAGACCTAATTGAGAGTTCTGAAGGCTCAGAGGAGCTTGGATAGAATTCGGTCAAGGAGAGAGTCTGCGGCAGGTCCCCCTCTGTTGAAGAAAAGAAGAGATGTTCTGTCTGCTGACTAACAGAAACCTGTTTTCCATTTGATCACCTTTTGTGGAGCCAACTGTTGGGGCTTAGTAGTAGAGGATATTTGCAGGATGATTCCAGTGATCAGGCTTGAATGAGGGACATTTCTGTGGAAACAGAAAGAAAAGCAAAGATGAATGGTCAGAGCTGAATGTAAACCTGGTTTTTGAGCCCTACAGGTGGCCAGTTGGGACAAGTTTAGACATTGATGTGTAAACATTTCTAGATTATGGAGTAAGATCGCTTCTCGGCCTTTTGGCTAAGATCAAGTGTAGATTATGGAGTGAGGACAAATTCAGTGAATTTCCCAGTTTGTAGTTTGAGTATTTGTGGTGACAGTATAGATATCAATGTCACAGTCAAGGTTATTGACAGAGCAGAACATGGGAGATGTGGGAGTTCCCATGGACTGGGAGGGGCCCATGCAGCCGCAGCTCTAGGAACGAAGGCAGGCACACACCATTTGTTGCGGTGATGAGCTCTTTGAGGGGCATGTCAAGCTGTCTGCATGCTTCAGCATGAGGGGCTTTTCAGATCCTGGAGGAAAAAGGGTGACAGCAAGATAACCAGTGTCCCAGGAAGGGTCTGGGTAGTCAGGTTTTAGTTCTCAGTGATGCCAAGTCAGGAGGGAAGGAGGAAAAGTTGGAAACATCGACTTGGAGAGTTGTAGCCAGATACTGAAGGAAACTAGAGGACCTGAGGGTTTGGTGAGGGCCGGTAAAATGTGTAATATGGGAGGATGGCAGTCCCAGTCCCCTCAAACACAATAAATAGGATTAAAATCTGATAGCCCACAAGGGTGTATTATTTTTCCCCATTGAGACATAACATTTCCCTTAGAGCCATCTCCCTTTTTGATCAAAGATAATCAAAGGAAGGGGTGCCTGGGTGGTTCAGTTAAGTGTCTGACTCTTGATTTCGTCCCACGTTGTGATCTCCGGATTGATTGGGCTCCATACCTAGTGGGGAGTCTGCTTCTCTCTCTCTCCCCCAACTTCCTCTGTCTCCAACCCGACTCGGGTGCTCCCGCACACACACTCTCTCTCAAATAAATAAGTAATTCTTTTTTTTTTTTTTTTAAATATAGTCAAAGGGAGGTTATTCTTGTTTTACAAAATAATTCTGGTCTCATTAAATGTGGCCTGATTTTTTACATAAGTACAACAAAAAAGGCAATTGACCTCATAGGCCTTGTTAAGTTTGCTTTGTGGAACTTTTCATGGGGAATCTCAGATTGGAATTTTAAAAGTCTGTCAAGGCTAGGAAGCCAAAGCAAGAACTTGCCACCTATAGATTTGGGTGAATTCCTCTCTTCTCAAGCTCCCCCAAATATCTTAGGGTTCCTGGGTCTGCCAGGAAGTGACCTTCCTTACTCACTTGTAAGGCTGGGAATTTCTAAGCCAAATACCAGGCTGGTTTTTTCCAGAGGGCTTTGTGAGTGTTGCTCCTTATAAAGTTGACTGCAGCTCCTCAAAACCTTCTGGTCATCTGATACCATGCATCATTTTCAAACATGATGTTCCCTGGTTGTGGCTCAGTGGGTTGAGCCGCTGCCTTCAGCTGGGGTCGTGATCTCGGGGTCCTGGGATCGAGTCCCGCATCAGGCTCTCTGCTCAGCAGGGAGCCTGCTTCCTCCTCTCTCTCTCTCTGCCTGCCTCTCTGCCTACTTGTGATTTCTCTCTGTCAAATAAATAAATAAAATCTTTAAAAATATATATATAACTTGCTAGAGTGGGATGATTCAGAGATAGCTTAATAGAAAAAAGAAAGGGTGTTTTTTGTTTTTTTATACCCGGAAAATAGAACACTAACGAGCCAAGAATATTCCAGATGAAAGCCATATAAACTTAAAATCATCTTTTATCAGTTCATCCAGTTCCATTTAGTTGATTCTTGCCTAGTTTCACAAGCCCACTGGTTTCTGCACTAGAGTTCTGGAGCTCCTTACTCAATCCCATGGGATGATCTCAGAGGCAAGGCCACCAGAAGTCTGTACCCCAGGGACCTGTCATAGTCCTTTCCATGGGTCTCGGAGACAGTCTCTTTCTGTTGAAGATGAAGCACTCTGGCCTATAGCTGATTGCAGATGCTTTTGGAGAAGAATTTCTCCAAACAGAAACTTATCTGTGGGTGACAAAGACTTAAAATGACCTGGGGTTAAAAATTTGCTGGGAGTCCCTTTTAAAAACAACACAACTGACAAAGAAACTTGGTTGTTTCTGTAGCATACATGCCATTTAAAGTATTAACTGGAATGGTGATGATAACATTGTACCAGAATATTTCATAGTCACTGAGGGCTCTCACAAATGTATAGGAACTTTATGTAAATTATGACATCCTTATATCAAATAACATCTACTCACAAATAAAACTCTTGGAAGGTTAAGCAGCATGTCTTAATTTGACAATGACTTTCATGAAATCCAACGTGTTAGTAAAACTACTTAGTTTTAGGGGCGCCTGAGTGGCTTAGTTGGTTTAAGTGTCTGTCTTCAGCTCGGGTAATGATCCTGGGGTCCTGGGTTCCTGGGATCAAGCCCTGCATTAGGCTCCCTACTTTACAGGGAGCCTGTTTCTCTCTCTCCCTCTGCCACTCCCCTGCTTGAGCTCTCCCTCTCAAATAAATTTTTAAAAATCTTAAAAAATAAATAAATAAAATATTAAAACTACTTAGTTTAACTCTTCTCTTTTATAAGGTAAAAGAACAAACCCTTTGAGATCTTCTAGAGGCCCTCTGGGAAATCCCAAAGCCAGTTTGAAGTCAAGAAAATAAATTCATGGAGCTCCTGGATGGCTCAGTGGGTTAAGCCTCTGCCTTCAGCTCAGGTCATGATCCCAGGGTCCTGGGATCAAGCCCCACATCAGGCTCTCTGCTCAGTGGGGAGCCTGCTTCCCCCTCTCTCTCTCCGCCTGCCTCTCTGCCTGCTTGTGATCTCTGTCAAATAAATAAAATCTTTTTTTTTTTTTTTAAGATTTTATTTATTTATTTGTGAGAGAGAGAGAGTGAGAGTGAGCACAGGCAGACAGAGTGGAAGGCAGAGTCAGAGGGAGAAGCAGGCTCCCTGCGGAGTAAGGAGCCCGATATGGGACTCGATCATGACCCGAGCCGAAGGCAGCTGCTTAACCAACTGAGCCACCCAGGCGTCCCCAAATAAATAAAATCTTAAAAAAAAAGAAAGAAAGAAAAGAAAAGAATTTCATTTAGGATTTGTTTTGGGGAAGACAGAGTTGTCAAAAATATCTAAAGGTGTGAATGCTTGGCTAAATAGGATCCCAGTTCACTGTGAAACAATTTTTTGGTTATTTACATAACCTAAATGACAATAAAAGAATTCATAAATAAATATAAGTGATAACATGATTGTTTAAAAAAACAAAGTTGGCTTTTTTGGCACTGAGAAGACTAGATTCTCTTATGTAATCAAGAACACAGTAATAACAACATGAAACACAGGAAATTATTTTGATAGGAGAGAATCTTTGTTTCCACAAAAGGAAAAGGTTGGTAAAGATTACCCAAAAGGTAAAGAAAAACCTTTCATGATCTCTTGTTATAAGCAGACCACTAATCCAAGAAATTGTGTTGCTTGAGCAGAGAGAAAACCAAATTCTAGTTTTACATTAGTATTTTACTGATGGTAAAGGTCATTTCAAAAACTTTGTATACAAACCCATTTAATCTTAGCCAGCTTTGACCTACAACTTCCTATATCCATTCAGATTCTTGTTCTATACCTTCCCTTTTTTGAAAATGTAACTCTAGAATAAGATTACTATCCTCCTTTCCTTACCAAAAACAAATCCTACATTCTTTGCATACTTTTCATGTGAAACACATGGTATTTTCCTCAAATTCTTTGTATACAAAGTTGTCTCCCTTCACTCTTATTGTTTGTAGTAGTTTTATTTTCATATACTGATTATAAATTTTAGCCATTTGCAACCTTTATTTTATAGAGAAAACTAGGATAAATTATTATGAATCATCAGTCATACACCAGCATTCTGTAACAGATCAGCAAGTTTTATGAATATGCCAAGTTATAATCTATAGAGGTATATACTCTGAATAGTACAAATACATTTTTTTTTTAAAGATTTTATTTATTTGACAGAGAGAGAGACAGCCAGGGAGGGAACACAAGTGGGGGGAGTGGGAGAGGGAGAAGCAGGCTTCCTGCCAGGCAGGGAGCTAGACACAGAACCCTGGGATCATGACCTGAGCCAAAGGCAGACACTTAAGGACTGAGCCACTCAGGCATTGCACAAATACATTTTTTAAAGATTTTATGTATTTATTTGAGATAGAGAGCGAGAGACAGCACATGCAGGGGGAGGGGCAGAGAAGAGGGAGAAGCAAGCTCCCTGCCCTATTGGGGGCGAGGTGCTCTGGGAGCGGGGTGCTCGGTCCCAGGACCTCAGGATCACAACCTGAGCCAAAGGCAGATACTTAAGCAACTGAGTCACCCAGGCGCCCTAAAACTTAAACTATAATTAATAATGACTGTTTCAGCACTTTATCTTATGTAGAAATCATTTACATATTCAATGAATATCTGTTATTTGACTTAACTTGGCATAACTCTAAGGTACCAAGTTACCAGAAGTGTCTTTGGAGACAGTTTTTAGAAGCAGATATGTATATACAAATATATTTTAAGTAATCTCTACCCTCAACATGGGGCTCGAACTCACGACCCTAAGATCAAGAGTCACATGCTCTACTGACTGAGCCAGCCAGGCACTCTGAGGCAGATATATTATAAAACACGAAGATTGTTGAGGGGTGTGCTTCAGTGGCTTGGCTGGGTGACCCGCTCTTGATTTCAGCTCAGGTCATAATCTCAGAGTCATGGAATCGGCCCTGCATTGGGCTCCTGGGGAGTCTGCTTGAGGTTCTTTCCCTCTCTCTCTCTCTGCCTCTCCTCACCCTTGTGCTCACTCTCTCTCTCAAATAAGTAAATAAATCTTTAAGTAAAGAATAGGAACTCAGGGATGCCTGGGTGGCTCAGTGGTTAAAGCCTCTGCCTTCAGCTCAGGTCATGATCCCAGGGTCCTGGGATCGAGCCCCGCATTGTTCTCTCTGCTCATCAGGGAGCCTGCTTCCTCCTCTCTCTCTGCCTGCCTCTCTGCCTCCTTGTGATTTCTCTCTGTCAAATAAATAAATAAATCTTTAAAAAAAAAAAGAAAAGTGGGGCGCCTGGGTGGCTCAGTGGTTTAAGCCGTTGCCTTCGGCTCAGGTCATGATCTCAGGGTCCTGGGATCGGGTCCCGCATCGGGCTCTCTGCTCGGCAGGGAGCCTGCTTCCTCCTCTCTCTCTCTCTCTGCCTGTCTCTCCATCTACTTGTGATTTCTCTCTGTCAAATAAATAAATTAAATCTTAAAAAAAAAAAAAAAAAAGAAAAGAATAGGAACTCAGTTTGATGAAAATCAGATTTATCATATGTGCAATCTTAAACATTGAATAGATAAAATATTAGCTTATTTGACTAAGAAGCCAAAGTAGAATAAAAATGTATGTTTATATTACATTTAATGTTGATAACACTGAAGATATACCTGTTTCATTAAATCAATAATATTAAGTTAGTCTAATTTACCAGAGATTACCCAAATTATGTAAACCTGAAAAACAGTTGAGTTGATTCTTCTATTTCTGGGAGTTTGGGGAAGATTTAATTTATTTAAGTGCTTATTTTTCTTTAAGCCAATTAGATAAAGCTAGAACTACTTCAAGGGATTTTTTTTTTTTAAGATTTTTTATTTATTCATTTGACAGACAGAGATTACAAGTAGGCAGAGAGGCAGGCAGAAAGGAGGAAGCAGGCTCTCTGCGGAGCCAAGAACCTGA
This sequence comes from Mustela nivalis, assembly GCF_964662115.1. Classification (NCBI taxonomy): domain Eukaryota; kingdom Metazoa; phylum Chordata; class Mammalia; order Carnivora; family Mustelidae; genus Mustela; species Mustela nivalis. The sequence continues at coordinate 80,801,787 of NC_139033.1, read as the reverse complement.
CGCGGGGCTCGATCCCAGGACCCCGGGACCATGACCCGAGCGGAAGGCAGAGGCTCCAACCCACTGAGTCACCCAGGTGCCCCTTTAAGGGATCTTATAAATGAATTTGGTGATACCATCTGGAGGTAGAGAAATGCTATACAGACACACACACACACACACACACACCCATGCATCATACATAAATAAACACACAGACTGATGTAAATGGAGATCTTGTGTTTTTCATTTAAAACTTTTAGCTATGGGCGCCTGGGTGGTTCAGTTGGTTAAGCGACTACCTTCGGCTCAGGTCATGATCCCGGAGTCCCGGTATCGAGTCCCACATCGGGCTCCCGGCTCTGCTGGGAATCTGCTTCTCCCTCTAACCTTTCTCCTCTTCATGCTCTCTCTCTCTCTCAAATAAGTAAATACATAAAATCTTTAAAAAAATAAATAAAACTTTGAGCCATGCATCAGGCATAAATACGATTCTATAAAACTCACTAGTTTACGTAAGAATTGGACCTTGTCTTTGTTTCATTTGATATTTTTATCTGGATTGTGTTTCTAGTAGACAGAACCGGTTAGTTACCTGTTCAACGTGAGGGCTAAAGCTTTTCACCAGTCTTCACGGAGGAGGCCTTTAAGATCTTTTTGCCCTGATATATAATCTTATGGAGGCCATGGACTAAATGTCTGTTTCTAGTTAGCTTTTTTGTTTTCTTTTTCAACCTCAGGTGGGTACTTTTGGGGGTTCCTGAGTCCTTTGAGAGCTCCCAATGGACAGGGGGTTCTTTGTGGCAGTGACTATGGGAGCTAAAGGGCTGGAAGTGAGGGGAAGGTCTGGCAGGCGGGACAGGAAGGAGGAGGTAGGGCCTTCCAGGGGTCAGATCAGAGGATGCAAGGGAGCTGGAGAGAGAACAAAAGGCAGAACAGGAGGAAGAAGGAGTAGAGGGGATGAAAGGGAGAGGTCTCAGGAGCCACTCTGGGGAGATCTGCAGTTTCCCATGAATGCCACTGAGGTTCCAAATTATCCTTAGCAAAGTTATGCTGATCAGAAAGGAAGCGAACAGAATTAGCACCATGGTGACACACTGTCAGCAGGGGTGTGAGAAGGGGGTTTCAGTCAACGGAGAAGCTCCTTGTGGGAAGAGCTGGATCAACCAGAGAGACAAAGAGGCCTCCCCAGCAGCCAGGAAGTACTTCCAGCCCCAGAGCTGCTGTTTAGAAGCCTGGCCTCTCGCCCAGCCTCTGAGAGTATTTTCAGAATCATGAAACTGAGACCTGCCTTCACTGCCATAGTGGATGTTTGTCAGGAGCACTGGATCGGGAGTCAGAACCACCACCAGATGCCCTAAATGAGCGGCAGACCGGAGACGGAACAAAAGGCAGCCATCCAGCGTGCGAGGAGTAAGATGGGGAGTCCGCATTCAGTGTACACAGGGGCAGGGCTGGAAGCAGGCAGCTGCTCAGGTTTTGCTGAAACTGCCCGTGCACTGCCAGAACTCTCGCAGTACCCAGGCAGCGCGGTATCTTGGGCTTTGTCCTAGACGGCTGGCCAGTGGGGCAGGTAGCCAACCATCCCACCCTGGCAGCATCTTCTGGCCCACTCCACCCCCATCTTTTCTGTTCTCCCCACAAGGATCCTGGCCAGCCTGCCTGTTTTTGCCCCCAGAATGTTCTGTGCACTCTGAGGCCTGGCCTCCATTTAGAGCCAAGACAGCTGGACCTGTTTCTAGTGCATGAGTCTATTGACCAGAAGAGGGGCTGGGCCTAGGGTGGGGGTCCTCCAAGAAGCAGGGGCTGAGACAGTGTCAGATGTGACTGGGGGAGCTGGGATGCTTGGCGCTGTAGCTCTTGGTCAGGGAGGGTGCCTGAGTTCCTTCTGGCCTGGACTTTTCTTCTGTTGCTCCTGCAGCCTCAGGCACAAGCACAAGCATCCTGGCCCTCCCTAGTTTCCAGAACGAGCGTGGGCAGAGAGACCTGCTCTTCAGAAGGAGGTGATGGCAGTGTGGGCCTAACAGCAGATTCAGAGCCTCACAAAGGGACCAAAAGTTCTAGTGCACTTTCACGGGTTTTTTTAAATGAGCCTAGGAACGATGTCATACAATTGATTCATCATTTTATAGAACTCTAAGAGTCTCGGTAATTTATCCACCGACGGTTGCTTGCAAGGTATTTATGAAAAACATTTGCATTTCCTTTAGAGAAAAAAAAAGTGTCATCTAGGATACATTACATGCGTAAAAAGATCACTGACCAGCTGACAAAATGGTAGGCCATCTGGCTACGACGCAGAGACAGACAGAAGCACCCCCGAGTTGGCCATCCTGCAGGGCTGGAGTTTAAGAGCGGAGTGGACAAGGGAGGGGCAGACTTAGCGGGGAGTGGAGCCCCCACACGCACACACTGGGGGTGCAGGTCTCAGTGAAATTGTGCTGTGTGTCAGGCTGTATGTGGGGAAGCACTTTGGTCACAAAGGATCATGAAACTGAAGGTCCTGGGACCAATGGCTCTGGGTGTTAAGGGCCCATCCGCCTGTCCTTAACCTTGGTTCAAGGGTGGCTGGGGGTCTTGGCCCAGCTGCCAAGCATCTTGCTTGCCCCCTTTGGGTCTGGAGGATGATAAACGGTAATCAGAGTTGATGGAAGCTACAGTTTCATAGTTGCTGGGGGAATACTGAAGGACCAGCTTATGATAAGGAGGGTTTGGGGCTGGGTGTTATTTTTGCTGTGTGGGGAGAGAGGTCTGTGGAGAGGTGGATGCTGGCTGAGGTGGATGCTGGCTGTACACTGTAGGCCTGTTGGAAGGAAGCAGACGGGGCGGGCAGACTCTGCTGAGACAGGAAGGCCCCTTCCCCTGCCTCCAAGAAGGACCATGAATGTGGAGGCAGGTGTCCAAGCTGTACCCGTCCTCCAGCTGCCCCCCCAGGGCCAATCAGCAGGGTTAGAGCAAGAGATGCCTGAGTGCCTTGGATCCCCCAGGGAGATAGGAGCAGCACTTGATTTTCTGGATCCTGCTTCCTTATGGGGAATGGCATGTCCCTTTTCCATTTTTAGAACAGGAAGGGCCAGAAACAGGGTTGTCCATTTTGTTTGTTTCCCAGTGTTCTTTTTCCTACAGTAAAACACACTTAAGTTATGGGGCGCCTGGCTGGCTCAGTCGATGGAGCAGGCAACTCTTCATCTTGGGGTTTGTAAGTTCAAACCCCACATGGGGTATAGAGATTACTTAAAAATAAAATCTTAAAAAAAAATACTTAAGCTAAAATTTGCCATTTTAGCCATTTCAGCGTTACAGGCGTACAATTCAGTGGTATTAAATACATTCACAGCGTCGTGTAACCATTGTGACTATTTCCAGAACTTTCTCATCATCCCCCAAACAAACACCATACCCATTCAGGAGTAATTCCCTGTCCCCTCCACCTGCCTCCAGCAACTTCTGTTCTACTTTCGTTCTCTGTGGATTTGCCTGCCCTACAAAGTTCAAAGAATTGAACTATATGTATCTATATCTATATTTTTATCATATACTATATATTTATATTTATTTATATATTTATATTATATATATATTTTTTATCATATAGTATCTATCTATATCTATATTTTTTTTACATACCATAACATCTTCCACGGTTCATCCAAGTGGTAGCATGAATCAGTATTTCATTCATGTTAGTGACGAAGTGCGATTCATCCTGGGGACGCAACACGCCCCTTTTTCTGTGGATAGACAGGCTTTTTGCCCCGTTTGACTGTTAAGAATAATGCCACGGGGAACATCGGGGCACTGGTTTCGGTTCAAATCCCTGCTTCCAATTCTTTGGAGTGTGCACCCAGGAGTGGAATTGCTGGTCATAGGTTAGTTCTATATTTAACTTTTTGAGAAACCATCAAACTGCTTTCCACAGCAGCTGCACCGTTTCTCACTGCTGTCAGCAGCCCACAAGGGTTCCGGTTTTCCCACATTATCGTCAACATTTGCTATTTAACATTTACCAATATTTTTGGGAAATGAGCCACCTTAATGGGTGTAAAGTGGTATCCCGGGTGGTTTCAGTTTGCATTTCCATAATGACTAATGATGTTGGGCATCTTTCCACATGCGTATTATTGGTCATTTGTAGATCTTTGGAGAAATGTCCTTTGCCCATTTTCTCATTGGGTTGTTTGTCTTTTTGTTGTTGCAAAATAGGAATTCTATATATAATCAAGACCACCCCCTTTTTTTGAGAGAGAGAGAGAGAGACCATGTGGCACAAGCAAGGGGAGGGGCAGAGAGAGAGAAAATTCCAAACAGATTGCCCGCTGAGCATAGAGCCCCACATGGGGCTCTATCCCACGACCCTGAGATCATGACCTAAGTGGAAACCAAGAGTCAGATGCTTAACTGACTGAGCCATCCAGGTGCCCCTATATATTTAAGATATTAAACCCTTATCGGATGTATGATTTGCAAATATCTTCTCCCATTCTGTGGGTTTTCCTTTCGTTCTTTTGATAATGTCCTTTGATGCTTTTAATTTTAATGAAATTCAATTTATTTTTCTTTTGTTGCCTGTGCTTTTGGTGTCATGTGTAAGAATCCATTGCCAAATTCAAGGTCATGAAGATTTACTATGTTTTCTTCTAAGAGTTTTAATAGTTTTAGCTCTGAAAATCAAGGCTTTGATCCATTTTTAGTTCCTTTTTGTATGTGGTGTGTGAGAGTCCAACTTAATTTTTTTTGCATGTGGAAATTTGTCCCCAAGCCATTTTTTTTTTAAGATTTTTTATTTATTTATTTGACAGAGAGAGACCACAAGTAGGCAGAGAGGCAGGCAGAGAGAGAAAGAGGAGGAAGCAGGCTCCCTGCTGAGCAGAGAGCCCGATGCGGGACTCGATCCCAGGACCCTGAGATCATGACCTGAGCCAAAGGCAGCGGCTTTACCCACTGAGCCACTCAGGCACCCCGTCCCCAAGCCATTTATTAGAGAAACTATTCTTTCCTCTTGAGTGGTTCTGGCACTCTTGTTAAAAAAATCATTTGATCATAGGCATGGGGGTTTATTTCTGGCCTCTTCGTTCTGTTCTGTTGGTTTATATGTTTACCTTAGGCTAGTACCACACTATTTTATTTACTGTAGCTTTGTGGTAGTTTTGAAATCAGGAAGTAGGAGTCCTCCGACTTTGTTCTCTCTCCAAGTATTGTGGCTCTTTGAATTTGAAATGACCTTTTGGAGGACTTTTCTACTCCTACAAAAGATGCCATTGCAGTTTTGATAGGAATTGCACTGTATCTGTAGATGACTTTCATATTGACATCTTAACAATATCAAATCTTCCAGCCCATGAACATGGGATGTCTTTCCATTAATTTGTGTCTCCCTTTATTTCTTTCATGCTCTCATGATACTAAATGTATCATCTGTGGAAGCCTTATAAAGGCCTAGCCTCTTCGGCCAAACCCTGAAGTCCGTGCGCAGCTTCTCCCTGCACTGCTACCCTGAGGTCAACAGCCACGAGAGATAGGAGACCCAGGATCCTGCACCGAAGCTTTGCCTCCAGCCCTCGATGTGGTCAAGAAGCCATGTTTGAGACGGTGCTCTGCAAGCCACTTAAAAACTTTCCCTTATGGCTTGTTTTGAACCTATACAGAACAGAGAGGATCTGAGAGTGCTGCTTGGCTTCTGTGCTCTGGCCTCCTGGCCCGGTGTTGAGTTTCCTTTATCCTCCCGACGATTCCCCCTCCCCCCAGAGTGGTTTAAAGTCCCAGCATTGCCCTTTCTGTTCGCATATCTGTTAGGTAACCAGGACTCAGAGCCAAAGCAGAGCCTTCCCCCAGGTTGCAGCCCTCCCTGTGCCCTCTTGTAAGCCCCGAGGCACACAGTGCTGTGCAGTTATAAACAGACAGACCTAGAGATTAGCGATTTACAAGCCAGGTTTTTAACACAAGGCAAGTATTACAGAGATTGAAATTTATAGTTTATGACTCTAGAGTCCTTCAAGTAATGGGATACCTAAGTAGAATATTACTTCTCATTTTTGATATTTTGATTATTTTCAACATTTACTGCATATTTTTTTTAAATGCAGAGAATAAAACAGTGGTGCATTGTAGCATCACCCAAACAGTGCTATGAGTAATAATGGTAATGACAAATAAAGCAACACAGATGTGTGGTTAGGAAATCCTGAGCAGTAGAAAGTTCTAGCTCCTTCAGGCTGCAGGGGCCTCCCCTCGCTGTTTCCTGTCGGCTGTCCACTGAAAGATACTCTACCCTTATCCACTGTATCCTCCCCTGCCTCACCCCGTGTTTTCCCCTCACCAGCCCCCTGGGTCACGGTGCATGCTGCCTCTCAGTGGGCCCTTGCCCAGCCAGGGAGGGCCCCAGAGCTATGGCAGACAAGACTCCTGAGGTATACTCTTTCTGGCACAGTGGGGCCAAGGCGCACACCCTGCGCAGGGACACTGCCTCTGGTGCTGAGACCTGCCACATCCGCTCAGGACTTCAGGCCTTCTGCTATTGTCTGTTTCCCTGGGGTCCCAGGCTGACATCTCCCTACCTCTTTGGGGCCTTCAGCTGAGGATGGAAGGGTGAAGCGCTGCCCTAGGGGGCAAGGCTGGCCTAGAGGAAGAGGCCCAGATATCTGGACCCAAGTCATTTTCAGGTTATGGTTTCCATTAGTGATATCTAAAGGCAAAAGAATCCTGCACCAATTTTCTCTGCTTTGCTGATGAGCTCAGAGAAGGAGTGCACACACCCACCCTTCAGCACGGAGGGCAGGAGGCGGCTGGGAGAGCAGCTCGGAAAGTCAGGGTGGCCCCTGGGAGCAGAAGAGCAAGTGTGGGCCGAGGGTTGGGGCCCCTTATGACTGCACTCCGACCCGTTGATAAAGTGTTCCGTGTCCGTAGATCACAATGCCTAAAGCACCAGAATCTGAGTGTCCATATTCACCTGGGGCAGAGCCTCAGTTTCCCACTCCTCTGCCCTGTTCCCCAAACCACCCACCATCTCCTCATGGTCCCGCGTGGTGGGCCCTCAGCGTTCCTCCAGCGCTTTTCCCACCAAGGCCCTCAGCCTGCCTGCTCTCCTGGATGTGCCTTTCCAAAACAGAGCCTCTAGGAGAGCAAGGCCCTGCATGGCGGCTGGGGTTCCATGGCCCTTCCTTGTGAGTCACCTGTGAGCGACAATTGGCCCCAACCGAAGCCTCCCATGTTCTTCTTTATTTTTTCCTTTCCCATTTTATAAGGTGTCTGGCCTGAACTCTGGCCATCTGCCCAGAATATTGTGAAGTCTGCTCCATGCCTGCCAAGAGCCCAGGGCTGAGGGGCTCAACCTTGCTGGTGTCTCTAGGGGCCCTGTCCGGGTGGATCCCTAGCTACCTGAAAGGGGCTTGCCAGGCGGACGTGGTGCCATCCCCGTGGTTGTCTGCTATAGCTGGCGGGTCCCCTTTACCTATGGTGCAGGCGGCAGGTCTGGCCTTCACCAGGGACAGATGTAGCGAGGGTGGCTGTCCCCAGGGGGAGTGGCTAGTGGGTCTCTGCCTCCTGTGCCTGGCCTGGGGACTGCCTGTGTTCTTACCTGGAAATTCACTTAAAGGGCCGCAGACTTCCGGTATGAGGACCCAAGAACGCTATACGCAGATGGGGCCTGCCCTGTGCCCACCTCCATCAGGGCTGTCTGGGAGAGTATGGGGGAAGGAGGGCTGTGACTAGCAGGTCCCCAGGAAGGAGGGCCAAACCCAGCACCTGCCCTGTGTACCCGAGGGAGCAGCCCCAGGGGACTGCCCCAGACAAGAGGTCTACCTTCCCCCAGCACTGAGATGAGCTGGGCCACTGGGACACATGGCTAAGCTCTTGAAGGCCCCCATCAGCAATGGGGGGCAATAGCAGCACCCCCAAACTGAGGAGAGGGTGGGTAAGCCAGGAGGGGCAGGTCTGCACTAATGCCGAGGGGTTGTGAGCCCCCAAGCCTGCTACGAGGCTTCCTGGCAGGATGCAAAGCACAGAAACCCACTGCCCTACGCTCGGCTCTATTCCCTCCCCCTTCTCTCCCCTCCTCCTCACCCCACCCTATCCCTGCCCTGTCTCAGATGCCGGAGGCCCCACCCCTGCTGTTGGCAGCTTTCTCATTGGGCCTGGTGCTGCTGGTGCTTCTCTGCCTGCGACGACGCTGGGGCTTGGGCAAACTCCTTATCTGCTGGAACGAGTTGGTCCTGCAGCCCCTCTACAACCTCTTCATGGGCGACACCAAGGAGCAGCGCATCCTGCGTCATGTGCTGCAACACGCAGTGGCTGGGGACCCGCAAAGTGTGCTGGAGGCCATCGATACCTATTGCTCGCAAAAGGAGTGGGCTATGAACGTGGGTGACAAGAAAGGTGAGTAGTCCAGCCGGCAGGTAGCGGGCACGGGAAAGGGGACCTGGCGGGGGCAGCCTGGCCCTGGAAAGGGGAGGTCTGTTGTTGCTGTGTTTCTGGGCGTTGGGGTGGGGGATTGCCTGGAGCCCTGGAGGTCCCTGGAGCTGCTCATCCAGCTCCTCCCTGGCCAGGGGCAAAGGCTGTGCAAAGACCCCTGACGGCCACATCACTGTCCTCGTGAGGAGGGACAGACATTCAATAAACTGCCCAGGACCCTTCCTTGCTACAGAGCAGGTCAGCCCACGTTCGTCGGTAGGTCTGACCCTGACATGCCTTCTGATGGAGCTGGGTGGTGGTGCACGGCAGCCGGTGGGCTCCTAGCTGGCCCTGCTGGGCATGAGGGCATGTACAGAGCTCCTTGGACTCTGCTCGGCCCTGGGGCCCCAGTTCCACCTCCTGATCTTTGGACTCCAGGCTGGGGCACAGGCCTGTGCTGTGCTGCATCCCTGGGAGTTGGGCCCTGGGGACAGATAGGATAGCCATTGTCCAGTCCCCTTGGAGACTCTGACCGTGTCCAGCCCAGGAGGTCAGGATGCAGCCCGTGGGCATGGTGACGTGAGGGCTTCCGCAGACGGCAGCTCTGGGTTAGGATGAGCTGGGGTCCGGAACCAGGCAAAAGAGAGGGACCAGCTTGTGCTGAGACCCAGAGGCCAAAGGGACCAGCATGTGCTGAGACCCAGAGGCCCAAGGAACTCTGGAAGCTCTGAGGGTGCCTTTAGTGCGATGGTAGGGGGGTGGTGACAGTGGGGGTGGGGAGGCAATCATTGGTAGGGGCCGATGCTCTGTATGGAAGGAGCAGGTCTGGGACCAGGAGTGGGTCATCTCCTCCCGCTGTGCTCACCCTCCCCTCTACCCCACAGGCCAGATCTTGGATGCAGTGGTGCAGGAGCAGCGCCCATCAGTGCTGCTGGAGCTGGGCGCCTACTGCGGCTACTCGGCCGTGCGCATGGCCCGCCTGCTGGAGCCTGGGGCCCGCCTGCTCACCATTGAGCTCAACCCTGACTACGCTGCCATCACCCAGCAGATGCTGGACTTCGCGGGCCTGCAGGACAGGGTTTGTGGCCGCCCCGGGGCGTAGAGTGCAGACACCCAGGTGCCAGGGGCTGGGTGCAAGGGGAAAGGGAAGTGCCTGCGTCACCCCAGCGTAGTTCTTTCATCCTGTCACACGTGGCCTTGTGCTGCCTCCCAAGCCAGGTTTCCCAGAAACCCCGCAGAGGAAACTCCCAAGGTGCAGAGTGGGGACTTGTCTCCCCAGAACCCCAAAGAAGACTGGTGATGACCCTCAAGCTGGTGTCCAGGCAGAGCCGTCTGTGAGGACAGATACTGACAGAGTGCTGTTCCAGGTCACCATTGTGGTCGGGGCATCCCAGGATGTCATCCCCCAGCTGAAGAAGAAATACGACGTGGACACACTAGACATGGTCTTCCTCGACCACTGGAAGGACCGGTACCTGCCAGACACGCGGCTCCTGGAGGTGAGTTGTGCAGCTACCTGACCCACATGGGCCTCATTGCTGGCTGCTGGTGCAGGGGCAGCCCTGGCTGGCCCCAGCAGCAGAGGTGATTTGGGCAGGGAGTGTGGAGGGCCAGAGGGTGGCATGGAGATGGGAAGAGGGGGGTTCTAGGCAGAAGGAGTTGGCCAGGCCTGCTAGGTAGCCTAGGCTGGGTGACAGGGAGGGGTGAGCACCAATGGGGCATCTCCTGCCTGTTTCCCCCTGAGGCTCCTTATGGTGCATTCCTCTCCACCCCTCGGTCCCTGTCCTCACACCCCATCTTGTCCCAGCCCTCAGTGCTGCTGTTTGGCTAGCCCCAAGTGGTGACCAGAGAGACTGCCCTGTCCCCACGTGGGGCACAGGGTGGGCCCTTCGTGAGCCGATGCACAGAACTTATATCGATGATTACTACCTTCCCCTACCTGGGAGGTCAAGGTCACATTTACTGGCTCCTTGGCCTTCCACCGGGGGCTTGGAAGTTTTGCCCCACCCTGGCCTACCCCTCCTGGCGGTCAGCATGGAGTGATTCCGTTTGTCCCGTGTTTACCCACCTCAGTTCCCCATGGGCTGGCCACTCTGCCTTGTGCAGTGGGACTATGAATGGGGGGATGCCTGGCCACCAGAGCTGTGGCTAGCAGTTGGCCAGGACCTTGCGTCCGGTGGATCTAGTCCCGACGTGGAAAGCCAGGAGCCTGGACATGGCAGGAGGGAACCTGCTCTGACCTGGGGTCTAGGAGTGTACAGGATATCATGGGGATGGGCTGACCTAGGGCAGTAAGTCAAAGCCACACGTAGAGGCCTTGAACCGCACACACTGAGGGGAACATGCGGGGTTTTAAGCAGGTGAGGACAAGGTCAGATTTGTCACCAGGAAAGGTCTCCATTGGGTGCCTGGAGGGTGGGGAGGGATGGCCATAGAGGGTGGTACAGAGACCTGGTAAGTCCACCGAGGTTGCCGAGCTCTGAGAGTGGAGGGGGACAGGGGACTGGCCACCTGCTGAGACAGGTGGTCAGTGTGGGTGATGGCAAGGGGACCCTTGGGCCAGGAGCCAGGCAGCTATGTGTGGAGCATGGCTGGCTGGGGGAGGGCCCAGCCTCAGGCTAGGGGCATGAATCTGGAAATCAGATGTTGAAGGCAAAGGCCAGCCAGCCAACCCAGCTGGGCCTGCACAGGGAGGGAGGGATTTCAGCAGCTCTGGTGTATGTGATCATTGTGGGGCCTGCATTTATAGGAAAGTAGCAAATATTGCCGTTTAGTAACTAGGAAACTGATAGTTTTCTCAGTGCTGCTTGTTCAAAGCTGGTAATTATCTCAAAAGAAAAGAAGTCACGAATTGGGAATGGCTGTGCTTTTTTAAAATACACATTCTTTAGCCCTGCAGCTGGGCTCTGCCAGCCCTTGGCTTTTGCCCGGTCAGCCCGGCTCTGCAGCAGCCCAGCTGTCCCTCTCTCTTGGCCGGGCTTGGAGGCCGGCAAGGGCAGATGGCAAATTGAAATCAGATGGCTTCTCTGAGGAGTCCTCAGTGCCGCATCTCACGGGCTCTCCACGGGGCTGCTCGGGTGTCCTCACAACCCCCATCTGGGGTCAGGGGGTGGAAACAGAAGGGGCAACAGTGGAGCTGTGGTCTCGGAAGGCATACACCGCCACTTCTGCCTCCTTCCCTTTGTTAGAAGCGAGTCACTGAGCCCAGCGCACTCCCAGTGGAAAAGGAACTGTGGACACAGTTTAAAACCATTATCCAGTACAGGCAGAGGTTGGCACAAGAGGTTTGCTCAGACTGGGTAGGCTTCTGGGCAGAGTTCTCCAGAGGGTCTGTGTCCTCTGTTGGGAGGCATGTGATGCCTAGGGAAAGGCAGGATAGGTGCTGCCTTTTCCTTCCTGCTGTCTCCAGCTTCCTCAAGGGTGGGTAGGGCCCAGCACCCTACAAACGTGCCCAGAGCTGCTTTCTTTCATTCCTTCTTTCCTGGTCAACTCACTGGTTTTTAGGGTCTGATGACTTTCAGGCCACTGACTGACCCATCTTGAGCTCCTGCTCACCTTGTCCGCTTCTGGCTAGAGACCTAAGCCACCTTTCCGGGGCCTGGGCCAGGGCCGCCTCCTCTGGGACAGCTCTCCATTCTAGAGCTTTCTAGCCAAGACTGCTAGGGAGCTTTCTTTTTATATGAGGAAATGCTCCATGATTCACAGTGGTACTTTCTGTTCCATTCTGGCTCATGGGTTGTCCCTAGCCTCCCTGATCTCACAGCTCTGTTTTCCACTCTCGCTGGAGGATCCTCGGCTTCCCCCACACAGCCCACAGGCTGGAAGTGACCATGGCCTCCAGGAGCACTGAGACACTTGTAAGACTCTGTTCTAGGGCACATCCCTGGAGAGGTGCAGAGTTAAAGCCCGTGTTTTTAAACCACTTAGAGATGTTCCATTTCATGTGGTCCTATTGGCAATTTGAGACATGCCTGGGGTCACTCTGATTTTGCTTTTGATGTCTCAGATTGCTTATTATTTTTCTTTTAACTTTTATGATCATGTGAAAAAGCAGCTCTACACTTCCAAAATTAAATCTAGGACAAGGCAACTGGGGTGACCAACTGCCCTGGGCTTCCCCTCTCCCACAGGCAAGCATTTCCTCCCAAGCTTTCTTTCTGTTGTTTGCTATAAGCTGGGCAGCCCTGTCCCCAGCGCTCCTCCCTGGCCGTGTCCAGCTGGTCCTTTCTTCTGCAGAGCTCCCAGGCCCAGATGCTGGTAGAGGGGTGTCTCACCTGCCAGACTTTGGGAATGTCCAGATCAAACCCCTGTGGGTGGTGAGGTCTACCCTGCCACTGCCCCCATCCTTGCAGAGTCACCCTGGTTGGGCTGTTGGGGATCTCCAGCGATGGCGCACAGCAGTAGCCAATACACTGGGCACTAGGCAGCTCACCTGGAAAAGCCCCATGTTCCTGGCACCCGGTGACCGAAGGACCCACTGGCCTGGAGTCGGGCCCGTGGCCTGAATCCTGGTTCTATTGTCTCTTCCCACTTATTCCTCTGGCTAGCATCCCTGAACAATTGTGTGGCTGCCACATGCTGTTCTAGGGGCAGGGACACAGGACCTAATGGGGAGCGAGTTTCCCTCCCAGAGCCATATTCTGGAGGCAGGACTTGTGCGCAGCTGCCAGGGAGGAGATGGAAGGCAGTGGGGAGAGGAGTGTGGCCCCAGGAGCTGGAGCAGGGCTGACTCCAGGCCAGGCACAGGCCAGTGTACAGACCCACCCTCTAGCCAAGAGCACTTACCCTCCCAGTTTGGGACTGGCTTGCTGGGTCCCTATCACCCTCACCCCTTCCCACCATCTTTCCCCTGCAGGAGTGTGGCCTGCTACGGAAGGGGACAGTGTTGCTGGCTGACAACGTCATCTGCCCAGGAACACCAGAATTCCTGGCATACGTGCGTGGGAACAGACACTTTGAGTGCACACACTTCCCTTCATACCTGGAGTACTCAAAGGCAATAGATGGCCTAGAGAAGGCTGTCTACCTTGGTCCAGGCACCCCAACACAGCCATGACCACCCACCCTGCTCCTGGATCCCTTGCTAAGCCTGCTTATGAAAGGCACCAGGGATGTGCTCCTGCCAAGCCACTTTTGTGGTTCTGGGGTCAAATGTACGACACTTGAGGCTTCTGAGCCACAAGCCTGCTGGCCCTGGCCCCTCTATAGAAGGCAACTCTGGGCTGTCACTCCCGGTCTGCCCCAAGTGCAGCCAGCTCACCATACACAGTCACTGCAATAAATCTGTAAAGTATGTTTGTGAGTACCAGATCAGGACAGGTGGTGCCTGTGACAGTGTCTCTCACTCCCACCAGCATTTCAATCAATAGGGTTTCTTACGCGGATGGTGAAGTAGGAACATTTGGAAACCAATGGACTGTGCACTCGTAGTCTGTTCTTGAGGTTTGCTGTCACCAGGTGGCAGCAATGCCTCAGTGATGGCACCGTGCCTAACAACTCACACTCACTTGTGATTCCTGGATTCTTTGACTTCATTTTTAAGAATGAAATGCAACTTCTTTACTAAAATCAGCTATTAACAATCTTGTATACCGGTATCATGATAGTTTAAAAGATGCTAAAAGAGGAATTAAAATTTTAAATATTTACATAGATCAACCTAGTGCTTCTTTTTAACTGCTTCCCCGCTCCTTCTTTCCTGTAGTGCTCTCCTTCACTGGATGCTAATGCTGGCCTGGGATATGGGGCTGGGGGGGGGGGCAGCTTATGTGGTCAGGCTGAGGTTACCCGCTGCATCCCCAGGGGGATGTCAGTAGGCTGAGGTGAGCCCCCATCTGGAGGCTTGTCCTGGGAAACTGGGACACAGCAGTTGGTCAGCCTGCCTGTCCATCTCTGACCAAGCAGGCACTAGGGAATGGTGGACGTGGGGTCCCCGCCACAGTGCAGGGTGTGAGCTCTCTGGCACCTGGCCCCTTGGGGTCCCTATGTGGCACAAGTAGAAGCAACTCTCCCAGCCGACGTGGCATTGTTTATGGAAGACAGGACCCGGGTCAGCTCTGGTGCTTCCACAGCTGCCCAGTGAGCAAGGGAGATAGAATTGCTTTTCATCTCCCCAAATCCACAGCTGCCCAAATCCCCAGTCCCAACGCTGGCCTTTTGGCCCCAAGGCCCCCTAGCTACCTCAGAGGCTCCCCAGGGACCCCCCCCCCCCCAATTCTGGCTGAGCCCACCTGTGTGCAGACCAGCCTCTGGCCAGGACATCACCATGGGACTTGGGGCCCAGCCAACCACCCAGAAGCAAGTCTTCTTCTGTGTGTGTGCAGAAAGGAGATCACAGTGGGCCTGGGAGGACTTGTGAAGAACCCCTCCCCCCCGGAGCCAGGGAGCTGAGCCCCCTCGGGATGTAGCACATGGACACCCATGCCCCACCTGGCAAGCAGGCAAGGGCAAGCAGCTGGTGGCAAGAGATCTGAGCCGCGGGAAATAGGAAGTTCCTTTGTTGCTTTTTTTAATTTTTAAATTTTCTTACAAAAATTTAGGTGTTTACCAATACAGTCTTATTTTGGTTTCATTTTTAATGCTTTTTGTCAGTGTTTTTCTTCTGTGTTTAAGTCCCGAACAGCAGGCACTAGGCAGCAGTTCCCCATTGCTGCCGAAGGTCAGTCCCAGAGCTGTGACTTGGGGCTCCAGCAGACAGGGCTCAGCAGCCACGGCCAGGCCAGAGCCGCTCAGGGAAGCTCCTGCTACACTGGGGTGCCATGGAGCCAAGGGCAGGGTGGGGGGCAAGCACAGCCTGACCCCCATCTTGCTACCTCGAAAGCCTCTCTGTATGGGCTAGCACCACCCCCTCATCTGCCTGCCATGCAGGGTGGGACATAGCCCAGCAGATCCCGTCTACCTTCCAGAGTCAAACTCCTTCTCTGAGCCCCCTCCTCCCTTCCCCACTGCCTGCTCTCAGGGCCCGCCGCCAGGCTCCTCTGGGGCCCTGCACACACAGGAGCACAGGCTCCTACACCACCAGCCCCAGAGCAAAGCCAGGTGCCTTGTCCTGCCGCTTCCCTGGGCCCCACCCTGGCAGCTCCACTGGCTTTCTTTCTCTCTCTCACTCGCACACAGCACCATGTCAGTAAACAGCTAACTCAGCCTAGGGAGTTAGGAGGGAGGGAACGAGGGGCAGGAAGGGAGGCATGTCCAGAATTTCCGGCCCTGGCTCCTGGGTGAGAGGCGCTGCCAACCCCTGCCGCCAGGGGGCTCCAAGCTCCACAGCAGGTTCTGTGAGGGCCAGCCCTGGAGTTCCCTTCTTCCCATGATCAGATCCCTAAGAACAAACGGCTACGCTGGAGACCTAAGGAGGGAGAGGGGAAGGTTAAGCAGGGTGGCCCGGGGGCGGGGGACGGGGGGTGCTGGGCGGACCCATCCACAGGCTAGGCCAATGGAAGTGAGGACAAAGGCAGCTGCTGTAGGTGGCAGAGGCTGACCTCGAGAATCTCACTATCAGGGCCAATCCGACTTGCTGGTCATTGGGGGGCACTGAGCTTGGGCATTTAAATGTGGAGGCCCTGTTCCTGCTCTGGACCCATATGACACAGTGCCTGAGCCAGCACTGCATGCCCGGGGGGCATGACCATCTCAAACCCCAGCCTGTCCCAGAGATGGGCATTTGAGCCTGCTGAGCTTGAAGCCAGAGTCCCACCAGGGAGCACCAAGGGACAGAACATGCAGCCAGCAGAGATTAACGAGAAGCCCCTTCCCAGAGCACAGGAAACAGCTGAATGAAAAACCAGACGAGAGAACGTACCAGACATGCAACTAGACCCAGGAGTCAACAGGCTGAGGCTTAGCGTCCCCCACGGCGTCCACCAGCCTGACTGCGGGCCTGCTGGGCCCAGGAGGAACCTTCCTGCTGGGGTCGGGCTGCAGCAGACCAGTGCGCAGTGGGCAGGAGGGCATTAGAGGCAGAACAAAGCAGGTTAGTCAGCGCTGACGGGTGGGGGCTGGGCTGCTGAGTGGGCGAGGCCAGAGCCAGGGTGCACACAATGGGGGAGCTGAGCTAGTGTGGCCCACATAGATACACACTGATGTGTAGACACACACAGGCCTGTGCCCAAAGCCAAGGGACTGTCACAGATCAGGTTAACAGGAGCTGCCCTGTAGGCAGGACAACGATGGGCCCTCCCCCAACCCTCCTCCCCACACCACACAAGCAGAGGAGGGTGAAGACATGCTTGCTCAGACTCCCCTGGCCCTTGTGCTTCTTTGGGGCAGGGCCCTCTGTCCCGTGCCCCTGCTGTCCCAGTGTGTGTGAGCTTTAAACCACCTGCACCCAGAGACTAATTCTGATAGTAAAGTTTCTGAGGCTGGGGGTGGGGGGTAGTCCCCCAGGCTCTGTCTCCCAGCCCAGCTGCCCTGCAGGTGAGCCCCATCCCAGTGAATCAGGTGGCCTAAACTCAGCACCTTCAGCACCTAGCCAGGGCCCCTCTCAGGCATGCCCTGGGTACCTGCCCACAGCCACTTACTTTCAACGGTTCCTTCTCAGAGGCTTCCCCTGCAGGGTCACTACCTCGAGCCCTCCGCTCCCTCCGGTCCACAGTGGAGTATCCGTCTTGGGGTGGGGACAGGAGAGGAACTCAGGGGCAGGCATCACAGAAGCAGCTCTCCCTCTCAGCCCAGGCACAGGGGGCCCCTGGGACAGGGTGCACTGGGAGATAACCCCTACCTGCTCCAACACTGTGCTGGAGACTTGAGCCAGGTCGTTTCATGGTGGCTCAGAACCCTCCAGCCCCCTTCAGCTGACAGACCAAAGACCTTGGCTGGGCACAGACCCCTCCTTTGGCTACCCACTGCCCCGCCCCCAGCAACACCCCTAAATCAAATCTCTTTTCCAACCAGCACCTCCCTGGTAGGCTTTCCCAGCACCAAACACACAAGGCAAAACCACCTGGCCCATTTCAGAGCCTCCACTCCCCTCTGCCACCCACTGCCCCCCACCACAGGAAACAAGCAGCTCCATATCGGCACTCACCTGGGCCAAGTGCCTCCATGGGGATCACGTCCCGGCTGCCTGGCTTCTCACCATCTGCAAAGCACAAGCCAGGTGGCTGGCTGGTTCCAAGAACCAGTGGGGACACCGGGACAGACAAACCCACAGCAGGGATGGCTTCTGTGACCTTGGGTATCCTTTGTCACTAACATCTTAGCACCATTCTGCCGGTCCTCTGCCACGGACATACTCCCTCCCCCATCAAGGTGGGTACCATGGGTGTAGAGGTTGTAGGAGGCTGCAAGCCAGGAAAGGGGCCCTCCCACCCCTCACCTGCCTCGTCACAGTCAATGCACTTAGGTGGAAGAGCATTTCTTATAACTCAGATACAGTTTTCCACGCCCTGACCCCATACTCACCAAAGCTCTTGTCCACCAGTGGCAGGGTGCTGTCGTCAAAGCCTCCAGGACTCGGTGCTCCTTTGGGTCCCTTAGCAGTAGCAGTGGCTGACTAGGGGTGGGCAGGGGCACAAAACAGACAGGGTGTGGGGTCAGAGGCACTCCTGTGGGGGACCTAACCTGGAGAAGTGGAGGAGGAAAAGAAAAGCCAGGCAGGCCGCACCTGGAAGCGTGCCTTTGTCCAGCCATCCTTCTGTAGGGCACCGCGCAGCTCCTTGTAGCTCCACACAGTCTGCAGCACGTGGGAGGCGGCCTTCGCTTCGCGCACCGATTGGCTGCGGCCAGGCCCAGGGCGGGGTCAGCACTTGGTCCGTCCCGCCCTCCCCACCGGCCCCGCCCTCCCCCGGCCCCCTCTCCAGGCTGCACCCTCATCCACCTGGCAGCGCCAAGTGCTACCAGCGCTGGCACCCCTCGGGCCTGTAGCAGTGAGCGCGCATTGTCCAGGCTGTCGGACACGATCTCATGGATGGTGTTGAGCACGGCCACCACCGTGTCCTCCTCCAGGCGGGCACCCGGTCGTGGCGGAGTCTGTGCATTGCGCACGTTCCGCACCAGCTCCGCCATGGCGTAGCTCCCTGAAGGGCAGGGGCCGCTGTCAGGACACACCTCTGCCCACCCCAGCAGGGAGGAGTGGGATCCACCAGGAGAGCGCTCAGGGAGCTGCAAAGTCACCCACTGTGCACAGGGGCTAGGCCTTGAGAAGACCTGAGCTCCAGCGGCTGGGATGGAATGACAGGAGCAGGGCTGGGCCCCTGACCTCCTCCCCACCCTGGCCAGGGATGTGGGGGAGCACCCCAGAGCAGCCCCCTGGATTCTGCATCCTGGCTCTGCCCCACCAGCATCCTCACCAATGAGGTCCTTGTTGCGCCGGTCCAGGGAAAGGTTGCGTAGGGCGATGGCGACAGCACGCACCACCTTGTCAGTCTCGGACTGCAGCAGCTCCACGAGCACCGGAAGGCCACGTTCCTTGCGCACCGTGGCACGGATGTAGGTGGCCCACTGTGGCAGTGGAGCGGGGAGGGTGCTCAGCATGCTGAGTCCCGCCCACAGGCCTAGACTCTCCTACCTGAGTCCTGATTGTTCCCTCTGGCTGGACCCTCCTCCCCGGCAGGACAAAGCCCTAACCAAGCATCTCAACTCTACCTCCACCTTGCAGCCTTTGTGCTGCGAACCTCCCCAGACTTTGGGGAGGCACCATGTCCCATGTGGTCCCCCCCCCCCCACCAAGACTGGGCAAAGGCAGAGGCCGGCACCGATGGGGTACCTAGGATTCTCTGTGTCCCCTCCCTGCCAGATTCGGCCTCTCACCATCCAGTTGCCAGCGCTGAGGTTCTGTAGGGCGCCAGCGGCAGCCTCCAGGGTGTTAAAGTTCCGGCTCTCCGTGAGGAGGGAGAGGTAGAGACGTACCACCTCGGGCTGATACAGCAGCTCAAAGCCTGGGCACAGAGCACCCACCGCCCACAGTCACCCAGGCCCCCCCATTACCCCCTCTTCCCCTCCTCCCATCAATGCCCCCAGGGAAAGAGTCAGCTGGGGCCAGGGATGGGTATGTGCAGTCAGGGAAAATTTAACCACATGTTCACCCCTTATGAGCCACCCAAGGGAGAAAGAATTCTCATTTCATGGAAGAACAGAGACTCAGTGAGGAGGCAGGGGCTCTAAGCCAGGTCATTGTTCCCTTGACCCTGCTGCCAAAGAAATGGTATTGGACCTGCCTGGTGTCCAGAGCATCCAGGAGGCCTGGGGTAGGGAGGGAGGTGGTAACCTGGGTCGCTCCCCTAGCAATAGGACTCAAACTCCTTAACAACAGGGCCAGCCCTCCTGGGTAGATAGGCCGTGCAACTAACTGGGGGGGAGGAGCCCTAGCAGTGAGACCCATCCTCCCTAGTAACATGGCCCTATTCTCTCCTATGTAACTTAGGCTGTTACCAGTGCACATCCCTAGCAACAGGGCCTGCCTTCTCAGTCCGCACCCCACTCAACCACTCCTGGTTCCCCATCAGTTGAGGCCCTGGCCCCCCAGTGCGGCAGAGTTGCCCCAAGGTACTCCAGAGAGGAGGAGCTGAACAGCCTTTCAGTTGTCCTGTACCCAGACATTATTCCTCCTCTCCTATCCTCCCACTCCACATTTTCTCACCCCCTCCCCATTCCTCATGCCTCACAGTCCCTCCACTCCAGCTCTGCTGGGCTTCCTTTCCTCAGATGCTCCAAGTACGTCTACCACTCAGGGTATTTACCCCTGAAGGCGTTTGCCGGCACTGGTCCCTCTGTGTGTGATGTTTTCCCCTAGATCCCATGGCTGGGGTCTTCCACCCTGCTTGGGGGTATCTGGGCTTGCAGGGTGGGCCGTGGCCTGGGGCTCACCAGGGCAGAGCTGTCTTACTGAGGCTAGATTCCCAGTGTACAGAACAGCACCAGCACACAGAAGGACTGCAACAGACACAGGGGACAAGAAGACAAACCACTCTGCCTCCTGCACGATCAGCCTCCCTACTAGACCTGACAGCCCACCTCAGCTCCTAAACCCCCGGAGTGAACATGAGCCCCTCAGCTGACACCAGAGGTCCTGCCTAACTGGTCTCTGCCCTTCAGTGAAGGCCTTACTCTATCCCCTCTAGTTGTTTCGCATGCTGTGTGACCTGGTAAATGCCTGACCTCTCTGTGCCTCTGTCTCCCACCCTGCCTGGAGTGACCCACGGGACTGACCCTGATTCTGAACCCACAGCAGGTACCCAGGGACTGGACAGCCTTCTTGGGGGGGCACACCTGTGGACTCTTTCCCCACGGGATCCCCAAGGCCCTTCAAGCCTGCTTGGTAGCACAAAGCCTTGCTACCTGGATGGGCCTGGGCTTAATTCTCCCGCTGTCCACTCACCTTTGGCAGCCTCGGTTCGCTTGGGAAGGTCCAGTGTGTCAAAGTTCCGGTCCATGTCACCATCCTTCTTCCCTAGAACAGAGAAGTGGCGGAGGTGAGCTCACTAGCTCACAGTCACCCTCTTCTCAAATAAGGGAGCATCTTCTCCTCTGAAAGGCAGCAGAGCCGAGTTCAGATGATCTGGGCTCCCTATTCTGTCCAGCCTCACGGGGACTTTGTGTGGTCCCTTTAAGCCACATATCACCTCATTCCCAGGGGCAGACTTTGTTCCCTGGGGCCTGTGGGGACATATACACCCAGACCCCGCGCCCCCCCCTTGACTCTCCCTGTTCCAGCTCCAGGCCCAGCCCTGCCTGGGTAGCTGGGTCTGAGGTTACAGAGAACAGCCCGTTGGCCTCCCAGTGAGTCCAGGGCTGACATTCCTGCCGTTGCCATGTCCACACAGTTGTCATGGAGATGGCTGCCCGGGAAAGGGCCTGGGGATGGGGCAGGGCCTTGAGGCTGGACCGCCCTGCAGTTGTCATAGCGATGACTGCCTGGACAACAGGGTGGGCGGCACCTCCCTCGTGCCCACTGCACCCACTGGGCCTGGACAGCAGGACAAACAGGGACTCACCTTGGTGGAACCACTCCTCTGGGCGGCCGGAGGAAGCACAGGAGAGAGGAGACGAGCCTGAGTGGGCAGCACCCCCCCACCATGCCCTCCTAGGCGGCCTCGACTTCCCAATGCATACCCTGGGTTGAACAGATAGGTCGGGGAACTCCACCCCCATCACTGGGGAGGGCTGAGTGCCCGCAAGTGGAACAAGAAAGGGGAGGCCTGGGTTCAGAACAGGTCCACACAGGGTGGGTGGGGAGCGGGGGGAGCGGGGAGGAGGTCAAGGCGGTGCACAGATGCAACTCAGCAGGTGCCTGAGAATGTGGATCCCGGAACCTGGACCCAGCGAACGCTGGGTAGGATGGCGTGAAGGCAGGGTGGGGTACTGCCTCCAGGCCATCTCAAGGTCTTCAGGTGCTCTGTGAATGCCAGGAGGCAGCATCGACTTCAGTACTTTCCAAACAGGGGCCCAAAGAACTCTTCCTGGGGCTGAGGGACTGAGTCCAGGCAGCAGCAGGGACAACCATGTAGGTTCACCCCTGCCCTCCACGGGGGACCCCAGAGTGCAGATGAGGGACAGCTGGCCTGTCAGTTGGATGACCCTACAGCCTTCCCGGCTCCCTGCTTCCCCACCTGCCCATCACGAGCTGACCAGGTGGTCTCTGGCTTCCGGGATGTCCGCAGGTATGGTGCCCCTTCAACCTGGGGTAGCAGGGGGAGTCCTAGAGTGCAGTACCCCAGTCCCTCCCACACACCTTTGGCCTTCTTGCCACCGAAACAGCCGGCGTCATCCCTCCTCCGGCGCTGAGAACCCGCAGCACCGCCCGGGGGCCCTGGCTCAGCCTCCTGGTACCTGTCGGCCCCAGGCACCTCCTTGTGCACGTGGTAGGACAGGTTCCGCATGATACACACACAGTTCTCCACCGACTGCGGGGAGAGGAAAAATGGTGGAGAAGGGCCAGGTGAGCATAGAGACTGCCCACCCTTCCCAGGGAAGCCTGGCCACAGCCAGTGTGCACAGAGGGAGCTGAGGGTGCAAAGACAGGGAGACCAAAGCCAGGGGGCCTACAGGGGTGAGGGCTCCCAGGGAGGGACTGAGGAAGGAAAAATGTGGAGAACACACTATGGGTAGGAGCTGGTGGGGGACTTCATAGCATGTCCACTTCGGAGTGGCCGCTTCGGTGTGGCCCATGCCCAGGGCACTGCCCCAGACTGCATGCCTACTTCTCCTGTGCTGCCCCAATAGTTCAGGGCCCCCTGGGCCCAGTACCTGCTCCATTTCCCTAACCTTTTGGAGGAGGCTATGAGACTCACCCAGCTGAGACCTGCTAGGGACATCAGCCCTGCCCCCTGCCCCACCCACCTTGTTGTCCGTGTCCTTTCTGCCCACTGCGGACTGCAAGGCGTGCAACAGGGCATCCACCAGCCCCTCACATTCCCGGAGCCGCCGCCGGGCCTCTGCGCCATCCGAACTCACGTTCCTGGGTGGCCAAGAGCAAGCCTGGTAACCCCTGGCTCCCACGGGGATTTCCCAGCCCCTCCCCCACACCACGCCTTGGGGTCAGGTCTTCATCTGTAAGAACAGCACTGACATCAGCCTGTTAGGGCTATTGACAGTGTCCCAACCACTGGGACCCTAGGAGGGAGCCCTGGCCTGGCATCTGTGTGGAGCTTGGGGCCTTTTCTGATGCCCAGCAGAATTGGAAGGGTCCAGAGTCCTGAATGCACACACAGGTTAATTCTGCTCCCCCTGCCCCAGTGGCAGTTCTGAGTTCAACCTTACCCTGAGATGAGGACCCCAGAGGGCCACAGGGCTACATCCTGATGGACAGGCAGGGCCATGGGAACCCAGGATCCCCTGTGGGGACTCTGTTGTGATGGCCAGGGTTGGAGGACTGGGGCTGAGGTCACCAGGATGTGCAATGAGGCCTCTGAGGCAGACGGAAGATGAGGGTCCTGGCTCCCCCTAACCTGGCTGTCACGGTGATAGGAATGTGGGTAGAAGCTGAGCAGGGCTGGAGACATGGAGTCCTACATGAGAGCGTGGCAGACCTTGTCCAGAGGCTGCCCCTGGGGCTGAGTACAGCCCCATCAGGCCCCATTCTCCGGACTTGGGCAGGAACTGCAACATTAGCTAGGAGGCTCCTGAGACTTGGGTGGCTAATTGCCTTCCAGATTATACAGGACATGAGTACATTCCCAGGTCTGTGTACAGGCTCTGGTGCCTGGCTCCTGCCTCCTTGACCAAGAACGGTCCTGGGTGGCTGCAGAGAAGAGTGCCCGAGCCCAGCCCCCACCCACACCTCAAGCAGCCCGATGTGTTCTTGAAGACTGTCGTCCACTCAGCATCCCTTGGCTTGGAATCCTCATTGGGCTCGCGCTCCCAGCCCGAGTGGGGCACAATGACCTCGTGGGTCAGCGTCTGCAGGCCGTGGTCAATGATGACCATCTTCAGGGGCTCATAGGATGACAGGTTCCAGAGTGTGCCTGCAGGGTGCCATCAACCAGCCCGTGCTCACCACACAAGCAGTGACCTTCAATCCTCCCCAGGAGACCTCACTCAGGACATGCCCCAGAAGGCAGGAAGATAACAAAAGCCATGAGAGGTCCTGGGTGCCCACCCTGGTCCAGGCAAGTTACCTAACAGTAGCTACCTACTGGGAGGAAGCACGGGGCGGGGGGGGGGGGACACAGAGGAAAGGCTGGCAGGGAGCCCGTGGCTGGACAAGCAGGTACATTCTCTTCCCCCATCCTTTCCGAACCCGGGGGTGGGGGGGGCAGGTGGCACTACTGCTCCACTGGCCCCACCTAAAGGTGGTCACATGACCCTACCTGGCTAATTGGGTCCCATAAGGCACCATCCCCCAGCACCAGCCCCATTGGAGGGTGGGACCAGGCTAGACCTAGAATATGGGGATTGAGAGGGTGGGGGCAGAAGATGGAAAGGGAATGTGCCTGAGAGTCCACAGGTAGAGACTGGGGACCTCAGCCTAAGCCTAACGCCTACTCCCAGCAGCTGAACTCCTGACTGAATGGGTGGGTGGTGGTGGGGAGGGTCTTTCCCTGGCCAAGCCTCACTCTCCTCTCCCTGAGGGATGGGGGGAGGCCAGGCGTCACTCACCGGTGACGAGCTCTCGGACCTCGTTATCCCGGGCAGCCCGCAGCAGGCGCACCAGGGCAGGCACACCACCGCAGTCCCGGATGGCAGCCTTGTTGTCCGTGTCCCGGCCATAAGAGAGGTTCCGCAGTGCCCCACAGGCCCGCCGCCGCACCTCTGCCCTCGGGTGGTCCAGCAGAGCCACGAGCAAGGGCAGGCCCCGCAGCTGCCGCACGCGTCGCTTGACGCCTTCATTCTCGAAGCACAGGTGCTGCAGGTAGGCAGCCGCATTGGCTTTCACAGGGTCCACGGGGTGTCGCAGCATAGCCAAGACCTCTGGCAGCTCGGGGTCCCGCCAACGCGGCTCCTTACGGGCACTGTCGACTGAGGGCGACCGCCGTACCACTCTGTCCAGACTGCCCAGGCTTCCCCGTTCCGGCTGGGCCAGGGGGGCCGTCGCAGCTGGAAACGGGGGCCGCTCCTCCATCAGCTCACCGCCATCATCTGCCACATCCTCATAGGGCCTGTGCAGGCAGGCAGGGCACAGGAATATCTCAGCACTGCCTGAGGATGTCCACTCCAAGGCCACCCACCATTATCTTCATTATTGTGGACCACGAACCCATGAAAGGTGGGGATAGGTCTACAGTATTCGTATGGCGTCCCAAGTACCGAGTGGGTGCGGCGAGTCACACCCCAGGCCAGCAAGAACTGACTCACAGCCAGCAACTTAGCCAAACACCAGCCAGTGGTTATCGGGGCTTGGATCCCCCTAAGATGGGGAGCTCACTCACTCCCATCACCATGCAGCATTCCCCAATTGGGAGTTAAATGCATTTCTATGAAACATCTATCTGTGACTGGGATCCTGCTTTCCCGTGAGAACCATCTCTGTGACATGAGATCTGCCAGGATGTGCAGGCAGGAGGTGACCCTCCCTGCACACAGCCATCCTGGTGGGACCATATAAGGGGCATTCAGGCCCCCAGTCCCCCAGAGTACAAGATGTTTTTGTGGGATGTCACCAGCAAACCTACTTCCTAGAGCAGGGATTGAGGCTAGGAGGGGTCAGGTGTCTTGCCTGTGGTCACCCAGCAGAATTCACACCGAGGCTGTGATCATGTTCTCACTCTACAGATGGAAAAACTGAGGGCTGAGGTGACAGAACCAGAGTCGATGCTGGGAAGAGCTTGACAGCCTAGTTTCTGGTTGCTTCTGTACACAGGGGCAATTGAGGCCTGGGGAAAGGCTGGAGCCTCAGACTCAGAGGAAATGCTCTGAACCTCTTGTGTTCCTACCTTCATGGTCATCTGTCTGGAGCAGGGACAGTGGGTGTTGGGCATGGTCACTGACTTCCCTAATCCTCCAGACTTCTAGGGAGGGTGCCTGGTGCAACTTCCACTATCCAGAAGCTTCCCTTGCTGCTGTCCTTGAATTGAAGCTGATTGAAACCAGTGTGTAACTAACTAACTTAGCCCCTGCAGCTAAGACCTCCTGCAGAGGACTCTCTGCTGGGGGAATGGAATACAGACTTCCCAGAGGCAGTGGCCAGACTGAGGGTCCTCACCTGGTTCGAAGGCCACGCCCACACTCAGGCCTCCTCCTTGTGGCAGTACCGTAGTCAGGCTCCAGCTCCGGGCCACCCTCATCGTCAGCAGCCAGACTGCGGGTGTCATCCTCTAAGCCGTAGGGCTCTGCCTGGAAGCGCTCCGGCTGGGAGCGACCAGCTGGCGGCACAGGCTCAGGGCCTGCAGGGAAGGCCTCACGTCGGCCAGGCAGTGTGAAGCAGCCATCGACGGGGCCTGGGCCAAGGGGGCCACGTGTGGGCCGCACACCCAGCCCCCGGGAGAGACTGCCATAGCTGGGGACATCACGGGGCTCAGGGCCATCGGTAAAGCTGCCCGCACTGCTGAGGTAGGCGCGGGAAAGTGTGGCTGCCGGACCGCCCCCGCGCAACAGGAAGTGCCGGTCCAGCGGGCCGTCTGCAAAGGGGCCTAGCGGGGGGCCTCCATCCAGCAGGGGTAGGCCATCTGGGCCTACGGGTACTTGGCGCACTGTCCTCGTAGTCACCGTCTTGACCGTCTTGGTGACCTGGTGGGGAAGTGGGTGGCCGGTGGGCAGGCTGGGCAGCCTGAGAGACCCAGACACCAGCCGAATTGGTGCCCTGGGAGGCCCCTCTGTACATGCAACAACCGTGGCTACATGGCCTACTTGTCCACTGCCTGGGCCTGGCCATACCTTGGTCTCAGTGCGCCGAGTCGTGCCATCTTCTGATGTGACAATGGACACATGGGAGGTAGGGGTGCCAGGGTCCTCCTCTACTGTCACGGTCTCCTCCAGCACCTCGGGCGCCTCTGGCATTGTGGCCAGTGAGACCTGGCTGCCCGGGCTCTGCTCCTAGGTGGGGTGGGGTGGGGTGAGGGGTTGTCAGTGGGAGGACCCACAGCTCGCTGGCCCTAGAGTGTGGATGCTAGTGCTGGCCTAGAGGCCGGGAGGGCCTTCTTCCCACCCCTGGAACCCACAGGCCCCAGAGCCTATCTTAGCCCCAGCCCATTCCTGCCTCTGAATGCCATGGGGCTGACTGATCCTGCTGCCCTATTTCATGGGGGTCTTTGGGGCTTGACCTCCCCCAGTCCTGGTGCCTCCCTGAGCTGAGCTCCAAGGCCTGGCTGCTACAGGTTCCTGGTGGCCCAAGGAGGTTGGTGGGACCTGGAGCTTGGACTCTGGACACAGCTCCCTACCCCCGGCTGGGCCTCCCTGTGTCCTGGGCCTCTTCCCAAGAAACCCTGAATGCAGAGGCCTCGGGGAGCAGCTTCAACACCACTCACTGACTCCCCAGGGCCACACCCAGGCTCCCACTGCTCCCAAGGCCAGCCAGACGCCCTCGCAGGACGGAAATACCCAGTTCTCAGAATGCCCAAAATACCCTTGCTCCTTCCGGCCTGGACACTCTTGGGGTGTTGAGTGGGCAGAGCCTTGCCCGACCTCATTTGGGCCAGCATTTGGCGCTCCCTGTTGAGGGTGCTGGGTGTTTTCTCAGAACCCTGAGGCGGTGATTCAGGCCAGGTGTCCCCAGTTAGTCCTTGATGGGAGCCTTGGTGTCCCCTCTCCATATACCTCCCTCCAAGATCTCCCCAACTGCAGCTCTCCTTGCCTTCATCCTTGTAGGGGATGACCGTGGTGGAATTCCAGGCAAGACAACTCTGGACAGAGGCCTTTTTAAGGCCCTACACCTAGGGCCAGACTTGCCAATGGGAAAGCAGAGGCTCCATAACAGAGCTGAACTGACTGTGCTGACTGGCAAAGGGGGCTGAGAGCTGAAGTCCATCTACCCCTGGGCCTCTGACTGCACGGGTCCCCATAGCATGCCAACGTCCCAGGATTAGCATCTGGCCAGCATGGATAGGGGCTGAAACCCAAGCTGCCGTGGGCAGGCAAGCAGGAACACATTCCTGGGCAGCGGGGGGCAGCGGGGGCCAGGTCAGCAGGAGGACAGGCCCTGCTCTGTGGCCCAGATGCTGTGCCTTGAGGAATGGGTCCCCTGTCTGGGCCCCCAGGCCTCTGAGGCCCTATCCAGAAACAGAGCTGAGGCCCAAGGAAGGCCACAACCCTATCTGCCCACCACTAGAGCCCTACTCTGCTCCTGGCTCCTGGGTGTGGGAGGTATGTAAGCCTAGATGCCCAGGGCTGCCCTGGGGCTGGCTTCCCAAGGTTCTTGGGGTGCAGAGTCTCCTCAGGTTGGGTCCTGCCCTGATAAAACGCTTAAGCCCCCAACTGCACACAGTGCTGATTCTGGACCCCCGCAAACTCTTCAGAGGTCCAGATATAGGCCTGCACCATGTTAGGACAGGCGTATGCCCTGGGCTCTGGAGACACAGGAACGAAGCCCCAGAATGCAGCCTCTGCTCCCAGAAGCAGGACCAAAGAGAACAACAGTATGTGATTTCATAGAAAGGAAAACAGGCCTGACAGAAGGGAGCGGCTTAGCCAGGACTCCACAAACCACTGACAGGGGATCTCAGGCATCCACAGGGAAGGCCATTTTGCAAGGCCTTCCAGCTAACACCTCACCCCTTGTGGGCCGCAGCCTTGGCTGCCACTCAGTTTGGGGTTGTAGGTGGAAAGCGTGATGGGGACGTGGCCAGGAAGGAGGAATGATGTTCCCTGAGGAGGAGGAGGAAGCTGAGACCCTGAATAGGGACGTGTGGCTGGGCTGCCAGGGTAGGCGGCCTGAGCTCTTCTCTGAAGGCCCTGGGAGCCGGGACAGTTCCAGACCAGAAGATTCAGGGAGAGCCTGTCACTGGTGTCTCCCCTGCCTCACCTGTATTTAGCAACTGTGGGAGCAAATGTGTGTCAGGTGCTGAGCTCTCTCTCTTGGGCCCTGGGGGGCCAGGCATGGAGGGGCCTAGGGCCACAGCCTTTTGGCTGCAAGTGGAGGGGAGGAGTGAGGATCAAGATGGACAAGAGGGGACCAGAGCACTGCCAGGAGGACGTGGCCCTGAGAGTGGAGAGAAGAGCCTCCAACTCCCCAGTTAGGGGCTGGGTGTGATAAGGGAGGAGGAGGAGGAAGCACACCTCAGACTCCAATGCTACCGTGACTCAGTTTATTCTCATTCTAGCCTGTGATGAGGGTCTGACACAGTGCAGCACAGAGGATAAAGAGATGGGGGTCCAGAAGAGCCAGGACCCCCCACCTCACCCCACCCCACCACAATGCCTGGCAACCTCACAGCATCACCCACCAATGCCCAGTCCAGGCAGCCCGGTAGTGGGATCCTGAGGCCCCAAGAGCCCCCACTGGCAAATGACCTCAGGGAGCTAAAAACAGGCGATGACTTCACCCAGGCAGGCGGGAAGGCAGGAGCGTGAGTCAGCCAGTGATCACAGGAAGGCCCGGCCCCCGTTACACACGCCTGGGCACACATGCAGATAAGTAACTGGACATGTGTGCATGTACCTGGTGCTTCCAACAGGGACACGTGCACAGACACAGGTGTGTGTGTAAGCACCCAGCCTGGCCTACGGGCCCAAGCGTGTCCATCTGCATGCTGTCCTAACAGTCCCCAGTACACAGGGCCTGCTGACCCCAGAGGGACTTGCATGTGCCAACACATCTCCGTCACCTCCTCCTATCTCCCACCCCTGTGACCAGACTACTTGGACACCCCCTCAACCACCCACTCCGGGTGGTCTCAGAGCTGGCAGCAGAGTAGGGAACCAAAGCCTGTGGTGGGGAAAGGCCCAAGGTCAAAACACAGTTCAGGCCTCTGCAACATCTTTGGGGTGGTGGCATGGGTCTGTGGAATGATGACTGGCAAACAGATGGCACTCAACAGAGGCAGCTGACTGGGGTGCCTGCATCTTCATCCTACCTCAAAACTCTGCTCTAGGGCCTCCTGTCTATCTACCTGGGAAGGCAGAACCCAGAGACCCCTGGCCATGCAGCTCAGGGCCCCTCTGCACCCCATACATGAACACCAGCCTGGACCCATAACCCCCAGCCCTTTGCATCCCACGTCAAATCCTGTCAACTATCTCTTATCACCCTTCCCCACCCCTAGCTGCATTCTTGCCCCTCTTCCTGGGACCACTGACCTGTCTCCCATCACCTTCCTCCACAGCCCAAACTGTCCCCATGGCACTCCCATCCATGGTCTATCCGGTCCAAGGTCTATAGGCCTGGCCCAGAGTGGGGCTGCTATCCAGACCCGGGGTTTCCCAGGAGCTCCCTTGAACTTGTGGAAGGGGCCTGGCCCAAGACTCCAAGTCTGAGGCCAGAGTGACCAGTACTCAGAAAGGTAAACCCAACCAGCCACCACTGCTCTCAAGAGGGTCCCCAGAGGCACAGAGAGAGGGCCATAGGCCCTGTCACACACCTGGGGCTCAGCTTCCTCATATGGAAACAGAAGGCACCCAGGATATCACAGCCAAAGGACAAGCGGGATAGTGCCAGTCCCGGACACCTTGGTGGCTGGACCTAAGGAACATGGGGAGTAGAATACAAGATGTGGGCCAACGTACAGAGGGGCCACCACTCTTGTGGGCTGCAAAGGCCCACAACCACATCCGAGGTACGTGTGGGAATGGCAGAGGGAGGGG
The DNA here is from genome assembly GCF_964662115.1 of Mustela nivalis. NCBI lineage: Eukaryota > Metazoa > Chordata > Mammalia > Carnivora > Mustelidae > Mustela > Mustela nivalis. The sequence goes on along the minus strand of NC_139033.1, from coordinate 80,771,316 downwards.
ATGGGAAAACAAGCCAAGTCATAATGGGGAAGGGGGGTTGGACTGGGGTCCCAGAGGCATGGATCAATGTCACCAACCGCACTTCACAGATGAGCACCCATGGTGTGTATTGTGAAGAGCAAACCTCAAGCCAGGTGCCCCACCCTGCCCATGGTCCCACCGCACACTCAGAGAATGGGTTAAGGTAGGATCCCACACTTGGCTCCCACAATCCCGTCCTGGCCCACAAAGGGCACAAGACAGCCGGCACTGAATAAATGAATGGAGGGATGAAGGGATGAACATGTCCCCCTACCGCCTACACCACAGCACAGCCATCCCTCATAGAGTCCAAGACAATCCATGCTGGCATCTCTCATCGGAGGGCAAGCTCTTGGCCACTACAGTTGCCCTCTCCTGATGTCCAGAGCCTCTACCCAGCCCAGGCAGATGAGGGGCTCATCACCTCCCCAGGGCAGCAGGCCACCTACCAGGGCTTGCAGTCCACACTGAGTGGCCAAGGCACCATGGGGCAGTGGGTGCCCAACAGCCTGGGGAAGCGAGGCTGTGGGGGATAGCAGGGCTGGCTGTCACCCACTGCAGTTTCTCCAAGCCCAAGCCACATCCATCAGCTACATAGTGGCCCCAGCTGCCCCCAGCTGCCCCTTACATCATGGGACAATCAGTAGGTCGACCCTAGGGGCCATACCAAAGTTGCATAGCAGGCACAAACTAAGCTGCCAGGAAGAGGCAGGCGGCCCCCAAACACAAGGGGCCTGGGGCAGTTGTTCCTCCAGCCTCAGTTTCCCTGCCTGTTACCGCACCCCAAACCCTCTGAGCACGGAGGTGCTGGATGCCCAAATGCCTCCCTCCGGCTCCTTCCCAGCATTGGGAGGCTGACTGACCGGGTTTTCCTCGGAGACCCCCCCACACACACACACCGCCTCCGCACATGGGCAGGGCCCTCTTCCACCCCTCCCCTCACGTGCGCTGCCTCGGCAGACAGGGCTTCCATTAAAGCTCCGGAAGCTCCTTCGCAGGTCCCCAGAGTCGGAGCCCGCGCTAAGAGTGTGGAAGGGAGGGGGTGCCCACCGAGACCCCAGGGAGCTGGAGGCCTAGCCCGGCTGCCCTCTCCGGACTCGGCATCCCTACTGCAGAGGGGCTGCTCAGGAAGGCCCTCAACCCACCACATGCGACCCAGGCACCTGTCCTGGGCGCTGCCCTGGGGTGCACCCACCCCGATCCTGTTCCTCGCTTCCCGGCGCCGAGTCGCACCGCCCGGGGCGCCCGCGACGGGTCCCCCGAAACCCCGCGGCCCCGCCCCGCGCTTGCACACCCCCCCGGGCGGCGCGCTCACTCCGCCGCCCCGCCCGCCCCGGGGCAGAACGCGCCGGCCCAAAGCGCAGACAATAGCCTCCTCCGGCCGGCGGCTCCGCGGAACAAAAGCGGGTCCTCCCGGGAAGGCCGGTGCCCCGCCCTCTGCCGCCTGGCCCCCGGGACGGTGCCCCCACGCCTGGGACCAAGTTCCCTCCAACCTGTCTGAGTTCGGCCGGCATCGGGCCGGGCTCGGGGAGGGGGGGCGGCGCGGGCCGGTAAGGACGACGGAGGCGGTGGCGGCAGCTGAACCGGGCTCGGCTCCGGCGCCTCGGCCGCTCCGGCTCGGGCTCGGCGGACTCGCTCCCCGCGGGGGCGGATCTGGCGGCGGTCACGGCGAGCAGCCAATGGAGCTGGGCCGCGCCCAGGCGGGGCGGGGCGGGGGCCAGCGGGGTGGTGGGGCGGGAGCCGGAGGGGCGGGGCGAGGTCCCGCCCCCCACCCCCAACCCCGCGCTGGGAGCCGCTCAGCTGCCAGAGCTGGGCCGAGGTCGCCCCTAACTCCCCAGCAGCCGGCCTGGACTCCTCGTTCCCCCACTTCCCCGGCGGGGCTATTTTCCCGCCGAGTGACTGGCTGAGTCCTGTTTCCCAGGCCTCATTTTACCTCCAATAAAAAAACTCACAGGCCTCTCCCCCTGCAGAGTTAGGGAAACTGAGTTCTGGCCGAGCTGGGGCCAGGGCGGCCATCCTCTTTGACACAGGCTGCTCACCTGGACTGCGAGAAACTTTGCCCTGCTGTGAAATGAGGGCTGATCAGAGAGTAGTTACAGCGATGTTCAGCATGACAAGGGCTCTCAAGTGACCCAGATAGGGCCCCAGGCCCTTGCCCAAACCCCAGCATAGCCCACCCCCCCAAATTAAGTGCCTCAACAAAGTTCAGCTGGGGCCTGCCAGATGGACCTGGCACTGATCCACTTTGTCTTGGGTTCTCCCCATCAAGACACAGAGGCTCAGGGTTTCCCCCACACTCTTAGGGGTGTCAGAGCAGATCAAATAGGTGAGAGTGGTTGTGGGGTGCTCAGCAGTTGGGTGACTCTGGGTGAATGCTCCCAACGCCAAGAGGGCCACAGACCCTCTCTCCTCCATACTTCTGATGCACTCAGAAGCCGATGGGGGTGTCGGGGAGTGATGTCACAGTGGCTGGTTGGTTAATCAGGACTTTTCCAAACCAGGCAGGAATGAAGATACAGCCATGCCCCAGAGAGTCTGGTGGTGCTGGATGGAAATGCAGACCCAGAAGGGCTGGGCTGGGCTCTGGAGCCCTCTTGGGTCATACCCCACAAAGGCAAGCCAACAGCTCTTGTATCACAGATAAGGAAACTAGGCTCTGAGATGAATAAGGGAAAGGGGCAGTGCAAGGAGGTTCCATGGGTCTGGCAAGAGAGGAGGGCTCCTGGCTTCCTGCCCCCCTTCTGCTTTGCCCCAGACCCCATGCAGAAAATCCAGCCCCCCCCCCGGGGGCTACCCTTCTTGCACGCAGCCAGCATGCTCAGGCACCTCTGAGTGTTGGCTACATGTCCTTCCAAGCCTTTGTTTCCCCCATCTGCACAGGGTTGAGTTGCCCTGACCACTGGCCCCATTATCTTCCATCCTTGGCAACCCCACAGGGAGCCACCTGGAACAGGGACAGCAGCAAGAGGACTGGACCACTGCCCTGAGGGAACTTACATTTCAGCTGCTTCTGCCTTCTCCCTAATTTCACCAGATGCTAGTACCCCAGCCACAAACCCACCTCAGCCTAACCTGGGGCTGGCCAGGTCCCTAAAGGCATCCCCCCAGCCACACACACAAACACACACACTGCTTGAAGGCTGGCCCTGCTCTAGCCAAGTGTTTGGAGCCGGGAGTTCTTCCTGCTGGAGGATTAAAGACAGGTGGCCAGGACAGCGCTGCAGCCTGGGGAACACAGCAGTAGCCCCTGGCCTCTCAACCCCTTACCCCTCTCAACCCCACTTAGTCCCAGTGACCCGCCTCGCCACTGGCCCTGAGCTTCACAGACCCCAGCTCTAACCCTGAAGACCAGCTCCAGGCAGCCCTGGGCCCAGCAGGTAGGTCACTAGGCATCTCCTGCTGAGACAAATCTGGGAAGCAGTTCTGGGATCAGGGCTGCCAGCCCTGGTCAGCGGATGTGGCCCCGCCTCCCCCAATGTCCCATCAGACCTGCCAGTCCACCCCCAGCCCTGGGAACATAGGCTCTCTCCAATCTTGCCCTGAGAAAACCATCTCCTCCCCAGAGACAGAAAACTAAGGATAGGCAAGGAGGACAGTGGGCGGGGAGAGGTCACAGCCTTAAGTCTTTAGTCCACAGGCCCCAAGAGGCCGGGGCAGCTCCAGGCTATGGGGGCACTGTGGGGGCACCGACCTTCAGCAGCGCCCTCTGGGTTGGAGGCTAAAGCCCTTTCCGGCCTGGGAGAGCTTGGAAGAGGGCCTGGCGCCTGAAGGATGGCCTTGAGGTCACTGACTGTCACTGTCCCCATGTGGCCCAGCTGGGCTATTCCACTCCCCACATCTGGGGGTGCAGGCCTCAGCCTCTGGGGTGCCTGAGATCCAGGGGATGGTGGGGGTGGGCTCTTGCACCTGGACCCACCTTGCCTCAGTCCTGGGCTCCTGAGAACTGGCTCCTTGGCCCACCTCAGCACCCAAGGCTTGGAAAGATAGTTTCCCAATAGTGGGGACTGCTGGTGCGTACGGGCCCTCTAGAGACACGTTTTTGGCTTTGACTGTATACCATGCTGGGTTGTGTAGGTGGATTGCCCACTGACAGATGAGACCATCAACGGTCTTGGGGGCGGGGGGGGGAAGGTCACGTGCCAGGTCCCCTGTCCCGACATGGGCTGCTGCTTTCTGAGCCCCACGTGCCCTGGCCAGGCAGAGTCAGGCCCAACTGAGTCAGTCTCAACGGAGACTGATACATTGCTCCCTCTCTCTCCAGCCATATAGGTACAGGTTGCCCCACGCTGCCAAGAGCCTGTCTGGTTGCCTAGAGTAGGGGCCCAGTGATGAGAGCAGGTGCTGGGGGATATACTGGGAGGAGGTCTGGCTGCCAGGTTTAGGAGAGCAATGGTGCTACTCCTGCTCAGGTAGCTGAGCCAGAGAAGCAGACCACAACTGGAAGAGCCCTCTAGGATCACCCTGTGAGGAGACTAAGTAGGTTGCGCCCCCTGCCACCAGCCTCTGGATCTGGTAGTGAGGAGGAGCAATAGTGGGAGGTCTGTAGAGTGGACTCCCACGCAGGGCCCTCCTTCTCCTGGCTCCTGTGATAGGAGCTCCTGTGATGTGCCTTGCCAGCCCCTGCCTTGTCCCTCAGTCAGTAATATGAACTGAAAAATCACACCAAACTCCAGGCCTCCCCGTTTTCTTGTTTTGTCCCTCCTTCTCCATAAACCAGATGCTCTTGTGTTTCATCCGTAGGTTAGGTACTGGGATACAGTGGCCAGAAGGAGGAGTCCAGGCCATATGCTTAGGGCCTGGCCACAGAGCAGACAGGGCTTCACGCCTCTTGGGGCTGAGCAGGAGCCTGAGCCCAGTTTAAGGGCATTGGCTGGTGGAGAAACTGAGGCTCCAGGTAACCCTCTGAGCCGTAGGCAGACCCCAGAGCCTTGCTCAAGTCTTCCCCTCGGGCTGACTCACTGATGCATGCGACAAAGGAGGATATCATGGCAAGCAGACTCCAGGGCTGGCAAAACCCTCAGTGTCACCAGAGTGACTGCTGAGCTGCCCAGAATAGACCTTGCCCAGCTACCTGGGCTCTGAGGACTCACTTGAGTGGAGGGTGCCATTTAGAGGGTTGGGCTATGTCCTGCCCATTCATCACAGGGTGCCCTGTACACCCAAGTGAGGCTTCCAGTCCCCTTGGGATCCCACTTTCCTCCCCTCTTCAGAGGCCCCAAGATATCTTGCAATAAGTCATCCAATACTGGCTTGTGGTCCACCAAGGCCCCTTGATTGTTCCCCTACTTGGCCATTTCCACCCTTCCAGAGTCATGGGGTGTTACCTGCAGGACCAGCTGTTGCCAGGCCATTGGCAGGGGCTGCCCACTGCCCACACCACCACTGCCCATGCTGGGCTGCTGGGCACGCTCCAGCTGTAGGGCAACATGGCGCCGCTCCTGCTCCAGAGCTCGCGTCAGTCGCTCAAAGCGGGCCTCCTGCTCTTTCACCGAGGCCAGGATGCTGGCAGCCGAGTGCATGTTGCAGTCCTCCATGACCAGGATGCCAGCAGGCTGCAGGCAAAGCAGAGCAAGGTCAAGGTGGAGCCAGGACAGAGGCCTAGAGAGGCCATCATAGGCCTCTTGCCCAACCCACTCACAGATCATATGACTCACTCCCAGACCAGAGCATCCAGCTCTCCAGAGAGAAGCTGCATTGATTAAATTCTAAATTAAAAGCCATTAATCCGAGACAGGCCGGAAGCAGCCAGCTCCCTCCTTGCAGAGTGTGGGGCTCTGAGTTGGGAGCCCCTGCTTCCTGCCAGGCCCAGCAGAACCACTGACCGCGAGCATCCAGGGCCCTCTGGGAAGGGAAGGGTAGGAAGAGCTGGTATGACCACCTCTCAGACCACCCAGGCCCTCTGCTGCCCACAGCGCATGCCGGTTCATCCCAACCTCATGGGGCCAGCACAGGCCCAACTCACGGAGGCAGTGCTCCGGCCCAGAGAAGGTAGGGCCCACAACAGCTCGTGTGGCAGAGCTGGTGCCCCCGTGGGGAAGGAGAGAGAAGGCACTCCACAGCCACCAAGCGGGCAGGACCCCTAGGCAGGTGAGGGGATGACAATGGCCTACAGACCAGCAGGTAGGCCTCCACTCACAGCCACACTGGCTGGGGACAAGAGTGCTATCTACCCGCATGACAGAGTAAAAATCTGGTTGAGATTCTGAACTCAGAAGCAACTCATGCAGCTCATACTGGATAAGGAGGGAAGGTGGAGGGCAGGGCCCCAGGCATGTAAAGCCCCATCTGTAGGGAGAGCCCCAGGAGTGTGGGAAGGGGCAGCAGGGACTCAGCAACTGCAGCCACACACCAGCACTCTCCTCGCTGCTGGCTCCCTGGCAGCCCAGCCTATGTGCTCTTCGTGAGCAACAAGAAGCAGGGAAAGGATATGGAGCACAGACCCGCTCACAACAACAGGCCAGCAGGTGGGGTGCGGGCCATGAGACCACATGGCTAGGCACTCGGGGTGTGGTGCGATGCCCAGCACTGCTCAGGGCCTCCTCCTGGCCCAGCCCACACCAGCCTGCTGAGGGTGACTTGACCGGCCCCAGGGCACAGGGCCTGAACTTAGAGACATGGCGCAGTAGGCAACACCCTCGGAGGGCCAGCTGCAAGAACAGAACCCTAGAAAGAAGGGGTCGGTGCTGGGCCTGGCCACTGGTACCAACTGAGCCAGGGACAGGGTTGGGGGGCATGTGTGGACACAGAGTTCAAGACACCATGGAGCCTAGCGCACTCTGAAGCTGGGAAAACCAGGCCCCATGAAGCAAGAGGCCAGCATAGGTCCCAGAAGCTAAGCTTCATTTTCCTCAACACCTGCCACACAAAGAAAACTGTCAGCGTGACCCAGCAGAGGGGCAGCAAGTCAGCATGTTGGGCTGGGAGAGGCGGTGACCATCTTGGGGGTAGGGGAGGCGCTTGGGTGGCAGAGGGGTTGAGGAAAGTATAGACTGGGTTCTGGAGCCAGCAAGGAGTAAGGGACAAAGAGCATGGCATGTCCACGGCTGTGTGCACACAGCCTCCTGGGCATACCCACCACTACCTGGGTAGGGGCCCCAGAAGCACACACCCCCACGGCTGGTACCACCCAACAGTAGAGTAGGACTGAGCCTGGTGGCCCCAAGTAGGCACGGTGGGGTCTTCCTCCCTGGGGGGCAGCCCAAGGTGGGGCAGGGGATGGAGCCGGGTCACTCGAGTCCTTGGTCGCAGCACGGGTCTCAAGGCCCTGGGAGGCTGGGATCAGGACATCTGTGAGCCCTGTACCTAGGTGACTTTCCTCCTTCCTTGTGCCGAGACATGGATTCCTGATTGACTTCAGGCTCCCCTTCAGACAAGGCCTAGGGGACAGCAGGGGACGGGCAGCCCCAGCCTCCAGCTCCACTGCCCTGGGCCTTCCAGCATGTTCCAGCTCTGGGGTCCAAGGAACCCCCCCATAAAGGGAGCCCACTTACTCTGGCTGGGGGCCAGCAAGAGGCCCAGAAATCTAAGGCTACAGGGAGCAACCCCACAATGACCTTCCCATTGCCCAGTTCTCTCAGCTGGAGCTAAATGACTGTGTGTCTCCCAGGAGACACCCCCAAACGCCAGCTGGCTTGGAGGAAGAATACCCTGTAGTCATCCATGAAGACCAAAGACTCTGGGTCTGGGGCCCAGGCTCTGTGCCCCAGCCCGAGGGTGCACCCCTCTCTCTGCCTGTAAGTGGGGAGGATGCTGGGCCTGTAGTCCACAGACTCCTCACCTCAGTGGCCTTGAGGACAGGCCTAGGGTATGCAAGGTCCTAATGTGGTGGCCTTCCTGGTTCCGCGGTGTACGGCTGCGCATAGGAGTGTGTGTGGGCACAGGCGAGCCAGGCCAGTGCTCCAGAGGGCGGCTTTTCTGATGGTAACTCAAAATATTAAAACAATAAATATGTGATGACATGAAAAGCAAACTGTACATGAGTTTTTTAAAGATTTTATTTATTTGAGAGAGAGAGAGGGAAAGAGAGAGAGAGCACAAGTGTACACGCACACAAGCAGGAGGGTAGGGGCAGGAGAAGGAGAAGCAGACTCCCTGCTGAGCAGGGAGCCTGATGGACAGACTCGGGGCTCTATCCCAGGACCCTGGGATCATGACCTGAGCCAAAGGCAGTTGCTTAATGGACTGAGATCCCCAGTCACCCCTATGCATGAATTTTTAAGATGGACCATGAAACTTTAAAGACATCATCCCCAGGGGGACATCAGGGAGGGGCCCAATCCTGGGCAGGGCCTGAGGCCAGCAGGGAAGCACCATGCTTGTGGGGGTCTTTGCTGACCCTTGCTCTCCTCTCTGGCCAGGGTTACCACAGCTTCCATTCACCTGGCAAGGGCTCCACACTGCCCATCAGGCAGAGCCCTCACAACCCTCAGCCAGACCCCAGCTTTGGCTTTGGACTGGCTTTGCAGTCCCTGATGGAGGCTGCTTCTCACCACACCCGACAGCCCAGGAACCAACATGCAGTGCAGACCCAGTCTCACTGACCCTGGATAGGAATGAAGGTAGTGAACCTGGGGTAAACCTACCTTTGCTTGGACATCCCACCAGTGACCCCAGGTAGATAGAATGCTGAGTGGATGAAGGGATGAAAGGACAGGAGGCAAGATGGATGGGGAAATGGATAGGAGGGTGAGTAGGTAGGTGGTTGTGCGAGAGGATGGCGGTGGATGGAGTCAGATGGGCAGGTGAATGAGTAGGTTGGAAGTGGGTGGGTAGAGAGATGGGTGGATGAATGGGTGCACGGGTAGATAAGAACAAGGCTCTGAAATGCTGCTAGGCAGGGGGAGCATGGAGCTTGAGCACTCTGTGGCACAACTGTGGCCAACACTTGGGTCTATCAGGAAAGCAAAGACACCACCAGAGGAGCTAGGGGAAGACGCTGATCCTTCCCCCAAAACCTAAACCCACATTTGACGTCTTCCTGCTGAACCAGACATTCTTCCTCACGAGGAGTCGAGCCAAACCCTGCTCCAGAAAATCAAATTATGGGGCCTGAGTCCAATCTGGGTTGAGGAATTAGAGGAATTTCCTAAGGGTCAGGCCGGCAGGGGGAGGCAGGCCGGAGGCCTGGGCTCCAGTCCCGACTCCTCATCAGCCATCTGTTGGCCCACTGCCAGTTGTCCCCAAGAGCGGGAAGAGAGGACTGGCCACTGGTTGAAACCCATTCTGCTCCTCCCACCCCCCACCCGCCACCCTCCACCTAGATAGGGAAGTGATGTGAGCAGCAGAACCCTGGCCTGGTGGTTCCAAGGCCCTCTTTGCCCAGGAGGGCGTCATGTCTCCTACCCTCCACACTGCCAGCATGGAGACCTGCTCCAAACACTGCTGGCCAGGCTTCATGGGGGCCCATCTTTACCCTGTCACCCGTACTATGATCAGACAGTGCCCACAGCTGCAGGGATAGCCTCTGGTCAGCCCACAAGGATGGGCACTGGGCCACCGTTGGAGGAGGCCAGGGCCGGGGAGTTCACACAGGGCAGAGTCCACGTCTGTCCAAACCCAGCAGGACCGCAGTGCTGCCTGGAGGTCAGTGTAAGGCTGGGGTGTCTGGGCGGGACAAGGCTATTCTTACCCTCAAAGCAGTGGGACAAACTGCCAAGGAAAGACAGACCAGCTCAGCTTTATAAGAACAAAGCATTTCTGTACATCCTTGCAAAATAGCGTCACATGCTGTGGTTTAAGGTGGTTTTGTTTTTGAAGGGACACCATTTAGAGTAACATATGCGGAGAGCATTTCAGATGAAAGGCAATGGCTTTACTTCTAGACCTTGACTTCATCATGGCAGAAGCTGGTGAGGGGCGCCTAGGGAGGCATCACACCAGCCCCTCTACTGTTGTGCATTTGCAATTTTCCATAATAGAAAGCAGGAGAAAAAGATATAAAGACAACGAAAAGACAATCAACACATGGACATCAAGTCTTTGTGACACCCAGCAGTAAAGCGACACCCTTCATCTATAAAGCACACTTGCAAATCCATAAGGAAAAACCAGAACCCCAACTCCAATTGAGTAAAGGCCATAAACGAGCAATGTGGCCAGAGATGTAAGATGCAAAGCAATGACCGTGGAAAACAGCAAGTGATCCCACGCCCTGTGGAAAGACTATAGGGAAAAGCACCTCAGGTCGCAGGGACCCTCTAGGTGGCAGAGTTCTGTACCCACCGGTGTTGCCAGGGCTCAGGGAGGGGCCAAGTTACTGCTACAGCTGAAGGTAAGGAAGAGACGGAAAAGCAGTTGCCTGCCCCAGCAGGCAGACAAGTGAAGGATGCGGCCTGGGAATTCAGCTCCCCAGGGGCCAAGGCAGTGCCACCTGTGGGCTGAGGAAAGCAGAAGGATTTCCAGGGACAGAATGGTAATTGGATTCAGCCTGGAAATTAGATTCTCCCAGCAGAGGAGGCACCCCTGTTGCAAGCGACCAGACTCCCTGGTGGGGGCGGGTGTGGGATAGATGGCCCCTTAGTGACCTGCCCCCAGGCTGTCCAGCACACATCTGATCATCATATGGAGGACGACTTGCATGTGCAAGGAGAACAATCTGGGGGGGGGGGCTCTTCCCCTGTGCCACTGGGGTATCCTAGGTCAAGTGCAGGCCAGGTCCATGGCAGTGCTACCTAGCCCCAGGACAGGTGCGCTGCTGGGCAGGTGGTCCAGAAGGGCCAGGGGCTATGGTGGTACTGATGAAGGAGGCTCAGGGTCAAGTCAAGGCAGTGGCACTTGTGGGGACCCAGAGTGCCTGAGGTCTGGGAACTGAGAGTCTAGAGCTGGGAGTATCGGCCAGACATGGCAGACAGGCCTCGCTCTGGCGGGGGTGCAGGCAGAGACAGGTTAATATCCCAGCTGCTGCCCCTCCTTGGTGGGAGGCCTGAGCTACAGGGAGCCATCACGAGAAGCACCTAAAGGGCTGGCCCAAGATTCCCACTGGGACAGGTTACAGACACTTGCTCCCTGTGCCAACTGAGGCACTCCCAGAGTCTCCTTGGTTCCCTGGGAACTGCCTCTGTCAAAACTCATGGGATGGAGCCCTTTCTCTCTCCTGGCCATTGTGGCGGCTGCTCTTGGTTGGAGCCGTCCCACACCTGAGGCAGGAAGATGGTGGCCGCAAAGAAGACCAAAAAGCCTCTGGAGTTAATCAACTCTAGGTTCCAGCTCATTATGAAAAGTGGAAAGTACGTGCTGGAGCAGACTTTGGGGGCACCTGGGTGGCTCAGTGGGTTAAGCCGCTGCCTTCGGCTCAGGTCATGATCTCGGGGTCCCGGGATCAAGTCCCGCATCGGGTTCTCTGATCAGCAGGGAGCCTGCTTCCTCCTCTCTCACTCTCTTCCTGCCTCTTTGCCTATTTGTGATCTCTATCAAATAAATAAATAAATCTTAAAAAAAAAAAAAAAAGCAGACTTTGAAAATGATCAGACATGGCAAAACGAAGCTGGTCATCCTCGCCAACAACTGCCCAGCCTTGAGGAAATCTGAAATAGAATACTACGCCATGTTGGCCAAAACTGGTGTCCATCACTACAATGGCAATAACACTGAATGGGGTATAGCATGTGGGAGGTACTACAGAGTATCATTGATCCAAGTGATTCTGATACCATTAGAAGCATGCCAGAACAGACTGGTGAAAAGTATATCACGCAGAATTTTTCCTTAATAAAACTGGCCACAGCTTGTTTTAAAAACAAAAAACAAAAACAAACAAACAAACAAGAACTCATGGGATGGGGATGGACAGCTCTCCCCCAGGTCCCAAGCTGGGGTTCAGGGGAGCCCCCTTGCTATCCCTCTAGTAGCAGACCCACATTCCAGCTGCAGCCACAGCCCCACAGTGATACCTTGCAGGCTCCAAGTGTGGGGTGTGGGCAAAGAGGATTCACCTCCTTGGCGGTCCCTGTAGCAGCCAGCCCAGGGACACCCCAAGGTCCCCAGGGCTGGGGAGCTGTGGAGCTCCAGATAGGGAAGGTAGGGGCTGGCAGTCACAGTGCCCTCTCTACTTGCACCAGCAGCCCACCCACTCTACCTCAGCCATGACAGGCGAAACTGGGGAGCAAGGGAGGGGTCAAGCCCCAGAGTATCCTACTGTCTGAGGTGGGCTGACCAGCTGCTTCCAAGGTCAATGCCACTGAGATCCCCTGAGTGGCCTCCCCCCAACCCTTCCAGCAGAGGCTCACACTCTTCCCATCCCCCACTCCATCTCAAGGACAGCAGAGCAGCTTGGCTGGGCCAGTTCTGAGGACCCAGGCTCAGAGTCCCACCCTACCCTACCCTGGGGCAGGCATAGGAACCAAGGCATTCCCGAGGAGGGGGCTGAGCCTCAAAGCCAGACTGGGACCACAAGCAGACAGATCTGACTGGCACCAGAGCCTGGGAGCTCAGCCCCTATCAAGGGGCCAAGGTGTCCATGAAGCGTCCTGAAAGCCCCACTAAAACACAGCTGGGAGGCTGTCTAGCCAGGCCAGGCCAAGGGCGGCAGGGAGGCAAGTGCAGCAGTCACCCACGCTGGCTCCTGGCCTGTGTATGCTAGGAACGCCCTTTCCCCCCAAGACGGTGGACCCCCTTCTTCCTGGCCCCCTCTGTCACCATGGCAACACCCAGGCTTCTCAGTGAGGGACAGAGCCTCTTTGTGGTGGCACAAAGCCCCTTTGAGGGGCAGTAGAGGTGCAGTCCCTAGGAGCCTGTGGCCAATAAGCTTTGGGGGGTGAGGCAGGGCCCCTCGGCCCAGTCACTCTCCTTCTGGGTTGTACAACCAAGGAAGCTAGGGTGGCAAAGTCTGTTGATTAGCAGCTGGGACCGATTCCCCCCCCATACACACACCCAGTGCCACCTGCCCTAGCTGCCCACAGAAGGATCCCTGGGAGGAGCCTTGCTAGAGGGCTGGGGCTGCCTGCTAGAGTCTGGGGGATTTCCAAAACTTTCCCATCAATTTGAGAAGAAACATGCTCACCTAGATAAGAGGAAAAGGGACAGGCAGTGGGGAAAACTCCCACCTGATGGGAACCAAGCCAGGCTCAGGACCCAGTGGGAACTGGGTATAGGAAGTCCTTGGGGGGTGAACAGGTCCAATGACAGCAAGTCTGGCACCAGGTCCACTAAGGGGGCTGCGCATGGCACCCAGACCTACCCCAGCTCGCTATCCCTTGCTTCTCTCGCCTGGCTTCCCCTGCTGCAAGGAGTCCCCATCTTTGCCTGCCTTCCCCCGGGGGAGAATGCAGCTGGCCCTGCGTTGTGGTCTGGGGCTGGCCTGCTGCTGCCACATCCTCAAGACAGACTTGGACAAGAGGAGAACCTGAGAGCAATGCGGACCTGGTGTCGGAGCCCAGCACAGAGAACTCCTCCCCCAACGCCAGCAAGCCTGCCCCATCAGGGGCCTCGCTCACCCTACCAGATGCCCAGCCCTGGAAACCCTCCCCATCCCAGCCAGCGAGTCCCTGCTACCCTGATGGCTGCTGACCAGGCACTTGGCAGTGCCCCTGCATGCTGGGCGCCCTGCCCAGCAGCCCTCCCCAAGCAACCTCAGCCTGACCCACGGCAGCTTTGCTAACTAAGCCGCTGGGGTGGGGGTCATGGCCCCTGGGGCAGCAGCACGAGGCAGAGCTGGCCCCGGGAGAGATCAGTCCCTTTGTGGGTAGATCTACGCAGGTCCTGGGGAGGCTGCCAAGGGGCCAACCCTGACATGGTGGTGCCCCTCTGAGTCAATAAGCACCCCCTAACTCCCTCGCCTCACCCTCCCTGCCTGCTTTTCCCATCACATTCCTGCCTGCTGTTTGTGGGCACCAGTATGCCTGCACTGGACCAAAATCAGCAATACCAGGTCAATTCTCACCACAGCCCTGGGAGGGAGCAGATGAGGGGGGACCTCTAGCAAAGGGGGCTTCCAACAAAGACCAGCCCAGGTTCTTGCCATCCAGGGAGACGGGGCCTGGGGCTCAGCAGGATTGGCTTTAGCCTCCAGAAAGAGGTTCCCTGGGAAGAATGAGATGGGTCCAAAAACGGGCCACTCCTTCCCTTCCTCCTCAGGAACAACACTGGGGACTCAAGCACGGAGATTCCACGAGGCTTTGCCAGCACAGCACCCATGGCCCAGCACCTGGGATAGGGCCAACAAGCTCCACAGGTGGCAGGAAGGCCCTCCAGCTGCCGTGGGCACAGGTGGGATGGCTGTGGCCATCCGGTTCTGGATGGGTCAGAGGTGAGTGTGGGCGAGAGAGCAGGGTCCGCCCTGGGGAGGGAGGTTCCAGGCCCTTCCAGCCTTGCTCCTGGCTGGCAGCATCCAAGGGCCAGGTCCCCCCTAGTCTGCTCTTGCCCAGGGCCAACAAGCAGGTGACCACAGCCAGCTCTGGCTTCTCCTGGGCCCCCAGGCACATCTTTCCCTTCCAGAAGCTTAGCTGGACACCAGCCTTGCTGCTCCTAACCCCCTCTCCAGGCTGGGAGCCAACTCAGCTGCTCCCGAAGCTCATGAGTGCCCATGGCAACAAGTCCAGACACCACCAACCTCCCGCCAGTAACAAACTCCTCCCTTTTACATGCAAATGACTCAGTGGGAAAGGGCAGGGGGCTCTACCTCACCCCCACCAAGCACAGACTTTAGGGTCTCCTCTGGCTCCTCCCACACATACCAGGAGAGCCTCCAGGGAGCTGGACTTTGTCTCTGTCCCCTCCCTGCCCAGAGGCAGTGGGAGCACTGCAGGAGGGAGGCCTATCATTTGGGGACCTCCCAAAACTCACCTGCAGGCACATGTGGCAGCCACCCCTACGTGCACATGCACACAGGGAGGGATGATGCCCCCATAGGACACCCACACCAGCCATGCTGTGTGCCCACTGCCCACTCAACCACAGTTGCCCCATGGACCTCACTTGCCCCAGTGGAAAACGGGTGGTGGGTGGCCCGAAGGTCCTGCCAGGTCCTTGTTGCGGGAGGGGAAGGGAGGATGAGTGCTCCGTAGCCACTGTGGCTCCTGGTAAGGATCAGCGTCCTATGCAGATCCCATTCCTGTCCTGAACTCCCCATCAGGAGCCTCAGAGGCCAGGCCTGTCTGAGACATCCAGTCTGCACATGGCTCCAGCCTCGGGTCCACACCAAAGCCTGTCTGTGATGGGTGAGGGTGGCTGGGCCACAGACCCTGGACAGAGGCACCCAACCAGCACAGAGCTGCCCACAGCACACCAGCACCCAGGGCAAATCCTCCTGCCTTTGGAGGACCTGAGGGAGTGGCTCTTGGCTAACTTGTATTTAGCACACTTATGAGGGCAAGTACTAGGGAATGGCCGACATGTGTCCTCCAAAGATGGAAGATGGTGTTGAACCAATGAACTGGGAACAGACCACAGAGGAAAGGCATGATCACAAATGGTGAGGCCCCCGTGGAGACTTAAAGAAAGCCGGGGCAGAGGCGGTGAAGGGCAAGACAGGGGGTCCCCACAGCAAATCTGCACACAGGGAGGCAGCGGAAAGCAAACTCAGGCCAGTCCTTCCAAAGCCACAGAAAATGACATGCAGCTGATGAAAGAGCGAAGCCAAGAGATGTGGAAACTAACCACCACATCGCAAAAATCCCCTGCGGGAGAAAGAGCAGAGCGGCACCCACAAAACAGAAACCACCCTCAAGAGAGGAGGCCTCTAGTGGGCTTGTCAGTGTACAGGTGGGAATAGAAGCTTTCCAAACCAGCTCAGAAAAGTGTGGATGCATCTCTTTCTGCAATTTACGATTCCATTCCATTTTACGATTGCATTTAGGCTGAGGATTCCCCCCACTCTGCCCATTTACTAAATGCTTGAGGTTAGCTCCGCAGCGTGGGAGGGCGGTGCACTTGGCCCGACCTGCCAGCACAGCCCGGTGCCTCAAACGTTCCATGGCGCGCTTGTTCTCCGCCCAGCTGTCCACATCCCGGAGAGGCCACACCGTCCATCCACAGATGTCAACCGTGCATCCTGTCGCCCACTCACCATCTCTTGTGCTGCAGACACTCCTATGGCAAGGAACAGCTGACAGCTTTGTTCAACAAGATGCCCAGCCTCGGGGCGCCTGGGTGGCTCAATGGGTTGGACCTCTGCCTTCGGCTGGGGTCATGATCTCAGGATCCTGAGATCAAGCCCCACGTCGGGTTCTGCAGGGAGACTGCTTCCCCCCCCCCCCCCCTCTCTGCCTGCTGCTCTGCCTACTTGTGATCTCTCTCTCTGTCAAATAAATAAATGAAATTAAAAAAAAAAAAAAAAAAAGATGCCTGGCCTCCTTAACTCAACATCACTAAAAACGTGTGAACCTCGTGCTCTGAAATTTCTTAAGGAAACTTCAGGGTGAAATTCCCTGATTTTCAGAGTCATGATCTGCCATTCACATGACGGGTCTTTCTCTGGGAGGGAGCAACGAGGGCTCACTGGGAGCTCTGGACAGCCCGGAGAAGTCCAGGCTAACCCCGCTATTTCAGCTGGGAGTCACCCCATCACAGGCAGAAGTTCCAGACCCCGTGTCTCGGGGAACAAGGGCTGCTGAGAGGCTGAAATGGATTTTCCAGCAAGGCCCTGATACTCTGTGTGCCTTACGAGGACTTCAGCTGTCCTTAGCCATCCTTTGCAAGCTGCCTGTGGGGAGTATTTTTACCGTCTCAGGATATCTGTGGATCTGTGGACTGATGAGTGTAAGAGACTAGGTATGAAAAAAGGGGAGATTAGGTATGAATCCATGGAACACAAAACAAAATCCAACCAAGTCAAAAAGAGCAATAATAACAAACCCAAACACCACACACACACAGACTCACATACACAATACAAACTCACAAAAGTTATGACATCGTGGATGTGTTCATTAACCAGACAGCAGGAACCCTTTCACAATGTATTTGTATATTCTATCACCATTCTATCACCATGACATGCAAGTAGCTTATAGATTTGTCAATTATACTCAGTGAAACTAGAAAAAAAAATGAAGAAAGACGAACATTTTTAGCTACCTTAATTTTACAAATTCAGTTGCTTAAAAATAAACTTGAAAAATATAAAAAAGAATTAATAACACAAAAAAACCCACTCTCTTGTGTTCAGTATGTCTCTACTCTGTATAATACTTTTTTTAATTTTTTATTATTTATTTATTTATTTATTTTAAGATTTTATTTATTTGTCAGAGAGAGCGAGCGAGAGTGAGCACAGGCAGACAGAGTGGAAGGCAGAGTCAGACGGAGAAGCAGGCTCCCTGCGGAGCAAGGAGCCCGATATGGGACTCGATCCCAGGACGCTGGGATCATGACCTGAGCCGAAGGCAACTGCCCAACCAACTGAGCCACCCAGGCGTCCCTGTATAATATTTTTAAATAAAAATATTATAAGAGAATACTATGAACAATTATACACCAACAAATTGCATAACTTAGAAGAAATGAACAAATTCCTAAAAACACACACACTACCAAAACTGACCCATGAAGAAACATAACCTGAGCAGACTTTTAACTAGCAGGGAGAATGAATCAGTAATCAAAACCCTCCCATGAAGGCCCAGGACCAGATGGCTTCACTAGTGAATTCTAACAAATATTCAAAAGGAGTTAACATTAATCTTCAAACCATCCCCAAAAATTGACAAGCAAGGAAATACTGACTCATTCTACAAGGCTGGAATCACCCTGATACCAAAGCCATAAAAGAAAACTATGCTTCAACAGCCCTTTTCTGAAAACTGATGCAAAACTCTTCAACAAAGGGGATCTGGGTGGCTCAGGTCATGATCCCAGGGTCCTGGGATGGAACCCAGCATCGGGTTCCCTGCTCTGCAGGGAGCCTGCTTCTCTCTCTCCCACTCCCCCTGCTTGTATTGTTCCTGCTCTCACTGTCTCTCTGTCAAATAAATAAAATTAAAAAAAAATTTTTTTTTTCGACAAAATACCAGCTTACTGAATTCAGCAGTACAAAGTATTATACACCATAACCAAGTAGGATTTATTCCTGAATTCAAGGATGGCTCAACATATGAAAATTAACCGACATAATGCCCTATATATTAACAAAATAATGGGGGGGATGATAATTTCAATTGATACCTAAAATACATTTGACAGAATTTAACATTCTCCTATGATATAAACATAAAACAAACTAGGAATAGAAAGAAATACATTGACATGATAAAGGCTATAGAGAACAAAGGACTTCATACTACATATGCTACAAATTATATTGTACATACACCACAGCTTACATCAGACCCAATAATGAAAGAGTTAAAGCTTTTCTCCCAAGATCAAGAATAAGACAGGTATGCTCATATGGCTATCAGACACATGAATAAATGTTCGTCATCACTAATCATCAGGGAGATTCAAATTAAAGCCACACTGAGATACCACCTTACACCAGTTAGAATGGCCAAAATTAGCAAGTCAGGAAACAACATGTGTTAGAGAGGATGTGGAGAAAGGGGAACCCTCTTACACTGTTGGGAATGCAAGTTGGTGTAGCCACTTTGAGAACAGTGTGGAGATTCCTTAAGAAAAAATTAGAGGGGTGCCTGGGTGGCTCAGTGGGTTGAGCCTTTGCCTGCGGCTCGGGTCATGATCTCAGGGTCCTGGGATCGAGCCCCACATCGGGCTCTCTGCTCAGCAGGGAGCCTGCTTCCCCCTCTCTCTCTGCCTGCCTCCCTGCTTACTTGTGATCTCTCTATCTCTCTCAAATAAATAAATAAAATCTTAAAAAAAAAAGAAAAGAAAAATAGAGCTTCCCTATGACCCTGCAATTGCACTACTAGGTATTTACCCCAAAGATACAGATGTAGTGAAAAGAAGGGCCATCTGTACTCCAATGTTTATAGCAGCAATGGCCACGGTCACCAAACTGTGGAAAGAACCAAGATGCCCTTCAACGGACGAATGGATAAGGAAGATGTGGTCCATATACACTATGGAGTATTGTGCCTCCATCAGAAAGGATGAATACCCAACTTTTGTAGCAACATGGACGGGACTGGAGGAGATTATGCTGAGTGAAATAAGTCAAGCAGAGAGAGTCAATTATCATATGGTTTCACTCATTTGTGGAGCGTAACATATAACATGGAGGACATCTTGGAGATGGAGAGGAGAAAGGAGTTGAGGGAAACTGGAAGGGGAGATGAACCACGAGAGACTATGGACTCCGAAAAACAATCTGAAGGGTTTTGAAGGGGTGGAGGGGGTGGGAGGGTAGGGGAGCCAGGTGGTGGGTATTATGGACAGCATGTATGGCATGGAGCACTGGGTGTAGTGCATAAACAATGAATTCTGTTACGCTGAAAAGAAATTTAAAAAAAGAATAAGACAGGTATGCTGCTTTTGCCACTTCTGTTCAAGTCCTCTTCTATTAGAAATCTCAGATCAGTAAGGCAACAGAGAGAAATAAAAGGTATCCAAATGGGAAAGAAAAATGTGAAATTTTGTTTGCAGATAATATGATCTTAAATGCAGAAAATCGTAAAGATTACACACACATACACACACTCTCAGAACTAATAAACCAGTAAAGTTGTAGGGTAAAAAATCAATGAACAAATCACTTACAATGAATAATCTGAAAAGGAAATTAAGAAAACGATTTCAGTTACAATAGCATCAAGAAGAACAAAAAACTGAAAGATAAACTTAACTAAGTTGAGGAAAGACTTGCACACTGAAAACTACAAACCTTGCTGAAAGAAATTAAAGATACCTACATACACAAACGGAAAGACATTTCATGCGTATGGAATGGAAGACTTGATATTGTTAAAATGCCAATATTACCCAAAGTGATCTACCAATTTAATTCAGTCCCTATCAAAATCATTTTTTACAGAAAGCAAAAACTCCATCCTAAAATCCATGAGGAATTTCAAAAATCCTGAACAGCTAAAACAATCATAAAAAAGAACAAAGTTAGGGGTCTCACTGAAATCACTCCTGATTTCAAAGTTTATTACAAAGCTTTAGTAATGAAAACAGTGTTGTCATGGCATAAAGGCAGAAATAGATCAATGGAACAGAATAAAAATAAATCTTTACATATATATATAATCAACTATTTTTTTACAAGGTTGTCAAGACCATTCAATGGGGGAAAGCATGGTCTTTTCAACAAATGGTGCTAGGAAAACTGGATATCCACATGGAAAAGAATAAAGTCGTAAGCTTTTATAACATATGCAAAAATTAAAAATGCATCAAAGATCTAAACATAAGAACTTGAAAGTATAAAACTCTTAGAAGAAAACATAGGGGGAAAGCTTTATGATGTTGGATTTGGCAATGATTTCCTGAATATGATGCCAAAAGCATAGGCAAGAAAAGTAAAAATAGGTAAATCGAACCCTATCAAAATTAAAAACTTCTGTTCAAGTGACACAATCAGCAGAGTAAAAAGGCAATGCAGAGAATGGCAGAAACATTTGTAAATCATGTATCTCATACATGACTGATAACTTCCAAAATACATAAAGAACTCCTATAACTCAACAACAGCAGCAAACAAACAACCCAGTTAAAAAAACAGGGAAAAGATTTGAGCAGACATTTCTTTAACGAAGATACATAAATGGCCAAGTATATGAAAAGATGCCCAATATTACTAATGTTAGGGAAACGCAAATCAAAAGCACAATGAAATGTTGTCTTACACCCATTAGATGGCTACTCTCCAAAACACAAAATAGCAGGTTTTGGTAAGGATGTGGAGAAATTGGTGCTCTTGGACACAGCTGGTGGGATGTAAAATGACACAGGCGCTAAGAAAATCAATATGGTGGTTCCTCAGAAAGTTAAAAATAGAAACACTGAAAAAAAAAAGAAATACTGTATGACCAAGCAATTCCCCCTCTGAGTATATATCCAAAAGAGGTGAAAGCGCAGTGTTGAAGAGGTATTTAACACTCAAGCTCATAACAACGTTATTCACAATAGCCAAAAGGCAAAGCAACTCAAGTGCCTACCAACAGATGAATGGATAAACAAAATGTGATACACACTTACGGATCATGGAATGTTACTATCAATGGAAGATGATTCCACCCTTAAAAGGAAGGAAATTCTGACACGTGATGTAACATGAGGAATCTTGAGAAATCATGCTAAGTGAAATAATCCAGTAATAAAAAGACAAATGCTGTATTGGGCTACTTTTATGAGTCATGTAAATGAGTCACATTCCTAGAAAGACAACATAGAATGGTGGTTCCAGGGGCTGGGGAAAGGGGGTAATGGGTTCATTAATGGATACAGAGGGTCAATTTTGCAAGATGAAAAAGTTCTGGAGGTTGGCTGCACAACAATATGAATATACCCAATGATACAGAATGAGACTTTGAAGAATGGGTATGATGGTAAATTTGGTGTATTTTACCAAGTAAAAATAGAAATTTATTTTTTATTTTTTATTTATTTATTTTTTAAAGATGTTATTTATTTATTTGACAGAGATCACAAGTAGGCAGAGAAAGGAGGAAGCAGGCTCCCTGCTGAGCAGACAGCCCAATGCAGGGCTCGATCACAGGACCCCAGGATCATGACCCAAGCTGAAGGCAGAGGCTTTAACCCACTGAGCCACCTACACACCCCTAAAAGTATAAATTTAAAAAGAGCCATCTTGTGGCTCTTAGAATATGCAAAACATTCTTTTAAATAAGTAGAAAAAGATAAAAATTTAAGCACACAGGGCACCCTTGTGGTACAGATGGTTAAGCATCTGCCTTTGGCTTAGGTCATGATCCCGTGGTCCTGGGATCAAGTCCTGCCTCAGGCTCCCTGCTCCTTGGGGAGCCTGCTTCTCCTTCTGCCTCTGCTTCTCTCTTTCTCTCTCTGTCTCTCATGAGTAAATGAAATCATTTAAAAAAATGTTAATCAGGCGCCTGGGTGGCTCAGTTGGTTGGGCAACAGCCTTCAGCTCAGGTCACGGTCCCCAGGTCCCGGGATCGAGTCCCACATCGGGCTCCCGGCTCCAAGGGGAGTCTGCTTCTCCCTCTGACCTTCTTGCCTCTCATGGTCTCTCTCACTGTCTCTCTCTCAAATAAATAAATAAATAAATGTTAATCATACAAAGTTGACTATTTACAAACAATGAAATATGCATCCAAACTTCACACATAAAAATATATGGGTTGTAAAATGGTGCTTATTGGGGCCAAGGATGGGGAAATGGGGAGATGCAGGTCAAAGGAGATATGGAAGATATCTTCTAGTTATATGGTAATTTCCAGGGATCTAATGTACTGCATGGTGACTATAATTGACAACATTGGATTATATACTTAGAAGTTGCTATAAGAGAAATTCCTATGTTTAATATTCTCATTATAACAACAAAACAATGGTAATTTATGTGAGATAAAAGATGTGTTAACTAATCTTATTGTGGTAAACATTTTGTAATACATATATGTACCAAATCATCACAATGCATCATAATCCCACACAGTGTTATATGTCAATTTTATCTCAATAAGCTGGGGGGAAACAGCCAAAGCTATACTCAGAGGCAAATTCACAGCTTTAAATACTTTCATTATTAAACAGTAAAGAATGACTATGAATACAAGTGTATCAGGGCTGAATGAAAAATGCTAAAACATCCTTGTAACAAGTTCCCTGTTCTCTACCTCTAAAGCTCTCCCAGGAGTAATACCCAATTTCTAACAGAAAATCAACAACATAAATGATTCCAAAATACATTTTTTTTTAAAGAATGAATATGAATAAACTAGGACAAACCTAAAATAGTTAGCACACAGGTATCTAAGTCCCCAAACCAAGATTCCTATTGAAATGACCAATGCATTTCTTCTTTTTTTTTTTTTTTAAGATTTTTTATTTATTTATTTGACAGACAGAGATCACAGGTAGGCAGAGAGGCAGGCAGAGAGAGAGGAGGAAGCAGGCTCCCTGCGGAGCAGAGAGCCCGATGTGGGGCTCAATCCCAGGACCCTGGGATTATGACCTGAGCCGAAGGCAGAGGCTTTAACCCACTGAGCCACCCAGGCGCCCCTGACCAATGCATTTCTGAATACCTTTGACATGGCAGAAATAGAAATTTCTCATAGATGTAGTTCAGAGAGGACAGGACTTAAGAGAAGATGCAGAAAATCAGCCTGTGAGCCCAGGATCATGCTATGAAGTGCAGTCCCCAGCTCTCAGGCCTCTGCATGGGCCAAACACCACAACAAATCTAAGACCTACCCTGCCACCACGTGTGGTACCCAATGTGAGGGGGTTGATGGGGAAAGTGACCCCCCTGGCCTCTGCTGGGTTATAGGCCAGAGCTAAGTGGTTGTCGGCCAGCATCTGGCACATGGCAGGCACTCAATTCGTTTCTGCCACAAGAAGGAAGCAAGGACGAACAGCCAGAAAACAGCATCTAGACCAACAGAGTACTGTGCCTCCCAGGCCTACGCGGCACTGAGGAACCCGAGCACGTGTTCCATAGGGAGGCCGATTTTTGTGAAAAACTGGAGAAATGTCAGGAGAAGGACTGCCATGGGCTCCTGAAGACTTAGGAGAATGCTGCCTTGCTGAGAGCATCTCTGCATCTAGAATGATGCAGGGAGTGGGTCCAGAGAGACCCTCACTGAGGCAGTGCCTGCCAAGTCCGGAGGTGGGTGTAGCAAGGAGCAGGGCTGTGGGTGTCACAGGGACCAGACGTGGCTTTTGTCCTTTAGGCCATGGGGGATCTCACAGGGGGGAAACCAGATAAATATTGGCTAAAGGAGTAAGCAAGAGGGGGAGCCTGGGTGGCTCAGTAGGTTAAGCCTCTGCCTTTGGCTCGGGTCATGGCCTCGGTCCTGGGATCGATCCCCACATTGGGAATCCCTGCTCAACACGGAGTGTGCTTCCCCTTCTCTCTCTGCCTGCCTCTCTGCCTATTTGTGATTTCTGTCAAA